>NW_026850099.1:600000-924979 GCF_030869225.1 Colletotrichum abscissum
CGACTTCAGCGAGAGTCGCCGCTCCTTTGCTGGTTGCCCCGTCAAGCTGAAGAAAGAGTACATCGGAGGTTTTGGTGATGTGGGCGACTTTGCTGTGGTTGCAGCGCGGTACGATGCAGACAAGGCAAAGTGCTACGGCATTCCCAACCTCAAGTGGACACACTTCTACCTCGGTTGCCTTGAGAATAAGGAGGAGGTAGAGGGGTGCCAGGCACGGCCTGTGTTCACAGTGGTTCACCAGGTGGAACTCAACGAGACCCTCCTCAAGACCCTCTCGATCTACGGAAACCCGATGCCGGTGTCTTTTGATGACAATGATGCCTTGATCCTTCATCTCGCACCAGGCATCGTTCAACAAAAGATGCCCACCGTTGTCTTCACCGAACCGCTGGTCTTTGATGTCCGCTGTTTCTCATTTGATAAGGAGGGAAACACCAACTTCTGGCAGCCGAGGTTCCCTCAGGTGTCCAAGGTACACTTTGACCGATCCTTCATGGACACAATCTCTTTCTCTGAATTGCAGGCCGTGGCTGAAGAAGCAACCACCACTCCGGCCATGGAAGACAGTCAGGAAATGCTGGACTGGATTGCTAAACTGGAAAGAGCGGACCCTCGTGGTGTTCCCGTTGATGCTATCAGCCAGTCCACAACGGGCTCTCTCATGACGCCATCTCGCACTTCTTCCGTACGGCCTTCAACCTCGCCAGCGCCGAACTTTTCCGTAAGCCCTGCCAAGCCTCTCCAGCGGTTACCGGCATTGGTAGAAGCCCCAGAGCCAACTCTCATCACTCCTCCAACCTCATCAGCCAAGGCAGCAGAAAGGGACTTCATCGCTGAAGACAAGACTGCCAGCGAAGCAGCAAATTCGCCGAGGTCCAGCAAAAGAGGTCCAGAGAGGGAAGACGCTACTCCGCAGAAACGACCGAGGGTTTCTTCCGAATCTGGCACCGCCGGTCGAGAGCTGCCTCCGCCAACCCGTCGACCGCTCGAGGATATCAGTGCCAATCAGATGTCTCTCTCTCCTCAGGCGTTCCAAACACGGCCAGCGACAGCAAAGCACATCGTGGTGGACCAGACAGCGCCTAGTTCAGCCATTGCTGCTTTACATGAGCCGGGCAAAGCGATGGAAGGATCTGTCGCAGAAATACCTCAGCCGCGTCGTCAGAGCGCGCCAGGACCTTCGTCTACACAAGCGAAGCCCAAGTGCCAACACGCAGGCGACAATTGTCTCTTTGCAGATACGACCGTCTTACTCGCGCCCTGCATCGCCCAACAACCCTGGGTCACCGAAAATCTTCTCCCTCTTCACGGTATCCACGAATGGACCGCGGATCCGCAAGACTGGATAGCATCCTCCGTCACAACCGCATCAACATCATCAGCAGCAGCAGCATCCCTGTCATCGACACCCGCATCTACCTCGGCCACGAACCGCCCCAGAAGAAAACGACCCCGAAAAATCTGCTTCGTCGAACACAACCGCAGGGAAGCAACAAAGACCTTGTTGAAATGTCTGAACGATAATCCGGTTTACACGCCGAATGGCAGGCGCGAGTACGTTGAGGTGTACGACTGGCGCCTTTTGGAGGACGTCACGGCGTTGGAAAAGGCGCTCAAGGGGTTAAAGCCGTCCAAGGAGCAGCCGGATCCCAAGCGGAAGTGGTGGGTTGGATTGGCTTAGCAGAGTGTCCTTTTGTTGTTGTTTTTCTCCGGATGTTGACTTTGAGAATGGGGATGATTATGTCTGTACTTTGCATAGCGTGGCCAGGGATACTACACGTCACGGCGTTCATGGTCGTTCCACGAATGCATTCAACCATTGAGAATTTCGGCTTGTCCAATTGTTACAACTCATGCCTTGGTCTCCTCCTCCTTGTACAGTCCCTTATAACTCTCCCTCAGCCTCATGAACAAATGATCATCAGCAGTCATGACCTTGCGCTCCGCGTAGGGATTCGCGTTCGGCGTCCCCTCGGGCGCGACAAACTCCTTCACCCTATCGCTCGGCACGGGATCCAACGCCACGGAGCCCACGGGGTGACAGAAGAAGGCCATGGAGTACCTCGGCCCGGTGTCCGTCTCGCCCTCGGCGCCCTCCCCGCCAAACACGACGCGGTGGACGGTGCTCCGGAACAGGCCGTTGGTCCAGTAGCTGAGGAGGTCGCCGATGTTGATGAGGATGGGAGGCAAGGGGTCGGCTTCGGTGCCGGGCGGCGTGACGGGGACGGGGGCCCAGGTGTTCTCGCGGGTGAGGATCTCGAGCCCCGCCTGGCCGCGGAGGCGGAAGAGAAGGGTGACGGAGCCGTAGTCGGAGTGGGCTCCGGCGCGGACGTCGTCTGGGTTGGAGGAGGTGGCTGAGGTGGGCGGGTAGTAGAGCATGCGGAGGATTGTGCCCGAGTCGCCCTTTGAGCGGAGGTGGGCGGACGAGAAGAAGTCTGTGGGGTTGACCTGATGACAAGTTTAGTGAACTGCTCGTGGAGAGAGGGTAGCTGGAGGAAAGGGGGAGGAGAAAATACATCGAGGCCAATGCCGAGAAGCTCGAGCAGTTCCAGACAGAGGGTGTGGCACTGATCTCTGAACGAGTTCAGGAAGGGCTCATCTGATTGAATGGTGGGAGGCAGAGGTTGCTGGGCCTTGCCATCCTTGAACTCGCCAAAGTTGAAGGCCCTGAATGGTGTGTAAGTCAAAATGTAGAGATGCTCAAAGACCCTTTGACCTTACTCCTTGTAGTCGCCAACCTATGAAAAAGTCAACATCTGCATATTCCCTAGATTTGGGTAGGATCAGTCATACCTTTTGGTTCTTGGGGTCGAGAGTCTCAGAGTGCATACCAGACCAGCCGCGGTTGTTCTTCTGGATGGTGCAGGCGGCCTTCTCCTCGACCGGTGCCTTGAATAACTTTTTGGACTGTTTACCGTTGTCATTTGAATTGCTCTGGAAAGAGGTCCCATTTCAAGTTGGGCCATACCAGATCAAATGCCGAGTCTTGGTCGCCCAGCGCAATGTACCTGCCCGTATTGCGGATATAAATGAAGCCATGTTCGACGGCGGCATCAACAAGTTGGCGCGCAATGGCGGTCCTGTCGACACCCTCCGCGGCAATGTCAATAATTGGAATATTAGCCTTTGGCGCCATGGTGTATTTGTCTCCGTCTATTTGTGAATTCACGGTGCGGTAGGTCAGACAAAGTACTACGAAAGGGAGGCGACCGGAGCTGACTTATTAGAATGGAGGGTTGGAGGGGCGAGATTCAACCGAAGTCGCGCGAAGTGGGATGCGATAAGCGATAAGACTGGGATAATGGAGGGGCGGACGGGACCGCTTGGGGCCGGGGCAACGACTTGGGTAATGACTATTACGAAGCGTTTGATAGCGACTGAAGGGCGGAGAGGGCCGAGGTAGCGGGATATCCGTGGTCAGATTTGGTATCACGAGAGGTTGACGGGTCCTGAGGTGTCGTGTTGCACTCGTCGGATGTGTAACCTGTCTGCTGAGGGGGACAGTGGATGTTCGGGTATTGGAATGGAGAAGGTAATATTCAAGTAGCGAAGCTCAAACTTGACAAGAGCTTGTCAGCTAGCAAACGTTCCCCAACGCCACGGAATCCAACGGTCAGACTAGGCCGACGGAGCGAATAGCATGTAGTCCAAGCTTACAATAGATGAAGTGAACAGAGCCCGTCTACTCGGAGTGTTGATGTTGGTGTTGCTCTGCTTGAAGGAACCTCCGCATGCACCAGGGCCAGGTTGTCAATTGAGCAGGGTTCAGGCCGTATAATCGCACTTGCGCCATGGTGTGCTCTTGGTAAATTGCTAGTAGGCTTGGCCACGTGCTTTCGGATGAAGAACAGACAGACGGAGGCTGATACAAACAATTGCTATCATCTAGTCCTTGGATATTCCGTATGAATAGGTAGCCAGCTGCGGGTGTTTGAGATATGGAGACGCCATTGAACGTATATGCGGGAGGTGAATAAATACTAGTGACCAGTTGTGAAGGCTCAAACTTGGGCAACTCCATAGTCGCATGGTAGGGGCCGGGCATGCGAAGATGATGGAAGTACGCGACGGCAAATCCCATGGCAGCTGTAACCTGAAAGCTTGCTGTGCTCCCGAGAAATGTTATTTGAAGATGTTTGTCGGGGGGCAGACATGCAAGGGGCCGGCGAAGAAGAGGGATCAAGACATGGCTGCATCGCACATCCCTGACACAGAGGACAGGCGAATATAAAGAGCGGGGATCGGGGGGCAGCGGGGACGGGAACCGCTGCATGGTCGGTCAATTGATGCTGCCTGTGGCTTGAGCGATGGCTCGTGTTGGCGGGAACTTGGACCGACACCGTGCTGCTGGTAGGAGATGCTTGCTTGACATCGTACCTATCATCGTGAGGTGGTGGGCGTATTTCTCTTGAGGCTTAGGTTGTCAAATCAATCAAGAGAACTTTTGTCTATGTATAGTGTAATTGATGATTCTTGTTGCACTACCATATCTTATGTAACCCTAAGGTAGATAGGTAAGATGCAAAATGGACACAGGCGTCTAAATGTGCAACCGGAAGGAAAGGCAATGCGTTGTAGGCGTAGACTGAAGGGAAACTAGCACCTTCAAAGTGGAAACATCGTGGGAGGAAATCACCTCAGGGAGACAGAACAGTCGTGGAATCAGCAAGCCACATGCACCGCCACAAACAGCACCCACATCTTTTTCCCTTCCATAGGTTCCTTCCACCTCTCACACACGCTAACCCTACAACTTCCCTAGCGCCTCGAAACCCAAGGGTTGCCAACTTGCTCCCCCTGTACAGCGGTGCGGTACCTCGCACCTTCGTTCCTGAACCCCCAAACTTTCCAATTACCTCCCCTCCGCCAGCGCCAGCGTTCTTTTCCAAAAGCTCCCCTCTTCTTTTGAGACACGCTTGTCAGTGTCATTGGCCCTGCAGACGGCCGTTCCCTTTTTCATGACAAGCTCAGCCATTCCTTTGCAAGTTATTCCGACTTCTTCTACAAAGCGCCCAGTCTCTTTGCTTCCGCTCCCCTGAGTGGTCTCGCGACCCAAGCTCCACCCGCTTCCCACCTCCAAACGGCTTGTTGTCAACTCGAGCTGACGAGCTCCTCGCCGTTGCGCAAGGCCCGACAAGATGCCTTGTGAGTCTTCCTCCTCTCTCCCGCCTCTCCGAAATCCCAACCCCGCGATGCGCTGGTCCTCTGCTCTGCTCTCCGATCTCTTTCTTCCCGATCCTCGCCTCGCCGTCACATGCCTTCAAGGCTACCTGCGTCATACCCGCTTCCTGCGCCCCAAAACATCCGATTCCGCCGTACCTGCCTGGAAGCTCTACACACCCACATACGTCGTAGCTTCGCCTGTCGAGAAGCATCAAGACTCTGCCTGAGCATTGGCATCGAACCTTTCGAGCTACACCCGTCAAAAGGAAGGCTATTTCGGCTTTCGGGAACAGCACACCTCACCACACCAGGAAGGAACGGCGGGCAGGACGATTCCGGCCAGGCACATCAGCCTCTTCTCACTCTTGCGCTTCACAACCGCCGCTCTGCGATTTGTACCATGAGATTTACTGACTCGATATGACAGGTCTTGTGGAGGACGCTTGGATCAATGGCCAGGCAACGTAAGTCGAACAGGGTTTCAACGTTGAGATTCCTTTTAACTAAATCATCTGGGCAGGAGTCACGATGTCTCCGAGCTCGAGGACTGCGCGATAGCCATTGACGCGACATACTACCTCCAACTCTTCCTCGACACCCCTCCTTTCCACGAACCTCTCCTGCCCGCTCTGGGTGGCATGACTGGCATTGAGCACCATCTCCGAGCTGATATCGACCAATGGAAGGCACACAAGATCATACCGTTCTTCATCTTTGATGGACAGTCGGTGACCGGCCAAGAGGAGGTCGCCGTTCAGCGAGGCCGAACTGCCAACCAGAAGACGGACGAAGCTTGGAAGCTATACTTCAACAGCCACGCACAGGAAGCTGTCGACGCGTTTGGTGCCAACAGCGGTACGCATCATCGCTGTGATGCCGATGGGCCACACTGACCATGAGACTGCAGGCGCTTTTCGCATCCAGAACCTCTACCCCTTGCTCAAGTCTATTCTGAAAGACAACGACCTGCACTTCCTTGTCCCCCCCTATAATGCCTCCGCTCAGGTAGGTTCGAGCTTGAATAGGACGAGGCTTTCGATGCTGACGAGCTATTAGCTCGCCCACTTCGACATGATCGATTCAGACCAATGCGCCGCTGTCATGGGCTCGCAGGAGCTGATCCTGTATCCGATCAAGGACACTCTGATTCGAACGATAGATTGGGAGGCAAAGACCGTCACATCGTTATCCAAAAAGAATCTTGTGCGGTCACTGAACATCAGCGAAGGCATGTTGAGCGACGCTCTGCTCATGACCGGAACCTCCTTCCTACCACCCTTCCCACCACTCCTGGACACTTCACTCAACCCACGCCAGCCTTTCACGATCAACGATGCTGTCAACCTCTTAAGAGCGTCGGAAAAATCTGTTCAATCAGCCTGCAGCTCCTACGGCGACATTCTGAAGTCAAAGGACCCCAAGTGGCTGGACAAGTACAGACAAGCCAAGATGGCCGTCAACCACTTCATCTATATATCCGAAGAAGGCGAGATCAAAGTCAACGACTTTGACCACATCACAAGTGATAATCACGAATACCTTGGTCTTCAGCTTCCCGGAGAATTGTTCCACTACCTCAATACTGGTCTAATTGGCTCTCGCGTCCTCGACTATATAACACATAGTCGAATCGTCGTCACGCCTACGCTGGATGGAGTTGCCTCAGAACAGTATAGAAAACTGGTTACTAGCCAACTTGTTCCTCTCAAGGAGCAGAGCATCGCGCTTCTGATACCGAGACTTCACCGTGGTCTCCAGCACAACGCCATCACCATGAAGGTTTGGTTCGACGACAACTTCTCGTATAAAATCAACAAGTCTCTTCAGCCATCACCATCTCAGCGTGCCGCCACATGGGACGTGAAGGAAAGCTCCTTCAAGACTGTCGCCGAAGGCGTCGATGAACCCCCTGGATCCATCGCTTTCGAGATCTTGGCACTCCTGTTCGATGATTTCGTCAAAGGCACCTTCCCCAAAGAGAAGAAGCGTATTGGAGGCATTGATTCTGTTCAGAATATCACGGCGGTCGCCATCTGGAGATTCCTCCATCTCCGCGGCTACGTCGATGATTCGCACACATTGACGAACTGGGGTAACGCTGTTGCCAGCGCAATCTGGGCGATGAAGGATTCGCTCAAGGACTTGCAGGTACCTGAAGGTCTCAACATATTTGAGGCGATCCTGAATGCGTTCGAGCTCATCAGGCACGATGTGCTCAATTCAGGCCATCGACACGAAGAGCTTAATGGAGCGCCAATGAACGGTACTGACGAAGAGAAGGCGAGCATCCTTCTCATCAGCAGATGTGCCTCCCTATTGAAACTTCGACACGAGTCTAATGGATACACCGGGCCGCTCAACAAGAATCTTCTCCTCTTCCGGTCACTTTCGACTGCTGTGCGTGAGGCGGATCGCGACCTCGTTGAGGCAATTGTGGCGTCCATGTTCCTGTACGCACAGTCAAAGAGAGATCGCAACGACTACCTGCAAATCAGCCAGACGTAAGTGTCTTTGCTTGACCTCAATCATTTCAGCCACTAATCGGTCTCACAGTTTGCCCTTCCTCCACAACCCTGACATCGCTCTGGGAATTGCGGTCAAGACACTCATGGACGAGCTTCCCGTTGGTGATATCGAGCTGCGACAAGCCAAAATCGAGGAGTTCCCCACTAACTTCTTCCCCTACGCTACCAACTTCAAGGAGGATATTCAACTTGCATTTGCCTTTTTCGACGCCATCCACAAGGGCGTACAGACGCTCGACAAGGAGGTTCCGGCGGCTGACAAGGCGGCATGGTCAACAGCGAGCAAGTACCTGGACCAGAGGCGGTTTTAGGGCTGAAGATGTCTGGCCTTGGAGCGTGGCGTTGGCGAACCAAAAGCAGACGAAGGACTGGACAGCATAAGAGACGCCGAGCTGCGACCCCACGAGAGCACTATGCGCTCCCGGGGTGGAATATGAGACATTTGTCAGTCCGTGTATAGCCTCGGGGGTTTGGAGCGTGCGGCAGGGCTCGAAGCTGGATCCAGACAAAGATCAAGTTTGCATTACAATTTTCATAAAGCCGTAGGTTAGCTGTCCTATATCAGATGAATGGAAGCAGACTTTACCTATAAATCAGTAGTGGCCGAGGTATATCAATGGCGTACTCTTGGCCGATGACGCGGGTGACTTTTGGTGGGTGTTGAGCTAACACTGGGAGACTCTGTTTCTCACATTCTCTTGCTTATTTCGATGGTACACAGGAGCATTCGTATGCCAAGACGGAGAGCTGCTTTTGGTATTAAGTTATTTGATTCCGACAAAAGTGACTTGAAAGCCAGCCGCTCAAAGCCAAAACCTTGGGCTGATAATAATGCACGTCATCGTCATGAGCCAATCCGTGTGATCTCTCTCTAACCAACGCCATCAGCTTATGCCGTGCTGAAGATGCCTGCTGAATCTCCCCTAAACGCCAAGTCCATGCAAATAAACCAATTGTGTTTCTGTCCTCGAACCTTGTCTCGCCGTAAGCAACCCCTGACTACATCGAAGCATCGCTAGCAATTGCCCATTCAAGTGAGCTTTTCAAGTGAGCAACCGTCTTTTGATGGGCTGAGGCACGACCGTCTCATTGATCTCCAACTCTTCCGTCGCTTGGATCTTGTGGCCCATTTGGCGGATCTTCTCGAGCAGGTGACTAGGACAGTTGTTAGCAAAACTCATCTCAAAGGGCAGCTGAACCAGCTGCAAGGTCGCCCTAGGTGCCTGAAAAAACATCGCTCTCCTTTGTGTCGTCTACATTAGATTCGACCTGCCACAAGGACCATTTTCTGGATTTGTGTCCCAAAAAGGAGAAACTTCTAGTGGCTCGTCTGAAACACAAGCATATCTAAATTCAGGAGAGGAGAGTGGGGAGGCATACTCTATGGGGAGATGGTTCTTGTCACCCTCCGTCACTGCCAAGTTGATGCGCTGGACCTGGTTCTCGTCTTCGTGGTAGTGTTCGTTCTGCATGTGCTCGTTGATTCTTATACGTCCGTCTTCTGATTCTGGATTTCGTTCGACAAACCCGCAGTCGTCCTCGTCACAGACCCAAGTGCCATTAGGTCCTTTAGGTATTGTTGTTGGAATGTTCTCTGCTCGCACAACGACCTTTAATGCGGTGGGCGATTCTGCAGAATCGACACTGGAATCGTCATCTTCAGAGCTGCTGCCATCATTCATGACTTCATCCTCGTCAGAAGCGTCACCGGCATGGAACCTCTTTGCGACCTGTCGGGAGACGCTTTCTGGGGTCTCATCCCCGGAGTCAAAGCGTCGCTTACCACTGGTGCCCGCAAGCCGAAGGCCTGACATCTTTCCAGCCGGTCTACCGACACGTCTTGGAGGAGGAGTTGCAACATCCGTGCTCCCCTGGGCCTCTTCAGGAAGTGATGGCCACCGATTCCGTGGATTTGATACTTCCTTTGCCTTACGCCGCGTTAGGGCTTCAGGAATTTGCTCAAGCTGAATGTGCTCAAGAGAGAAGCGAGCACCTTGGGCAGATTCCTCGAGCGTTTTCCAGAAACCAGACCCTCTCCACTCATCCTGATCCAGGCGTTCAACCAGCTCTTTCGCATAGTACTTGAGAATGTCTGCCGCTCCCAGGTAGGCTTTGACCTTGTACTTGTAGTACAATTTTGATGACACTTTGGAGAACGCTGCTTTACTCAACGGCTCAGCTTCGGGTTTGATGTCGTCGATGGCTTCTAGGAGGGCATCCACGTTGGATCGGTCATGGACAGTTCTGACAAGTTCCGTTTGGTTTGGAACCTCTGGGGTCTCGTCCACTGCCATGGCTTCCTCCAAAGGCTCGGGGGCGGAGGGCGACTGCGTCTTGGTCTTGCCCCTTGATCTGGACCTCATGTCCCTTGCAGAGAGAGCAAAGTCGTGCGAATCGGTCTGGCTATCGTCGGCAGGTGTACCCCTTTGCTTTCGTTTCGACAACGCCTTCTGCGCGGGCGGCTCGTCCGAAACAGTCGGCGTCACCACAGCTTCGGTCTCCTCTGGTATCGATGGACCAGGCTTAATACCCGCAAGTTTCTTCTTCCTGAGCTCAAGAACTTTCTTATGAATATCCTAAAATGATTAGTTGGGTCTCCAGCAAAGCTCGGTGGAGCTACACATACTGGGTGTCGCTCTGTCATCCACTTGAAAAAGAGCGTCGGCGTCCATTCGAATTCTGGCTCTTCATAGAAATGGGATATGAGGAAAGATGCATGATCGTCGCAGCGCTGTTCCACCTCCTCAAGAGTAGCACCATCACCCATGGCTACTGCATACTGTCACTTGCGTCAGCATAGATCGCCGGATCCTTCTCAGCGCCAGGCTCACCTTGAACAACAACGTCTCAATGGTCATTGCTACACCCTTCTTCTTCTTGGGGCCCTTCCTGTTCGTATTGGCTGCAGCGTGCTCCTCGATGATGTCTAGAATCGTGTAGTAAATCGAAACTCCTTCGATTGTGTGGTCGAATATCGCCTTGTAGGCGGCTGATGGTGGTCGAATTTCGTACCATCCCGCCGCGCCCCCAGCCCATGCGCCATAGCCATTGTCGCTAACGCCGATAGCGTAACGAGTGCATTCGTGGGTTTCGATCAAGGCTGATTTCGTAGAAGGTTTTACGGCTGCGTGATGTAAGCGATTGGAGGCGATGGGTATTCATGGATGAAGCCAGACCTCTTGCCGTCTGCGGTCCGTCGATGACGACGCGACCTCGAACAGTGAATGGGCCCTGGGTATTGACGGTAAAGAGCTCAACGGGATTGCCCTTCTTGTCGCAGACGATGGCATCCTCAAGAACAAATGTCTGTAGCATGTCTCCCTCCACAGGATCGTATCTCTTGAGAATGCTAAGTTCTTTAGCATAGGCCCGTCTGTCGGGTTCGACGGTGCCAGTCGTCGAATCCGACGTTCGTCGCCGCCGTCCAGCCATTGTCCTGTTTAAAGCTGCAATCGTTCGAGGTAGTGAGGGTGGGGGTTCTCGGTGCACGAGGCGTAAATGTGTGCCAGGCGCAAGTTCATCGGGCTTAGGATGCGTTTCCCAGTGGGGAGAAGAATGAGATGTTGCGGGGTGATAGTGCAAGTTGCGCCGGGCCACAACGACGATGTGTGGGTAGGTGGGAAGGGAGCACGCGAACGCGGTTCTCAAATCCATTAAAGAAAGCTGGAGCGCGCGGAACGTTGTGCATGCGTACCGTATGAAGTACAGTTACTGATGCGGGGCAGGCGACCACCGCTTCCTCCCCCCACTGAAGCTGGGAAGAAAGGTAGCGGGACTCGTCGCTGTTACAGGGGACTTGCTAGTCCACGGGTCCAGCAGACAGGGGCTCTGTCATTCCTGGACCAATAGATAAGCCGATAGGAATCACTGGAACGTCCCTTCCTAAAAAAAATTTCCCAGAACTGCATGCAGAGAAGCGCAAGATCCACGGAAAGCGCAAAAGCTAAAGAGAAGGTCGCACCTACCCCCACCGGCCGCATCGTTTCTTTCTCTCTTTTACCCCCCAAGATCCTTAACTTCGGGCGAATGAGAATTACGCCCAATCTCTGGAAGATGGCGAAAGACACCGTGTACGAAGGCGTCTTCGGTAAGCGATGCCTCCTTGCTTCCCATTGTTGCTCAATGGGCGTCTGCAGGCGTGCGATGCGATTCGACAAACGCTGACCGTGGTATCTCCAACCCAGCCATCAACAAGCCATACGGCATGAGCTCTGCGCAGGTGATCCGCGATTGCCAGCAACAGATGAACCCCTCAGCCATGTTCAAGCCTTTGATCGAGAGAGACCTTGCCGCCAAGATGCAGGAGTCCAAGCAAGAGTGGAAGCGCCGCCGAGCCGTTAAGAAAGACTCCCGCGTAAAGATGGGCCACGGAGGCACACTCGACCCATTGGCGACCGGCGTGCTCATTCTGGGTGTCGGATCGGGTACCAAGTCACTCGGCTCCTTCCTCGACTGCACCAAGACCTACGAGACGGTGGTACTATTCGGCGCAAGCACAGACACCTACGACCGCGTCGGTAGAATATTGAGCAGACGGCCGTACGATGAGATCACAAAAGAAAAGGTCGAGAAGGCGATGGACAGCTTCAGGGGCAAGTTCGAGCAGATCCCGCCTCTGTACTCGGCACTCAAGATGGAGGGAAAGCCGCTGTACGAGTACGCTCGTGAGGGCAAGGCTATCCCTAGAGAAATCGTGGGACGCGATGTCGAAGTGTCCGAGCTCGAATTGGTCGAGTGGTACGAGCCTGGGACGCACAATTACAGATGGCCTACCGAAGAGGCTGAGACGGCCGAGAAGAACCTCGCTGAGCAGGTCTGGCGAGTGGAGAAGCAACAGGGCTCCGGCCGCCGGCTCACTCCCGAGGAGGAGAAGGAAGAAGAGAAAGCCCTCTCTGAGCACGAGACTGTTAAGAAGAAGTTTGAGGAGCGCCAGGACGGTCTTATCCGCGACAAGCCTGCCAAGAAGCAGAAGCCGCCCAAGAACCCGGCCCTGATGTCTGGCGCTTTGGGACAGCTCCCCGGCGGCAAGGGCTCCAACCTCATCCCGCCACCCCCATCTGCGGATGAGCCCTTCCCTTGGACCGACAAGGGCCCGCCCGCTGCTAGGATCCGCATGAAGGTCACGTCTGGATTCTATGTTCGCAGCTTCTGCCATGATCTGGGTGCCAAGGTCGACTCTGCGGGCATGATGGCCGAGCTTGAGCGATCCCGACAGGGCGACTTCGAGGTCCGCACTGATAGCTGCTTAGAGTACGATGACGTTCTCAAGGGAGAGGAGGTCTGGGGACCCAAGGTCGCCAAGGCATTGTCTGAATGGACCGAGAAGTACCCCAACGGAGCACCGCAGTCGCAACGCGAGCGACAGAATGCCCAAGGTCAGCAGAAGCAGCAGCAGAACCACGGCCGCAAGGATGACAGGAAGCGCAAGTGGGAGAACAAGAGCTTCGAGAAAAACGACAACGCGTCCAAGAAGAGGAGAAACTCCAGCTCGGGAGACGAGGCGCCCGCCGCCAAGGTGGTCAAGTCGGAGCAGGCTAGCGATGTCAAGGAGTCTTCGCCCAAGAAGTCTCCCAAGGCATCACCTAAGGCGTCACCCAAGGCGTCACCCAAAGGTTCTCCCAAAACTTCTCCCAAGGCGAAGTCAGCTAACAAAAAGAAGTTTGATGACGTATGGGAAGGTATTCAAGACTAAAGCTTGAGCATCGCATAAGGTAGACGAGACACAACGTACACAGAGACACAAGGGCTTCTTCGTGATGAGAACATTTTAGTTTGTGAGGCTACGGCCTGGGAAAAGGGCACGGCGTACGGAGGCTTCATTTAGCATGACCCAGAAAAGCATTGCAGATCGAGGGGTGACCCGACAGTTGGACACTTCATTTCGACTTGCCCATTTGCCCTTATAAATAAGAAGGTGACGAAGTTCATCAGTTAAAACAGCTCAATCATGTCGTTTGAATTGTGTTCTCCGGACCCGAAGGCCGCGTAACCTCATGTGCAATCTCTCTCCGGTATTCCCATTGTGTATTCATCAATGCGTACTATACCAGAAGTATAATAATCGATTTGCTTCCTTTCCTGCCGTCAGTTGAAAATGGGACTTCTGCTCAGAAGCTTAAGATGGTTATACCCCTAATCCTGAAGTGCAGCGCTACCTACAACTGTAGCTCACAGGTTCGATTCTTGTGGGCGGGCTTCGGTCTTGCTTCTTCCTCCTCCGTAGGACTTTTCCCCAGGCCATGATGATTCGTTAAGTTTACCCAGTATTTCCCGCCCAGTATGCAATTCGTGTCGTATCGTCATTAAAAAGTCCCGCGGATATCACACCGCTATGCATCGTACATTCCTACTCCATCATGATTCCCAAAGTCCAGGAGGCTCTTCCCGTCACGGCTGCGAAGCCCTCTTCTGCTCCGCTGCCTCCCTCACACTTTCGTCCCTGGCATTCATCTCCCCCAGCAGCGACCTCACCCTCTCGATCCGGCCCACGGCGCCCTCGAGCCTATCCAACCGCCTCAGTTTGCCCTTATCCCGCTTCTCCAGCGTCTCGACCCTCTCCTCGAGCTTTGCCCTCGCCCGCCGCTCCGTCGCGACCATCTCGTTGGCCTGCTCGAAGAGACTGACGCTCAGCTCCTCCACCTCCTGGCTCGTCGTGCTCAGCCTGCTCTCCGCAGCCATCCTCATCCTCTGCTCTCTTCCCAGCGCCTCCCGCAGATCCTCCGTCGATGCGGGACCGTCAGGCGGCGGTGACGGCGTGCGCAGGTTCGGCGAGGACTTCATGCCCCGCGGGCTGAGAAGCTGTGACAACCTATTTGCGCCGCCGCTCAAAAAACTGGTGCGGGTGGGCGAAGGACTGGGAGCGAGAGGCAGCGCGGGGGCGAGACCGGGAGAGGCGGCGGGGGTGGAGGTTCGGTGGGAGGCGGCAATGCGCAGACGTGTGAGCTCGTCTTCGTAGTCGGCCCAACGGTCGACGGCGGCGGCGGCCTTTTGGTTGAGGAGGCGGACCTGGGCTTCGAGGTCGGCGATGCGGGACTGAGCTTCGAGGAGGGCGGGGGGGGCTTCGAGGACGACACCGCAGGAAGGGCATGAATGTTGCTCTGAGCGGTCGGTTGAGAGGGAGAGGGTTGGCGGTGTTAGCGGCGGGTGCGCGGCGGTCATTGTCATTGTCGCGCTCATGGCTTTAGCGAAGGGGATTAGGTGTATTGTTCGTTTCAAACGCTCTTCTCGGTTGTGCGGTGAAGATGAAGCTGGGAGGTTGTTCGTAATCCTCGGTGCAGTTCCGTGGGAAGTTCGATTTCTAGATACGCAATCGACTTGGACGTTTGAAGTGGCGGGGGATATAGATCAAGCTTCTTTTTAGGTTGTGCTCGAGGCGTTGCAAAGTCCCCGCGTGAGGAAAGGAAAAGCTACTTTAGCGCGGCGGGGGGGCTAGAGAGTTTGAAAGGTGTGACGTCGAGGTGCCAAAGGTTCGTCAGGAGGGGGGATGAAATGCGAGTGGTGGGTGGCCGCGCACGATGATATGTCGGGCTACTATATCTGGGAAAAATAGAGTGTTCGCACAGGGTGGTTTGGAACTCTTATTCGTAGCAGCGCGGCGCTTTGGGGAGGCAGAAAAAGTCAAGGTGTAGTTGGCTCTTGTTGCAGGTTCGGTGAGGTGTATCCGTTCGTAGTCGAATGGGGAATATTGAATATCGATAAGTCCACCAAGAGGAAAAAGCAAAGAGCAGGGAAGAAGAGACAATTGAAGGGTATGGGTTCGCAAAAGTAATCAAAGATGGCAGAGAGAGAACCCCATCTGTCTGAAATCCCGCCCACATGCCACCTTAGCCACCAGACTTACGTGACACCACACACCTGCCCTTTTCTTTCTATGCCGTTTCCCTCCACGAATAAATTGACGACGCGAACGGTAACTGCGCCTCCTTGCTTTCGTGGGAATTCGGGGGTGATACCAATGATTGGGGAGGAACGGTGGACCGGGGTCCTTCAGTGTCCCAAACGGGCGGGTCCTAACAAAACGGCGTCGGGCGATTGGGTGAAGCAACCCAATTTGGGCTTTACCTAGGTACTCCATACGGGGGCCGACACTGCTCCACTCCATTTTCTGTTCTAGCACTCTCCTTGCTGTTGAAAGCCTCATCAACCGAGATGGCAGGGAGAGACGGGAACGGTTGTACGACTGTTGCTTGAGCCTTAATTTGCTGCCATTTCTTTTACATTCTCTTTTATTTGCGGGTCGCAACCGTTTTGATTAAACAAAGTCATGTTTCTTCCTCTTGGTCCAAATTGACTGGTTGTTTAAATTAATGCCAATTGCGGAATGTCCGTTCATGTCCATGCCCCGACGGGAACGGAACGGCAGGTTACACTTGGGAATTTGGTGACATCTTAATCATGTAGGTGTCATGATTGACGACTATAGAGTGTAGACGACCATTTTCTGGCGATTCCTCCCCCTTCGCTCGTGCTTTGTCTCTGGCGCCCAACATCCGTTCCCTTTTGACAACTCTTGATCGTCCCCTTGCATGAATAAGGCTCCCACATCGGACTGCCCATCAATCAGTCCTTTGACCTCGTCATGTCCCGTGCTGAGTCGTTGCAGTAAATCCGTACACAAAGGGCACCCTGCCGACCATGCAACCCCTCCAAACTGCCACTGCATCGTTGGTTGGCAGTGGAGCTCATGCTTTCATCTCTCGTCAAAAATTCATGCACTGCCGCTGACGGCAGCTGTTGCTGATGCTGACGCTACCAGGAAGGATAGTAAAAGGCCGTAATTCTTGGTTTGCTGCGCTGATGCACCAGCCAAGTCGGCCTTCGGGTTCGGTCCAGAACTCTGAAACTGCCCCAAAAGTTCGCTGTCATGTCGTCATGCTGGCTCTCTCGTTTCGAAACGCCGTGAGATCACTTCCCTGCCGAGCGAGGAGGGGGTACGAACGGCCATCAGCCCTCAGCCTCGTTGGCGAGGCGGTGCAGAATACTCTGGAACCTCAAGCGTCTGAGCGTATCCAGCTGCAAAGCTCTCCGCAGCTTGACCTGCACATCGTGAAAAGACAGGCAAGTAGATGAGAAAACGCGCCAATCAGTTTGGCTTGGCCACCTTGCGCGGCTCTCCGATGCCGGTCTCCGGGTCCTTGTACTCCTTCCAGCTGACGGGCACCATGTCGTTGCCAGCCTCGCTGGTGGCCATGATGACTCCCAGCTCATTAGCAGCGGTGGAGAGGTAGTAGTTGGCCTGGTCTCCCAGAGAAATCTGATATAGCAAGTCAGCTACCCATTACAAGTCACTTTTCAATCTCTTGCCAAAGGCCACTCACCACCTGCGCCCGCACCACGTCACCAGGCTTGAAGCTTTCATAGATCTTGACCTTGTCCTTCTCCGTCGCCCTCACGTCTTGAGAGCGAATGACACCCTGCCACTCCGTCTGCAGCACCGTGTCGCCAACCTGCTGGATCGTGACAATGGCCTGCTTCGGCATCAACCGCACGACGCGGCAGAGCACCATGTTGCCCACGTCGGGAAGCACCTCGCGCTTCTTGCTAGCGCCCTTGCGTGCCACGGAGATGGTCGCCAGCTCCTCGGGCGACAGCGGTGTGATGCGGTTGAGGCGCTTCGTGAGGCCGGCCTGGGCCTTGGCCGATGCTGTGACGGTCACATCGCCGAGCAGGGAGGCGACGACATTACCGTTGTAGACATGTGTTCCTGGGCCGGCGGCGAACCGCGTGGTAGGGCCGAGAACCTTGCCCGGCACGGCGGTCTGGGGAATCTCAACCGTGGCCATGGTGATGAGATATGGGGGTGGATGTATGACGTGTGAGAGCTAGCTGTGGTTGGAGCCGTTTTCACACTTGAGTTTGCGTGTATGTGACTGCTGAGAAGTGAGGTGTCTGGTGTGAGCTGGCCCCAGTCGCGAATTTTCCTTTCGGCTCCGTATGTGAGGCTGGAGTATCAAAGTCCGTCCCGTTTGCTCGGTGGTTGAGATTGCACTTGTCAGAAACCCGAAAGTCCGATTTTTTTCTCAGTGAATTGCCCAGTCGACGGCCCCGCCATCCCGGATAGCTGCAGCTAAACAACAAAAACCCATGGTCAGCCCCACCATCAAAGCTCCGTCAGGCCACTGGCAACTTGAGCTTCCGGGGGCGGTGGCGCATGGCAGAAAGGGCAAAATGCAGGGTCCTGCCAATCTCTCAACCAAAAACAATAAGCGATGCGACAACGGGTACTGCAGCTCAACGAAGCCCTTCTTAAACCCATCTCGCCGGTGCTCCCGTCGCCAAACACCTTTCCCGTGTGCGCCCTCTCCGTTCTCCTCCATTGTACACAAGTCCGTCAATTGGACCACCACATTCCTTCCCCTTTCTTTGCACTTTGGTAACCCAAGTCTTACTCCAGACTTTTTGCGCAAATCACAATGCCGTCTCTCGGGCGCCTGTTTACACTGGCGCTGTGGATCGGTCTCCTGACCCCCATCTACATGTTCCTCGAGAAGAACTTGGAAAAGTTCTACATCTTTGATCACGAGCACCTGCACGACCTCTCCAAGCGCGCCATCGCCACCCATGGAAACGACACGCGCTCCGTCGTCAACTACATTGTGACCGAGCTCAACGGCCTGCACCCCACCAACGTCAACCTCGACGAGGAATGGGTCTTTAACAACGCCGGTGGTGCCATGGGCGCTATGTACATCATTCACGCCAGTGAGTCTCCTCGTTTCCATCTCTCAACCTTCCAAAGATGATGGAAGGCAGTTTACTAATAAAACCCACCAGGTATCACCGAGTACCTCATCGTCTTCGGCACCGCCATCGGAACCGAGGGCCACTCCGGCCGTCACACCGCCGACGACTACTTCAACATCCTCTACGGCACCCAGCTCGCCTACGTCCCCGGCAAGTACGAGCCCGAAGTCTACCCCCAGGGCACCGTCCACCACCTCCACCGCGGCGACGTCAAGCAGTACAAGATGGACGAGGGCTGCTTCGCGCTCGAGTACGCCCGCGGCTGGATCCCGCCCATGCTCTTCTTTGGCTTCGCCGACGGCCTGTCCAGCACCCTCGACTTCCCCACACTGTGGACGACGACCCGTATCACCGGCCGCGAGATGATTTCCAACCTGCTCAAGGGCAAGTTCTAGAAAGCAGACAACGTCTAGGTATGGGGAGGGCTTCTTTGAAGGTCTCAGTCATGGGCGTAAAGTAGGATGGTTCAAGAGATGGAAATCTTTGGGCCTAGTGATGGAGCGCGTATAGAGTGATTTGTTGCGCTGCTCTCTTCTTGCATATCCCATTCGGCCGTTCCGAACGTTCATATAGACATTTAATAATACCGAGCAGCAAGGCCGCTTCTTTCATCAAGATTAACTCCATCTCCTCGTTCAAAAAGAATTGCCGCTACCTTTGCATCCATATGCGCCGTCGGTTGAGACACTTTGTTTGCAAGTGAGAGACATGCATCAAATGCGCGAACCAATGAATATCATTCTCCTGCGCAACTCTGAGGATGAATCTGCGGGTGAGACATCCTTGTTATGCTGGCCAAACAGACGGAGCCTGAGACCAAGAATTTTCCGAGCAACGTCTCCGAACTTTTCTCATCCACCCGGACATTCCGATATCTGCCCCCTGAGCCATCCGCATCAGAGAAGCGCCAATCCGCCAATGTAACGCGACTCCACATATACGGCCCCCCTTCTGCCGAGCCGGAGTTAGCGCCGGCGCCGGCCCAGAGTGGAGCCGCCCGGAAAACGTCAATGATGACCTCTTCCTCTTTTGAACAGCGAAACGTTGACCAGAGGGCGTGAGATTGTCGCCTGACGACACGCTTCTAATCTTTGCCATTTCTCGTATGCTACATTCTTTTCCTGACTCGGAACGACATGCGCCACGCATCGTCACTTCACCTGGACGTCCGACGGCCACGTTTCTCGCTGAGGGGCCGGCAGTAACTCGGGGCACTGCGCAATCGCTGGCTCTTTAGATTCTCTACTGCGATGAGAGCTCGGGCTATGAAGCTGAAGGCCCTGCCGCCGGCCGTAATCGAAACGCGATGGAGGAAGGAAACGCCGTGTCTAAGTTTCTGGGCAACTTTCCCTTTACTGGTGGTGAGAATGTGTGAGGTGAATCAGATTATAAACCATCCCGCCCGATGGGTATTCGTATGGTCGCGACTTCACACAGTCTCACGTACTATGAGCCAACGAGTTCGCATGTGAGTTGTACAATATGCAGAGCGGGCATTGTAGCAGGCCGGCACAGAACAGTCATCACGTAGTTGTCGTCGACGAAGCATCGGCACTTGGAATGGCCCGGTTTGGCCACACCCGACCATTCGGGCGATTGACGCGTCTATTTAATCGATTGCCGACTCGGAGGTCACTAGACTTGACACCTAAAGATTTTGCTTTTCTCGAATCTTCAAGTGTCAAGTCTAATCGACCGTACAGCTAAAGCATGTCTCAGGGATTGGTCGGTTGAATGATTCGCAGCCGAAGCCAACGATAATCACATACAAATATCAATATCAATCGGCTTGATTATTAGGACAATACTGTTCTGTCTTGATACATTTCCTACAATAGATTTGCAAAGGAGAAGACGCGCGAAGGTTCAACATCCGCCAATCTGGTTTCCATCTCGTCTGTACTTCTCTTACACTTGCCCCCTGAGCTCAGGCCTGCTCGCCCCAAGTCCGCTGCCGCTCCGTGTAGTGTTTCCTTCCCCCTCCCCCACGATCTGCTACGAGCCCGTCCGTTCTTTCTTGGTTTTATCATGGCCTGAGTATCCCTGCTTGTTCGCCTTCTGCCTTATCATGAGCCAATCCTTGCCCTTCTTTCCCCAAGATAGCGAGTGTCTCTTCCCGTCTTCACCCCTGTGTCCTTCACGGCTTCTTTAATCGTGTTTCACATATCGGACCGGAAGAGCCAAGACCATAAATGCGGAAGGCCACCCAACGTCTTCTTATCTCTCCGTACGACCACTCTCGTGTGACGATCACAGCTTCAATATCTGATTTGACATCAGAGAAACCAAAACACGATGCCAGCTGGGGATACGATTGAACAGTCACTCTCTGAGTCTCAGCTTAGAGAGGGTTCATACGACATGAAGTATTATGAAGACGTATCTCTCGACGAGAAGAGGGGTATCCAGCCGCGGCCAGATGCGCCGACCGACGAAGAGTTGCAGACTCTGAGGAGAGTTTCGGACCACATTCCCTTCAAGCTCTTCACCATCGCCTTTGTCGAGCTGTGCGAGCGCTTCTCGTACTATGGCTCCGTTATTGTCGTGAGTAGACTCGAGTTCTCCGCTTTACAGAATAAACTGACATTGGAAGTGTATGTTTTGCGAATAAGTGAAGTCATAACGGTCGAGGAATACTGACCGATCCCAGTCACCAACTTCATCCAACAACCTCTCCCAGCGGGCTCGACGACCGGCGCCGCGCCCAATGGCCAACCCGGTGCGCTTGGGATGGGCCAGCAGGCGTCAACCGGCATCACGACCTTTAACCAATTCTGGCAGTACTTCATGCCCTTGTTCGGTGCCTGGGTCGCCGACAAGTACTGGGGCCGGTACAAGACCATCTGCATCTCCATCGCCGTTGATCTCGTAGGCCACTTGATTCTCATCACCGCCGCTATTCCACCCGTCATCACGAAGCCAGCCGGGAACTCGCTATCGGCACTGCTCGTAGGCATGATGTAAGTGGTATTCTGGCTGCCGGTCCGGATCACCATCAAGCTGACTCTAGCTAGAACGATTGGTTTTGCCACAGGAGGTTTCAAACCCAACGTCAGTCCCTTGATCGCGGAGCAGCTCGAGATCGATCACTTGACCGTAAGGACGCTCACGACGGGAGAGAAGGTGATTGTCGACCCTGCCATCACCATCAACAGGGTCTACAACTGGTTTTACATGTTCATCAATATTGGCGCTCTGGTCGGCCAGATCTCAATGGTGTACGCTGAGAAGTACGTCGGTTTCTGGCTGAGCTTTACGCTGCCGACCTGCATGCTGGCGCTGTGCCCCCTGGTCATGTGGTGGGGAAAGGGTAGATATCGCGATCAGCCCCCGACGGGCTCGGTTTTGGGACCGGCTCTGCGGACGTTTCTCTTTGCTCAGAAGGGTAGATGGTCGATTAACCCAGTCAAGACTTGGAGGAACATGCATGACGGGACCTTCTGGGAGAGGGTCAAGCCTTCTAACTTCTCCGATGCGACTCGGCCAAAGTGGATGACCTTTGACGACGCCTGGGTCGAAGAGCTGTAAGTATTGCTTCGGCGCACTTGGGTTGACTGGTTCCTAACCTCTGCAGGCGTCGTGGCTTCGCAGCTTGTGCCGTCTTTTCATGGTATCCCATCTACTGGCTCTCGTATAACCAATGTAAGCCTCAAATCTTGCCCTCCCTCCATTCGTAGGTTATCACCCTTATCTAACCCCTCACAAGTGAACAACAACCTAGTCTCTCAAGCCGCCACCATGCAGCTCAACGGCCTCCCCAATGATATCCTCTCCAATCTCGACCCCATAGCCCTCATTCTCTTCATCCCGCTCTGCGACCTAGTGCTCTATCCGACCCTCCGCAAGCTCAGGATCCCCTTCACGCCCATCAAGAAGATCGCTTTTGGCTTCTTCACCGGCGCCATGGCCATGGTCTGGGCCTGCGTGCTGCAGTACTACATCTACAAGCGCTCCGCCTGCGGCCAGTTCGCCTCGGGCACCCTACCCAACGGCGACCCCTGCCCTCCCGTTGACATTCTCGTCTGGGCCCAGACGGGCGCCTACGTGCTCATCGCCCTGTCCGAGATCTTTGCCAGCATCACCAGCCTCGAGTACGCTTTCAGCAAGGCGCCCAAAAACATGCGGTCCATGGTCCAGGCTGTGGCGCTCTTCATGTCGGCCATCTCCGCGGCGTTGGGGCAGGCTTTCACGCCGTTGAGTACTGACCCATATCTGGTATGGAACTATGGCATCGTGGCGGTGCTGGCTGGCGTGGCGGGTGTGATCTTCTGGTTTCAGTTCAGGGATCTGGATAAGGAGGAGGATGCGATGAACGAGTTGCCCGAGGGTCGTATTGGGCAGGGTGTTGCTCCTGCTACTGAAATGTCACGGATGGATAACAGTGGGAAGAGGGACTGAGACTTGGAGTGTCCGACTATGAGTTCAAAAACTGCAACCAGAGTTGATGACTTGGTTTTGTTCTATTCTTTTCGATCCTAGACTTTAGCGAAGATGAGTTTGAAAGGGAATCTTGCATCTATGTGTGAAAAATTCGGCTTTACTTGATGATATTTGGGCGACAAGGTCCCAAGAACGATTGTGGACTGGCGATCAAGACCCCTTACGCCTACAGCGACCATCAATCAGGTGACGAGATAAGCTGCCAGTCTCCTCTTATCGTTACTGTCTTTGTTACTACCTGTCTTACCGTGCTTCTTCGGGTACGTTTGTGAACGAATATCCTTGAAGATCTGAGTAGACAAAGTACGCAATGCAAAAGAGCAAGATATTACTACTCGGAAAAGCACTAAGCCAATTTCACTAACTTGGAGTCATCATGGATTACAGCTAATAACAATGAGATCAAGTGCGAAGTGCCCTGATCCTAACCTCTAGAATACTTGGCTGCTGCTGGGCCTGGGGGGATGGCCTCATTGTGATCTCAATACCGTAAAGACAGACATCATATCAGTACTCAGTTCATATGAAAACATGAGCTACGTACTCGTTGCAAGCGACCATTTCTGCTATTTACCACCTCAAGGTAATGCGAGCGAGCCACCGGAGGGACTTGGCTTATCAGGGGTAATCTAAAGCTTGAGTCGAGCAAGCTGATAAGGACGTGAAATCTCTACCCACCCAGCCCTGCCCACCGTCGGCTCCTTTGCACGCCTAAAAATATGCTCTCGGCTTCTCAACATAAGAAAAAACTAATCTACTGAGTCTTGTGGTAAGACTTTGCGAGTGATTCTGTTCGCTAATGCGTATCAGAGGGCGTGAGTAGCCCACGCCCTGCTGGGTGTCGACGCCCTACGAGCTTAAGACGAAGGCCTGTAAATCATTCCTCATCCACCACGCTTTGAAACGCAGCTTCTAGAGCTATTTGGGCTGAATTGGCAGGGTTTATTTTTGTGCTAGGTTGAAATGAGGGCCAGAACGCATTGCTGGGCGATGTGTGAGCGTGGAAGCATACAACAGCCGCCGTGACGGGCATCACTCTCCCATCAAACATTATTCTAGAGAGAATGAGAAAACAAGGTCCACAGAGACCCTTTCTGAAGGGTTTAGGTAAATAAAGGGCTCATTTGGGTTGTAAAAGGTGGCTCTTATCAACCTTCTGATGGGCGTTTCGAGTGAAATTGTGGTGAGATTCAAGAAGAACTCATGCGCCACTTGGCTCTTCTTCGTATGCAATATCGTCGTCAGGTGGCACTTTGAAAGGTGTCCTATCACGTACGGATACATCAGGGAAGCAAGAGCTTCACTTGTGAAGCTGACCACACACACCTTGCGCGCGCGTGTTTTGACAGCGATCGCAAGTCCAGGGACAGTTGAATACAGGTGCAATTTGGCTACCGTGCCATCTTTCTGCTGGGAAATCACATTCTATCCGTATATTTGGTGGTTCAGATTGACAGCCTGGGGCGAGTTTATGAAACAGAGGTGAAGAGGCTGCGTGGGCAGGTACTCTCTGGTCATCCTAGGCCACTTCATAGAGAAAAGAAAACCTACAGATGCCGGATGTTGGTAAGCAATGAATAGTAGAGTCTTAAAGATAGTTGTTATTGAAGAGAAATGGTTCACGATTGGGATTTCCTGGGTCAGGCGCCGGCTCAGCTGTCGATAGGTGACGGCGAAGAACGCATTGACTGAATGGTCTGACTTCAGTGAATCTACGGACATCTCACCCTGGAATCCTCATTGTGCATCGTCATGGTAGCAGAAAAGAGGACGCGTCTTTGCTGGGCCACGATAAGGAATTGCGGTCAGATCCCCGGATAAAGGGTATCGGGAAACGCAGCGCCGCGGTGGGCGTCACTTTGTGCCGTTGAGTGATCGGGAGCTAGGGACGGCCCTGAGGAACAGCTTACGCCGGTGAGATGATCGCTCGTGAGAGAGGAACGCCGAGATGGAAGCTATCTTTAGGCGACTCTGATGTATCTTGAAGTGTGTCCATATTGAGCCTATGAGCCCACATGGTTATCAAGGGTCTGCATCCGTAGCTTTGAGTCGCTGTCCGAGATTGACCAAGCTGAATCCTCATTGTGTCTTCCGATCATACATAACCAGCCGCTACAGTATGCAAACGATGGCGCACCCATTGGTAAGACGGGATGTCGCTTTCAGCCAAATCGTTGCTTGTAGAGGCAATACGGCTTGAAGGTAGCGAGCAACGCCTCACCGAAGACTGAATGAATTTCCCCCTGCATAGCAGAGTCTTCCAGACATGAGCCTGATCTATATTCCGCGCTTGAGGTTTTGGCTCAAGGTGACAATAAACACACTGCGCCGAGAAACAAGGAGAGGCGCTGAAGGTTCAGAATCTAGGCTACCAAGCCTTGTTTCCTCACTTCACATCCTCCGGCCGCGACCCATACATGGAAGTAAATCTGTACTTGGAATTCCAGGCCAACAGAGAAAATGTGCTCCTCCGCGCGGCATACAACGAGACCCGTTGGGCCACCAAGACCATCACGAAGAAAAGACGTAGTGAGGCGTCATCAGGTTGCATATGGCCCCAGAACTTCCCGCCGAGAAGATTTTCATGCTGCATGACGGTCGTGGGGGGGGGGGGGGGGACTCCCACTACCGGATTTTGTCTGCTGGTTCAGGGGTTCACAAGGAGCAGGGGAACGCGGGAGCCGTAGTACAAGCAGGGCAATGTGTGGGCAAGGAAGAGCTCGAACAAGCAAAGCGGGTTCATGTTGCTGCAGTCCGTAGAGAGCTGAACCCCGTTCCTGCGGTACAAACGCGAGAGGTACAGAGTGAGTCGATGGGAAGGCCCCAAACCCAATGGATAGTGAGCGGAATCTATCTCAGAGGGAAAGGGATTTCCGCCCTCCCGAATCTCTCATCTATGCCATCTGAAGGACGCGAGTGTCCCGTGCTGATGGGGCTCCGGAATTCCGTTCCCGGACACCCGTGATAACGAGAGAAAGCTCTCTGAGAACCCTCTTCCACGGACATGATTAAGTCGCTGGATACAAGCACAAGCAACTATGGGGGGGGCGTCCCTGGGCAATGTCAACGTAATGACCCTACGCTCTCCCACGTGGGGTGATGAACGGGTACCGGCGGCATCTCGGACATGAAACATGTGTGTTGCCCTTCTAGAAGGAACGTTAGTTCTTTTCGAATGCATGTCGAGGATCTCTGCTTTAGCCTCAGAAACCTGCAGTAGTACATAAGCCCTGTATCCGTAGGCGAGAGAATGGAAGGTTCCTCAACTTCTATGGGCCGTTCGTCGGATCTCGGACGGGAGAGGTGGTGTGGGCTTGGTCAGGGGTCAAGCCAGATGAGGCGCGTCGCCTCACCCCCAAGCCCCAAGGGCCCCGGCCGATAAGGGAAAGATCAAGCGCTGACGGTTACTTTGCCCTTGTTTATGATACAGCTTGTGGAGGAGAATATGGTGGGCGTGCTGTAAGGTAGTGATCGATTGTAGTTGTATCGCTGTGGTAATGTGCTCGTGCCTGAGAGTTGGTGAGAGAGCCCCTGAACTCGGATACGTGATCTATCGCATGGATCCTAGGACCGTATAACGTCGACTTAAAGATTTATTCCATCCACCGAGAATAACAGTACGCCGTGATCAACGCTATCACGAATCTAATGGACGCGGCCTTGTCTGTGAGCCGTATCGGTGTGTACAGGGGACGTACATTACGCATAAGCTTCGTGAGAGAACAGGCCCCTCGTCAACCTATCCAACTTGCACCAGAATCTTCCCAGACTCTCCAGCCTAGCCCCATATCCATCCCCATTCCTGTACCGTTCTTTGGATTCTTGGAAGTGTGTAACGAGAGAAACAGAAAAAAAAACACTTGGCTCTCCTTATCGGATATGGAGTCCGGACACTAGAACGAGAGAAACAGTCCGGACCCTCTCCTATCAATCCCGTCGTATCTATCCGTATATCGAAGCCGGGGCCAATCTCACACTACAACGACCGAGCCCCGAATTGGGAAAGACTGACTCGGGAAGAAGGCTTCTGGAAGGAAAACCCCCTTGCACACCAACTTTGATCATCCATGAACCGGAATTTCCGCGGGGGCCTTCGTCACTTCTTGCCATCACTTACATCACAGGCAAAGGAACAAAAAGCAGCGTTTCTTCAAAGTATCGTACTACGATACTTGGAAAAGAGTACGTCTTTTCCGTCAAAGATGATTCCACCAAGGGCTCTAGAAGCTGGAAAAGCCTTCAATGTAGGGTGTCCCCCTTTCAACCTGCTGCCCTCCATCTATCTTATCTCCCCATGATCCAGGTCGTTAGCCAAGCATCAAGTTGTCAAAAGACCCCCAACAACCTCATAGCCCATACCGACATAGAAACGAAATTGTGAAGAAATCACTAAAACGGCTGCGTAAAGGTACACCGAACCGATCTTCCCCTCGGTCAAGACCATCTACACCGAACCCCCCTTCCCCTCCTGCCGTATCCGTGTAAACCTAAATCAAGAACCCATATGAAGTCATCCCATGCATCTCCCGGGGCCCTTGTGCACATCCTCGGCGGGCGGGCGGCGGCGGCAGCGGGCGGCAACGCCAACCTCCCCCCCCGCGTCAAGGTACCGCCCGCCCGTCGGTGTTGCCCGTCTTCCCACCCCCATGATCCCCCCCCATCCCGCGCGGTGCAGCGGTGCTCACCGAGAAGAAAAAAAAAAGTGTGGGCTCCACGGGGGTCGCGCGTTGTCGACTTTGACTCTCTTTGTAAAGAGCGCGCGCGAGAAAGGATGGAAAACCCCCACGCTGTAGAGCAAGGGGGGGCAATATTATGATCAGGGGGAGGGAAAATAGCATGGAGCGAGGAAACGATATCTGTGCCTTATAAATGACCTGGATTGTTCAACCGACGACAAGCGCCCTCATCAATGAGGAAATTCTGCCTTTTAAACTGGTTGCGGTGCCCCCCTACTTCACCTACAGGTTTCCTTCCGTCTCGTCTTCGTAGGCTGCATTGCGGTTTGAAGTTGAACATTGTCTTTATGTATTTTGTGATGAATAGGTACCGTTTGAGGCCTATTGCCCTTCTTCTCTTCTCGAATTCATCCCCTATCGCTTCGTCATGAAGTAAACCAAAAAGCCCAATAACCAGAGAATAATCGCCCGGGAGCTACCTTATGCACAACTAGCTACCCTTTTTCTTTTGATTTTGTCGACCACGCAACGCCATGCCAGCCCATATGAATGATATCGAGGAAAAAGAGCCGTCATCGCCATCACACGAACTGGCTCCGCTCAGAGAGGTCTCAACTCAACCCCGACTTGGGGGGAGGTACGCCACCGCCGGGCAGCAAAGAAAATCGACTCCCCAAACGCACGTTATTTTCCGAACCGTTTTTCTTTTCGTCGTTATTCAACAATCCTCGGCATCTGGACGCCGCCGCATGCAATGTATAAGTTGGATGTGTGTGTCGATGACACGTGTGAGGTCGTTCGAGCCCAAGGCCGTCGAAATCAAGTGGTACCGCGTCCCAAACTTCAACGCGTCCCGGGTTCATGCGAGCCATTCCTCCTCGTCTCTCTTCAGGCCTCTCATCGTTAGGCCTTCGTCTTCCTCGTCTGAATACTCCTCCTCTTCTTCCTCATCTTGTTGTTGCACTTCATGATCCCGTTGGTGAACTACTGACGCAACTTCCTCCTCGGGCGCCTCTTCCTCTTCCTCCAACATCCACGTCAAGCCGTTGGCTTGTTCCTCCAACGGAAAAGCTTCCTGTGCGTATTCTTCCAAACCTCTCGGGCCCTCCCAAAGTGCCATGGACTGAGTAAGGCAGTTTTCTTCCAGCTCTACATCTCCAAAGTAGGGAGGTTGCTTTTTGGGATCTTCGTGGCCGAGAGAGAAGAGCTTCTCCAGCGCCTCGAGTTGTTGACGATAGCCATTGGGGATCTTCACCTTGAGCTCGATCGGGCCCCGGATGTACTTGACTGGCCGTCCAACACCTCTCGCAAAAGCCTCACAGGCCTCGCGTGGAGTCAACATCTCCCAAGCCAAGGCGACACGCTTTGTGCGCCACTTGGCCACACCATCCTTGAATATTTGCAGGATGGAGGGACCAACGTCGTGCTCAGCATCCAGCCAAGGCAACTTCACATCTTCGTGGAATGGGGCTTGCCAGGTGAAAGAACCATCCTGCTGGAGTTCCATGCAGAAGAGCGGGTAGGGCAGCGAGGTGAAGTTGTTGTTGTAAATGCCAGTGTACACAAAGGTGGCAGGCATGCCAATTGAGCGGACATACTCTTCGACCTGGTGCTTGGCAGCCCAGAGAGGAAGTGATGGCCAATCCGAGCTGTATGCGGCATGATCGGGCATCGTGGAGTAGACATAGTGTTGTACACCAGCCTTCTTAGCGGCGTCGGCAAGTGCCTTTCCAATCTGGAACTCATCTCCATAGAAGGTGGTGTTGATGAAAGCCAGCTGAGTACCGCGGAAGAGGTCATTGATCAGGTCGTGGTTTACACCAACACCGGAAATGGGACCGTTGGTTGTCACGTCTCTGTTGTCCGGAGTGGGCTTGTGTCTAGTGTACAACTCGCCGACAAGGACGGTAACATTAGGATTTGAGTTGACTTCGGTGGCTACGACGCCTTCGAGATTCCGCAGCTGAGCGCGTACGTGGTAGCCCACAGCCGTGGCAACTCTAATGAATGATGCAGCCTGACGACCGCTGGCATTGATGACAGCAATCGTCTTGTTCGGGGTGGGCATCGGACGCTTAAAAGGGCGGAAGGTGAGGGAGTTGTTTCTTGAAGAAGACAACGGCGATGCGTCAGAGTATGATGAACGCGAGTGCTTGTGTGTCCTGACGGCGCTGTAGACAGCCGAGTCGCCGTGGTAGTGGTGATTTGAGTGATCCTGCTGTTGGTGTTGCTGTTGTTGCTTGGCGGGTCGGATAGGGATCCCAATCCCGTTGAGTTGGGAAGGCATCAGGGTCACCATCTGAGAAGTCTCGGACACGTACTGCTCTTGCGGGGAAGAGCAGAGGCTTTGGCTGTGCGGCCGGCACAGAGTAGAGGATTTTTTTTTGAGTCGAGAGAAAGGGTTGCTGCAAGGGCTTGTCGTCAACCCCGCTATTTCCCCCAGAGAATGCGCTGTAGGGAGGGTGTAAGTGCGGCCTCGGTTTGTGGAGATGGGTGAAAAAAAGAGAGAGGGCGATGTAGTGGTAGGCTGGTTGTCCCGAAAACGGCTTCGTCGATCGTTAAGTCGGATTCGATGGATGGATGGGATTTGGTTTCTTAAAGAGGAGTATCAACCATGACAAACCGATACGTAAAATCCCGCCTCGAACCTATAGCAAGCCGGAGGCCTTATCGCGGAATAGGGGAGGACTGAACGGGCCAAGTGCAGGTCTCTGCGCACGCGACGTCAAAAGAACGCGGAGAGAGGCAGGCGTTCGGAGTAAAGGTGTGGACGGGTGACGGGTGACGTGACGGGGTGCGTTCTCGAAAAAAAAGGAACAAGAATCAAAATGCGGTCGGTTCCTGAAGCCGTGGACCGGAATGATTCAAGAACCCTGAGGGGTCGGTTGAGGAGAATGGCGAGATACCTTAGATAGCAATCAAACCCGCTATCAAAACAGCGAGCTCCTTATTTTGGTCGATGGCGGGGTCAACCCCAGCAAACAGCCAAAAAAGCCAAGATCCAAGAGATGGACACACGCCTGTTCAGGCCAAAGGTCGATCAAAAGATCTGGGGGAATGGACGGATAGCAAACTAGGCTGCGTCCGTCGGCGGAGGCGGCGAGGGGAGGTAAGGTATCCGGTCAACAAGGGGGGGGGGGAGGGGTGTGGTAAATGGAAGTGCTAGACTTTTTGTCGATGCTGCTGATAAGGGAAATTTGGCGAGGCGAGGCAAGGACTGCAGGCGAGCAAGATATCTCCAGGTTTGTTGTACGCTCTCTCGTATTTACCCCGGGTGTTCCTGAGATAAGTGGCTCGAGGGTTGGGACGTTGGCAGCTGCAGAAGCTGTAAAATGGATAGGACAGAGGGGTGTCTAGATGGGATGAGACAGCTCTCAATGGCGTGCGGATAGATTTGTCCCGCGAAGATTGCAGCAGGCGTCAATGATGAGGAGAATGCGTGTGCGAGAGACAAGAGATAAAGCGTGCGAGAGTGAGTGAGAATGTGGTGTGTGTGCGAGTGTCCCCTGCCGGTCTCAGTCAAGTGAGCAATTGTTCTAAGTCGACTTGCCCACTCAGGAAAGCTCCGGGATGACGGCAGGTGTGCGTGCTTGCTTGCTGTATGTACTTTGTCGTCGTTATTGTCGGGCTATCCACCGATAATCTGCAACCGAATACTCACGGTGCAAGGAGGCCGTCCAATCGGGGTATATACAGGCTGACCGTGCCCCAGTATGCGCGTTGGAGCGTCACCGGTTAGATTGCCTCGTGGGCACTGGACTGGTCGTCTGTAAAGAGGCCGGCCTAGGGTGGCAGGTTGGGGAGGGAGTTCGGCGTGGAGATCCGATGCGAAGCTGGCTGATTTCGGGGTGGTCCTCACCAGCGGTGAATGGTTTGAGCCTGGGGGTTGTGTGGTCGCCAGGAAAGGAGAAAATAAAAGAGGTCCACGGTGCAGTGGTCCAGTGGATAACGGCTGGATCAGATGATGTTCCTTGGGGTCTTGGATGGTGCCGTTTTGTGTCGCGATGGCCTTCTGCTTGTGTCGTTGGGCGGCTCTTTTACCTACAGAACGACTAGGGCGAATCTGTAGAGTGGTTCGGGTAGAAACAGGATGGGGTTGCCTTATGTGAAGTCGAACCTTAAGGTGCTTGAGACGACCGGAGCAGAAAGTCCAGGCTGTATCCGTACCTGATGCGAAAAAGGTAGGTAAAGTCGGGGCGTTTTTCGGTTTTCGAGTATGAAAGAGAAAGCCAAGCCAACGATCCAACGCTTTGAGTATAAAAGGTTAGAAGGAAGGCAAAGACCAGATGACCTCAGATGGAGGAGTCTCCAAGCTTTTGATACTGGTCCTAGTCAGTCCGTGTGGTGATATGACCAACTGGAAACGGACAAGGTATGCCGCGATGTTTCTGGGCCGTGCTGGTGGTGCTGGTCCTGGGCCAAGTGACTGGTGATGTTGATGGGCGAACAGGAAGACAGGCCGAAGCAGAGTGCATGCAGTTCGACCAGAGGAGTGTAGCCAGTGAGATGGAAGGATGTGCGAGGAAAGAGGGTGAAGAAGAGGCGTAACCGTGGATTCGGTAGGATTGATAAGTCTGGGAGCGGAGGGGGAGGGGAATAAGTGTAAGGTAAGTATGTATGGATAAGGTACCTCAGGTAGATATGTATGCGGGTGTGGGAGAGAAGGTGTGTGACGGGAACAACCTAATGCTGTAAGTATGGAAGAGTGTGTGATATCCAATCTTCTTGGGTGATGGAAAGAGCCAGACAAAGTACAGCAGCAACCGCGAGGTTCTCAGAGTAGGTAGAGTTAGTCGGCAAATGCAGCAGCAAAACAAACACAAACGGGACGGTCAGAGTCAAAAGTAAAATTCCAATACGGATAAAGAATTTGTATTTTTACTGGAGTGATTTCGGTGGCCAGGGCCAGGCGCGGCAGGACCTTGCGGTTGGCCCTTTTCTGTTAATAATTGAATCTTCGCCGGCGGCCACGAGGTTGAGCACGTTGCGTTTTCTCATTCGAACCTTGATGCAAGCGCAAACAACGGGGCCCCATCGAGCGGAAACACCACACCCAGCCATCAAGCCATCATCCATGGGGCCGGAAGCACGCCCGGATCCCAGAACGTGCCTGGGAAGAGGGGGGGGGGGGGAGGTACTCGCGGAACTGCGAGAACGCAAGGACAAGTTGGGATGAGATGAGATGGAAACACTAGGAGTGCGATATGGGGGTTGTGGTTCGAGTAACTAAGTAATGAGAGAACTCTGCTCTTAACCACTGATGATGAAGAGCCGGGAAAGCATTACCACGGCCATCGAGTAATGAGAGGGTAAGTGGTGTAAAAGCGGAAGATGCGAGGTGGGAAGTTAAGTGGGATGGGGAAACACACCTCTGTATCCATACTCGGTACCTACTAGGTAGTATAGGTAGGTAGGTAGGTAGGTAGGTTGTATGGATACATGAGAAAAGATACGCGGCTACCTCAGCCGGTACGGTGTCGAGGTGGGAGCACGTGTACCGCATTACCTTCCCATTCCATCTAGCACCACCTACCAAAACTTGTGTCTCTTCTTTCTTTCCACTACCTAGGTACTGCATACACAGTAGGTAGCCGACTCCAGTCCCTCACCAAGCAACTTCCAGAAGCTACGCCGTTGTCTGTACTTTCCAGGGTGTACCGGAACCACGCCTGCTACAGCGCAACCAGTAGCAGGCCGGGATCGATGACATGGTCACTGAATCGGGCGATGCATCAACGAGACGGGGACTTCTGGAGCCGTACTGGAGCAATTCTCCAAAAGAGGGGCCGCCCTGGACGGGTCCTGGAACGGGACTACGGCGGGCAGGCCCTCAGTCCATTCCGTCTCAACTCTCAAGGCAAGTCTTTGTGTCCATGTCTCATGAGCGGGAAAGAAAACTTGGAAGGCGCAGATGTATCCGTAGTGGACCTGAGGAGAGAATCTGAGAAAGAGAGCGACCTGGAAGAAAAGATTACTAGGGCCTCCCCAGTGCCCCATTTGCAGCAATTTTTCTCTTCCCGTGAAGCCTAGCACAGTAAGTTGGCTTTATTATGTAAGAGCATGGCCGCGGTTGGCTCGGGGTTTCGCTTACACAGTTGCTCTTACCTACTGCGAAACTCCTCCAACTTTTTTTTCTCCTCAGACAGTCGGACCTCTCACCATCTGTCCCCAGTCTTTTTTTTTTCTTGCGCAATGCTGCGGCTTCAGAAAAATTTTCCTTATCTTTGGCAACTTTATTACCCTTCTCAGTCTAACCTGGAAAGCACCCACGCCGCAGTCACTCACGGCGAAAACCTATGCAACCAAGCCCTGTAATGCCGCCATTCCATTGTCTCCCAAGGCGTCCAGGACATCAAGAGCGGCCACGATAGAGACGACATGGGTACAATACATTACAATTTACTTACAACCTTTGGGGCATCTTATCATCCCTCCATGCTACCCAAGGCATAGGGAGGTAGTCGTACATCGTACGTCGTACGTACGTTTTACATCAATGCCATATTGAAGTATCAATGTGGCCCTCGGATATGCTCACCGACTACAGTCCACTCCGTACGCTCACTGCCTGTCAAACACGAACCTACCTAGGTACCCTGACGGGCTTGACCTGCCGTCACATCATCACATCAGACCGAGACATCCGCCCATGGATATCGGGGTGTCTGCGCCTCCCTCCATACCGATCCCTCATGCCTATCTGGACGGACACAGATGCTTGCCCGGCTCGGACCATGGCATCAGATAAGGGCACCTTGATGAGTCCGACTTTGTCGGTTCACGGGCCCTATTACGAGCACGGTCGCCCATCACGGGGTCCTCGATTTTAAGCACTACTGCGCCGGTCAGCCCCCGGCGCAAATCAATGTCTCCACATACTGTCAACTGGCGCGTCGTCAGGTTGGTGATCGGAGTCAATCCCGATGTCACAATACTCTCCGAACCCTGTGCAAACTTTTTCTGGCTCAGAGCTCCACACGACTCGCAAACGTGATCCAAAGAAATCTGCATCGTCCACCATCACAGAGCCCACCGCTTCGTTATTACGTCCAAAGCTCGAGCCTCCGGACCATGCCACTACCGATACCAAATGGGCATGACCTTACGGATACTTCGTACACATACGTCTGTCCACGATGCTCGACCAGGTTCTCGCGGTATCTCTCAGAGTCCCCTTCTACGTACGGAGTACAGCATGGCCCCCCTGGCCCGGATGGCTGGGTCCCACTGCTAGCTCCCAGGCAGAAGAATCATCGAATATCGCAATTCTACGCCATGATGGGCAAATTGTACTGCACACCCAGACACCATCCAGAATCTCCCACCCACCACACATGCAGACACTAGCATCTGGGCTCTAGCCTCTAGCCTCACTCTCTGCAGGTCTGAGATTAGCCTCTTCGCTGAGCTACCCGTGCCACGCTCCCACCGGTTACAGCGCTTGCTGCATCACCCGGGTTCGACCTAGCACCGCATCACAACGCCGCCTATTTTGTCTTTGAGGGCCCTTCATGCACGTCGGCTGCAGGAGCGTCAAGTAACCGCCTTCGCGGAGGCGCACCCACGTCTAATTCATATTTGTTCGAGACTGACGCTGGTAATGCCATTGGTCATGGGAGCGTCGTTGTTATCAGCCAATTATGCTGTCGTATGATGCGATATGGACTATGACGGGCGTGGAGGGAAAGGATCAAGGGAAAGGCGCTGTCGCCCGTGTGCTCACATTCAAGTCCACAGAATTCCGGTTCCGATGACGTTCCGACTGATAACATTGGACGTGAGTAGACACCCTCAAAAACCGAAGAATGGCCTAGGCCAAGCCGCAGGATTCAAACGCAACCCAGCGGGGGATCCCTGAAGGCTAACGCGGACTTTGAGGCGGAACCTGCTTCTGCTGAAAGTCTAGACGTGCAGCATTTGTGACCGTTGTCTACTAGAACTTTCGTCATCAACGATCGGATCCAGTGCCTTGGGACGAAGCTCAACTCCCTTCTGAATGCGGTCCGGCAACGAGCCACCGGGCATGGCGAGACAATAGGCTGGCGGGCAACAACAAAAGAGCAGTCAACCTCAATCTAGCTATCGGAACTCGGGAGGCGCCAGTATCCGTAATCTGATTGACAAAGAGCTGAGACGACAGGTCAAGCACGAGCAAGAATGCGCCAATGACGACCCAGGAATCGCGCAATGCCGACCTTGCTAGCACCGCATTTTCCTCATTACGTACAAATGGAGCCAAGCAAACGTCCCAGACGACCACCATGCCGTCATCAAGCGAACCAACTGGCGTTCCGTACTGCTCATAAGCCAACGTTTCCCCTCCCTCTCCGAAGTGGGCATCTCCGCGGAGGAGCCTGCAAATCTCCAAATTTACGCGACCAAGAAGCTTGTTACTGCGTGCGGTCTGGCCGTCGCCAAAGGAACTCGGCTTTTTGCGTAACACACCACAAAGAGCCGAGAAAAAGAAGCAGCCATCCAGCATGAGGGCGAGCTCAGCTCAAGGGACAAGCGCCACTGGTCCCCCAGCTGCTCCAGCCTCCAGATACCTACTGCTACTAATGCAAACAGCCCCCGCTTCGTTGCCGTCGAATCTGCGGGTTTTGCGGGGAAGTTGGTCCATGCCTCGTAGGGCACCGTTGCGCGCCAGCTCCCTCGTCGGCAACTTCGCGCCCTTGAACGAAGAGTGTATGGAGACGATGCCGGCGAGACGTACACATGTAGGACCGAAACACGCCCTAGATGGCTCGCCGTTGTCGAAGACGACATTGTTGGGATTCCATACGCACGTCGCCGCCGGCCACTTCCACCGGCCCACCAAATTTACGTTATAGTATTCACTGTGTGTCGACCGCCGAGAGAACCCCTCATCGAGCTTGCAGGGTCCAATTCCCCGGAGGACGGCCGCTCATCGCACACCATCGGTCCAGCCAGATGTTTAGATATTGGCGCAGACCCGAAGGAGAAGGAAAATCCGGGGTCTATTGTGAATTGCTGTCCAACGCCGACCTCGCGTCTATTTTCAAGTCACCTGAGCCGACCTTTTTTGGACATCCCTGCCAGCTGGTCAGATCCATCAGGGCAATAGACTGCTATCCCCCACGGGCCCATCGTGCTTGTGGGCACCGATATCGCGTGTTGAGGAGAGAAAACTTCACGAGGCCCAGTTGGCACCTAAGCGAGCCAGTTACTGTACTAGGGCCGGAGGTATTGGTGGAGGGGCTTTATGTCCAAGAGGAGGAGCTTCTCTTGGAGGAGCTCGCGGAGCCGCAGCCCCATGTACCCCTTCTGGGTCGGCCAAGCGCGAGGACGATGCTTGTGTGCCCCAGATCAGCTCCGTTCAGCTGCCAAGTCTTTTGATATGTAGGCCTGGGAGCTCGCTGTGCTCATCAGCTTGAACGCGGTAGGCCGTGACCTCAAGGTGATTATCCCAAGCTTGGATCCCATGCACCAGACGTAGAGAAATCAAAATCGTCCGGTCCCAGTGTCCGTTCAAACCACGGCTGGGACGCGTCCAGTGACTCGAGACCGACTGGGTCATTGTGAGGCTGAGCCATAATGTTGTCAAAGTACCGCTGCAGATGTCAGTCAGATTGTACGGCTTTGCTTGCTTGGTGAGTGCGTGAAACATACCCAGTCCATCTCTTCATTGCCAACCGCCGCCCATCCTCGATCGAGCCCAGGTTCACTTGGCCCGAGGCCCGACGTGACAAACTCAAAGGGCTGGAAGCGATTCGTCGTAGTCGTAGGGAACGATGTCGAGTCTGTCAGATCGTTAGCAGGTATATCACAAAAAGGGGCTATCTTCACGGCCGTACCACTGATTGAAAGACCGTCGAGGAGCTGTTGGTCGTCTTGGGCGGATCGAGCAGCCGATTCCGGCCCGTCACTCTGGCGAAGCCCCGATGCCGACGACACCTTTGCGCCCCCGTTCTCTGGCGGAGAGTTCGGCGGCGACCCCAGCTTGTTCAGCATCGTTTCCAGGATACCCGCCGTCTTCCTCACCTCGGGCACGCCGCCGGCGATGGCGATCCAGACGGAATACGACCTCTGCAGGAGGTGCAGGAGGTACGCCCTCGTCGGCGGGGGATTCATCTCCGCCATCCACCCGGGCGAGGCCGTCGTCGTCGTCGCCGCGCCGGTCTTGCCGTCCACGCCACCCCAGAACGGTTCGTGTCCGATGGCGAGGTATAGGATGGTGGCGGCCAGGAGGAAGTCGTGCACGGCGAGCGAGGAGACGAACCAGCCGTTCTGGCTGAGCATGTTGCCCGGCTGGCAGGCGTGCCATATCGTGTTTTGGAAGTCGAGGAGGACGACGGCGCCCTCGAGGCACTGCCGGCGGGAGTAGTCGTGCTCGCGGCGCGGCGCGGGGTCGAGGAGGAAGCGGCGGTGGAGGACACAGCGGCTCTTGTTGTAGAGCGAGGCGAGGCCGAAGCGCTGGATGATTTGCATGGGCGGGGTGGTGACGCACTCCTGTAGGGGCTTGACCATCATGAACTGCGGCACGGCGCGCCACGAGGCGTTGAGGAGGTCGTCGAGGCGCATTACCTCGGCGTAGGGCGGCGGGGTGAGGAGGTGGGACTGCCGCGCGACTTGGCCGAAGACGAGCATCATGGCGGACTTGTTGATGGGGTAGGTCATCTCGGTGTAGTCCGTCGCGGGTCGGGCCGGCGGGAGCACGAGGGTGTCCTCGTCAAAGTCCTCGTCGATGAGGTTGCGCGGGAGGCTGCAGTCGGCGTCGATGCCGTTGAGCATGCTGGGGAGGCCCATGTGGAAGGAGACGAGGAGGTCGAGCTGGACGGCCATGTTCCACATGCGGCGGCGCATCTCGCCCTCGTAGGGGGAGATGACGGTTCCCGCGGCGAGGAGGCGGTCCGGGTCGCGGTGGAGGCCCATCTTGAGGAGGAGGCGGAGGCAGACGGAGGAGAGGACGTAGCAGTTCATCTGGGCGGCGCGGGAGATGATGAACTCGGCCTCGACGTAGAGGATGAAGGGCGGGATGGTGGCGATGGTCGGGTGGGTGTACCTGCCCCAGACGAGGCAGCAGGCGGCGGCGGCGCGGAAGAGCTTGAAGCGGTCCATGGGCGGCTGCGGGGAGTCGACCGAGAGCTCGTGGGGTGCCATGAAGGTCGAGTAGAAGACGCCGAGGGACATGACCATGAAGAGGAGGGCGAGCCAGTGGAGGTCGGTGCTGGACGGGTCGGTCCAGAAGCGGGCGTACTGGATGGGAGTTGTTGGCAAGATTGTTGGCAGTAAGGGTATGAAGGGGGGAGACGGCGGACAGGAGATTGGAGACTCACTTGTTTTTCAAAAGTTGGTCTGTGAACGATATCTGCCGCCTTGTCAATACATACGAAGCCATGGGGTGAAGATCGCGAGAGCCGAGCCGTGGTGTCTTACGCTGTGATGGACTACGGGAGGAAAAGTACCTCATGATGAGTCTGTCGACAATCTTTTGCTCAGGGAGCAGCTTCAACAGGTCCTCTCTGCTGCGAGGCATGTTCCTCGAGAAGAGCATGAGATCAGGGGCCTCGATCTCGTCTGACGGTTCAGGGCTCTCGTCGTAGTCGGTCTCCGGCTCCTCAAAGTAGCTCTTCATATCCTCAATCTGCCAAACCCTCTCAGTCAATATCTCATCCAGTTCGTATTTCCTTCACATCTTGCATCGAGCATCACAGCGGGGGAAGGGAACAACTCACATCCTCGAGAATAGCCATGAAATGCGTAGCCCCAACATACGTACTCGCCCTACCCCCCTGAACAAGCTGACCCCCCGGCTGCGCGATGCCCTTCTCCTCCTCCTGCACGGCGTCGACAACAGCACCAGTAGTCTGCGGTCCTCCTGGTCCCGCTCCCGCGACACCTCCTCCCTCATCCATCATCGTCCTCACCATACCCTCCAGCCTCTTGAGCCGCGCCGCCATGCCCTTGGCGGGCTTCTGCTTCTCGGGTTTCGGCGCGTAGACGCAGCCTTCCGGGCGGGACTTCTTCAGACACTGGCCGCACGGCTCGGAGCGGTCGCATTTCAGCTTAGAGGCGCGGCAGGGACCACAGGAGAGGAGGACGCGGGAGCGTTTTGCGGCGGCTGCTGCTGATGCTGATGCCGAATGGTAGGCGGACGAAGGTCCGGGGCCGGGGGCGGAAGAGTTGGAAGTGGAAGAGGGGTTGCTGCCGCCGGTGCTTGGTCCGGCGGGTGGGGATACGTGGTCCGGATTCATTGGAGCTTACGGATACCCCTTGGGCGATTCGCGGAGACCGGACGATTAGAGACTGTAAGGCGTGTCCGATGCGGTGCCCGACGCCACATGTGAGTGGGTGTGACGGGAATGACGGGGGTGGGGCTTAAGAAGGGGGGTGATGCCGTCCGTATTCAGATCCGGAGGTCTAACTTTATTTGACGTCAGTTCCGGAGCCGGATTTTGTTTCTCCTTTGACAACCGCTAATGTTGTTTGTCGTCCTGTGTCAGCGTGTAATTACGTGTGCGTCTGAAAGGAAACCCCGTTTGGGAATGCAGCAGGATGCAAGTCACGTTTGGGTCATTCTCTTGATTCAAAAAAGCGGCCAAAAACCACCTACTAGGCAACTATGAGCTGACGGCTCCATCCGTCGGCCAGTCTCGGGGATACGGCTTGGTTAACCCCGACTATTTTGACGACCACCAAGGTTCCATACCAATAATTACAAAGTGCCAATCCACGATACACAATGGCTGGGTCGAATTGCATCACGACCCGACCTTTTGAGGGAAAATGCCAACAAAAACCAGAACCCAGAAATGCTTTTACTTCTCCCTTGCCGTGCTCCATTTCCAGGGCTCGGCGCGCCACTCGATGCGGCGATCTTCTCGATTTCCACGGTTTTTATATCGCCTTTTCTTGTCGGGAGATTGAGCTAGCACGGCATTCAAGCCCTTTTTTAGCTTGACAGTCCAATTGTCGTACCGTTCAAGCGACTCAATGTTCTCTCCCGCGCTGTTGGAGTGACCGTGATATCCCTCCTACATCGTTGATCCAAGCTTAAATCGGGGCATCGGGCAATCTCTCGATGGTGTACTTTCCGCGTCCGCACTTCATGATAGGAACACCGGGTATGCGACGGAGCTAGAGAGATTGATGTTAGCATCTTCGTTGACTTCCGGGCGAGGTTGAACATACCCTGGACACAAGACCCTTGTCGTTGGTTGCGACGAGGTACACTCTGTCTTTAGATACCTTGGACACCTGTGAAATATTGATCAGTATTTCGATACAATCATGTGATGATGTAGAGTTCGGAGCCTTACGAGGCAGTCATCGGCATACACCTGAGGGAAAACGTAATTAGCAAAGGAAAATCATGATGGGGCTCGCAGTGGACCTTACTCCTTTGTGTGTGCACTTGTGTCGTTCGAAACGGGGGTCGCGTGCTACTCTGAGAGCAAGGCGGAACTTGGGACCAAGCTTTTCCAACTCGGCCATGACACAGTCGGTCACAATGGGGTGGCAGGTAGCTGGCTCGGACGTCAGTTAGTGCCAACAGAATTCGTGCGGTGCCGTAACCTACCGTAGAGACAGTCCATCATGGTTTCTATCACTGGCAACTTCATCTGAACTGTACTAGGAGTAGGTTAGTCGACGAGGGCGAGAGGTATACGTTCGGGCAGGCTTGTCGTACCGGGAGAAGACTGGAGTACGGTTAGCAACTGCGATTCAGAGGTAGGTAGTGGCGACGGGGCCTTACATGAGGTATCGACGAGGACGCCATAGGGAGGCACGAGACTTGAGTTGCTCTCGAAGAACATCTGGGAGGGGACCTGGGGAATCTCCCTGACGATTGTCTCGCCATCCGGACCGCCTCTTTCACGCTTCGCCTTCTGCTCAGCCTCTTCCGCCTTCTTCAGGTTCTCCTTGCGCCGGGCATCGTTCTTGCCGATGACTCGCTTGACCTAGTAGGAACGTACATGGTTAGCAAACTTGTTTGCAAGTGACAGTGTTAGAGAGACGTCAAGCTTCCAACGTCCGGTTGTAGGGATCGCAATCATCGTGAACTTTCGCTCGGTGAACCGAAAAAAAGTTCTTATCGATAAGGATTCCGATATTTTCTTTGCGATGCGCGGGAGGTTTGGCGCAAAGTAGGGACTGGCGGACGTACTTCACCAAACTTTCTGGTCTTCTTCTGGACACCCATGGTGTCGGTCTCGTGCGGGCAATCGGGTATAGGTGGTCGTCGTAGTCTTCGAGTGGAGGAGTACTGGCGTCTGCGAGGCTGGACAAGGCTGTTGCGTTGACGTTTTCCTGAGTTTAGTCGCCCTGCGTATGTGGCGGGGCCGAGAGCTGGGAAAAAAAAGTTTTCGGTGTAGGATGGAGGGTGGTCTCGGTGTCTGGCATACAAGCCCAGGTGAGGAGGTTGTCAGTCTGTGCGCTCGGTGAGAACTTTGGGCGAGGCCGCGCAGCGTTTGCGAGCAAGGTGGGTCCTGGGGAGGGTGACCCAGAGCAACCGGAATGAGGGGACAATGAGACTCTCAGGGACCGAGGTGGACGAATGGCAGGGGTTCTCCTCCTCCACGGTTTTCTTCTGTATTTCTACTCTGCCGCTGTCGGGCGTTGGTCTTCTAACGTTGCAATTTCCTCTCCCACCTCAGGAAAAGCAAACGATCGATCAACGGCGCTCAAACGCCGGAGGTAAGGTGGGCGCTGCGCTGGAGTCTGGACTGGTAGTCTGGTGGTGCCTTGCATCAGCACTTCTGTGCACTGCCCTGCGCATGCATAATAGCAGCCCATTATGATCAGAGACGGGTCTGATACCCGCCGCGCCCATTCATGAGCTTGCCTTAGTCTGAAGCATCCGGCATGAATTTCAAACTACTGGAGCACTGGAGGTCTGACGAACGCGAAGATGAAGCGAAGCAGCAAAGATAGGGGACCACCGGGACTCTGGTGGAGAGGAATGGGGCATCATTCGCATTCCACAGCGAGGCTCGCCATCACTTCACGGCCCATATTTTTTTCCAACGAGTTTCGATGATCTTTGGCTACTATTGGGTAAATGGGTGGGCATCTGCCAGGTACGCTTGCACGCTTACCCCGGATGGATGGCTCGTGTTGATGATGGTTGCGACCTGCAGCCACTGTAGCACATGCTGGAAGCCTGGAAATGATGATTAGTGGGATCAACCCTCGCCTGTTGGACACCTCAGTTTTCAATACGAGAGCGTGTGGGCCACTGTTTAACTCCATCGTTTTATATTACTAGAGGATTACCGCAGTATATATAAACGCTACCCTGCCCTCGAATTCCGTATTATTTAACCTTAACCCTTTTTATAAATTACCTATCCTTTCCTCTATTTTACCCTCTCCCTTATTAAGGGATTATTAGAATTGTAGTTTTAATAACTTATTAATAAACTAGTATTATTATTTAGAAATAAGTAACCTATTCTTATATATAGGCGCTAGGAGTTTTATTATTATAAAAATAGTAATAAATATACCGGAGTACTTAAGAGAGCTTTTTAATAAATTTTTAATACTATTTAAAGTAATTATTTTTGAGCTATAAAAAGAAGCTAAGGCGCTATATTAATACGGCCCTATCTATCTCGTTAGTATTAATAATACTCTTTTTAGTATAAGATATATTAATAATACTCTATAACTACGTTATTACGTTTCGTAAATCGTACTTAACGTTAGTAAAGCTTTTAGTATTATTTACTAAGTCTTTTATTAAAGTCGTTATTATAAGGTTAGTTTAGTTATTAATATCTTAATAAGTATTTTAACTTAACTTAGAGACTCTTATAGCTCTTAAAAAGAGGCTTTTAAAGGACTTATAATTAGACTTTTTACTTATTATAAGTAAAGCTATTATAGTTAAAGCTATAGTAATTAAAGCTATAATAATTAAAACTATAGCGCTACTTATGGACCTTAATAGTAAGTAGTTAGTAGTATAGTTATTTTTCTTTTATAATAAGCTTAAAAAAGTATCTTAATTTAAGTACTAAATAAGTACTATATTATTTTATTAAAACTATATTCTTATACTTATAACTTAAAAAGAATTAACTTTCTTCGATAATAAGGTACTTAGAGAGCGTGTGGGTATACGATAGAAGGCAGAAGCACATTATTATCATGGAGGGCGACTTGTGTACAGTCCTGCAGCATAGTGTGTATAGATGGCACACCGTGTCTGTTTCCCCAGACTTGCGCGTTTCCTGCAGGTCAAAAACCTGGCTTGCATGAGCTGGCAGCACTGTGTCTGCATGTCTCTCTCCCTCTCGCATTCCCAGGAAATGCCGCCCAATTGCACCAAAATAAACAGACCCCGACACAGCAGCACGTCAGAACTTTCAGGTGCAGCCATTGGAAATGCGCCGCGCCACAGCCCAGGCCCCAAGGGCAGGGACGAGAACCGCCCAGTCCGCTAACACGAAATGGATGCTATAGACTGTCGCCTGTTGTGCTTGCTCTCAGCAGGTTCCTCCAGAGCAGGCAAGGACCCTTCCTCCTTTTTTCCCCCAGGCCCGTTCCCTGCTGACCAGGGGCCCGCCTTCGCCATCCATTCCCTTTCTCTTCCCCATCACGCACCCTCATCCCTCCCGTCCCTCTCCTGCTCCCTCCAACCCTTCCTCCCTAACTGACTCCCTCACGACAAACCTCGGAAGCCGCCCACCTAGCAAACGATCAGCCGGCACCAGCAATGTTTTAGCCAGCGGGACCTTTCCTTCTTTCATATTGCTTTGCCTGTTCAGTCTGCATCCTCAACTGTCTCGATACTTTCGTTCGATTCTCCCGAATTCATCGCACTCAGTCTGCGCCAGCTGAATGAACCGAACCGCCCCATCCGGAAGGACACCACAACGACGACCCAACCCCGTTTTCTACCCACGGGGACCGACAAGATCGCCGTCATCGACCTTCTTTCATCCATTCGACAACCGAACAGCATAGAGTGTCTAGACCACAAGTGACCGACGACTGCATCACCCTGAGTTTGGAGCATCGCATCCCACCGTAAACACCGGACCCCCTCGGACGTAACTGAATCGACCGACCATGGTTTCGTCACGCCATTCGCTGAAGCGCTCGCTTCTCCTGTCCACCTTTGCCGCCTTGTCTCTCTTCTCTGCCACGGGTCTCGCGCAAGATAGTAGCAGTGGAGGAAATGCCCAGACCAGTGCTTCGCAGGCAGCTTCTACAGACGATGCCACCACCTCGGCTGCGCAGCCTTCGCGCACCAACGCGGCAACCGCCGTCATCACCAACACCGGCGCCGTTGCCACAACGGAAGCGAGCATCAGTGCCCCTAGAATCACCGGCACCTCCGATTCCACTGGCGATGTCCTCACGGGTCTACCGTCCCTTACAAACCAGCCCATTGTGACGACATACCCGCCGGCCAGTGTACCCCCCACCAACAACGCTCCTTATATGCACCGCTCGAGTGCTCCTCAAGGAACCGTCTTCATTGCCGTGGGCTCCATTCTTGGTGCCTTTGGCCTCGGCATTCTGATCTGGCGCGGCATCATCGCTTGTCTGCTGCACCGCTCCGTTGCCCGCGCCGCCAATGCTCAGTATGTCGCCAACGACAAGCAGAGCTTCCCTGCCCCTCCAGCGCAATTCTACAAGTATACCGACCGCGAATCCACTCCTTCTCTCGTTCCCAATGGAGGACGTGGTGTGCGTAGAACGCAGCGCGGCCCCATCCCCTCTGCGACGCCGAGCCAGTCGAACCTCTTCTTCTCGCCCACCGCAGCTGGCGGCGGCAATAGCAACAACAATAACAATAACTCGGCCACCAACCGCGACTCTCGTTTCCTTCCTTCTGGATTCTACGCCGCTGCCACCTCGTCTCCCAGTCCTGCTCACGGTCACTCAATAAGTTTGACGAACCTCCGCCCCGAATCCCGAGGCCAGTATGGAAGCCGCAACAACTTGAGGGAATCTACGCCTCCGGAATCCCCTTCGTACGGCGCAAGGCGCGACTTTAGCACCAGCTCGGTCAACTTGTCTGCGGCGCCTGGGAACGGACAAAGAGCTCCCAGTGCTTACCTCGAGGATCTCTTGGACGAGAATCCCAATGCCTTCCCGCCAAGCCAGATGCGCCCCGGATCTCGAAATGCCAACAACTCTCCCGGTGGTCGATTCTAGAGAGAGGGGTTCTTTTCTATTTGGTTTCATTCCATCTATGCATCAAAAACAGTTTCATTACGTCATGAAAAAAAATGGCGAGACGTCACGGCTTAGGGTTTTTTGAATGGTACATTCATGGCGTTTAGGGGTATCATCAAGTTGCATCACTGGTTTGGAATACTGTTTTTAATCATCATCCAGTGAGGCCGGGCACTTTTTTCGGTACCGGTCTTTCAGCAAGTTTGAGGTGGAGCGCGGGTCAAAAGGCAAAGGCGGCTCCCTTTTCAACAGGGCTGCTGCGCAAGGGTGGTTGTCTAGTTGTATTTTGGCCCTGTACACCACGACAGGCGTGATGGAGCATTAGACTGGGAGTCTTGGTGACGACGATCCGCCGGTGGCATTTTGTCTTCGCTTCTACATCGCTCGCTGGTACATATTCTTTCAATGAGCAGAACTACTCGAAAATATCTTGAGACAATATCATGTGATGTTTACCAACCATCAAGCTGTAGTTCTTTGTACATGTCGTCACGACAACCGCTGACAATATGCTTCTGCATGGGAAACCTTATGTACGGATTACGTCTGAAGTGTACTCGTCCGGATAGAGATAAAAGCTGGTCCGATGTCGTCAGCCCATTTGACTTTTCTCGGCAATCATCCCAATCTATTAAACTTTTTTGACACAACGTGGGCAAGGGGGGGAAGCTTTCCGTGAAAAAAGGAAACATGAGCCTCCTTTTTTATACTTCGGATTCGGAGCTGCTACACTATGTAAATGGAACCGAGCGGACCGAGAGCAACGTCGCATGTACGGATGGTATGTCCATCGCCCGAGGTTGTCTGGTTAAACGTGCCCCGTGGTAGGGGGGAAGGAGAGGGGGTTTGCATCTTTACTACTTTTTCTTCGTTTCCTTCTTTGATGAATACTGGATATACGGGATGTATCTCCGAATGTCTGGTATCTCGATATCAACCGAGATTTCGCTTCCCAAGCTATCGAGGCCGAGCTGTCGAGACGCATACGACATATCTCAACCCCCAGGGTTTCTACCACCATCACGAGACTAAGAACATCGCTCACCCATTTATTCCTTGAAGTATCAAAACTTCTTTGCCCCATCCTCGCTTGAAACAGCTGCGAACCGCAACCAGGCGTACGGCGCACCAGGGTGCATCTACCCGTCGTGAACCCACCGGATCTTGTCACACCCTTTCCAGCGCCATGTATCACGATTCGTCTAACCCCCCTTCCGTGCGACCTAGATCCGGGGGAAGACGAACGCTGTGGATTCGTGAGAGAGAGAGAGACATTTTCGGTTCTTTGCTTCCTTGGTCTCACGATCTCTTGGCTGTCCAAGGCTTGCGGGCGCCTGGTGGGGTTGTGCTAACGAAGAGCAGCAGCAGAGACGACTGGATCACGGGTGGTGCAGGTATGATGAGGGCTTCGGCATCACGTTCTATGCGAAACGTCGGTGTGCGGTTTCTTCTTTCTTGACATTTTTTGGTTTCTTTTCTATTTTGTATTACACGCCCTCTATTTACTGCAAGACATGCTCGATGCTTCTGGTATATGGAGGGCCGGGTATGAAAATTACTTGTCCCAGACGCTATGGTCCCTACGATTTCCTTGCCTTCTCTTTCTTGAGGGACCATGTTTGTTCTTCCTGAATGTACTGCATTTTATGTTATCCCCTTACATTCACTTATACCACCAGCTCATGATGTCCCCGACTAACTCGATCCGCCAGCTTGGATCTCCAGAGGAGCAGTACCTTCGCTCGCGCCGCGGATATCCTCTAGTCTGATGCCACTGCGGTCACACATGCTCCTGAAGATACCGCCCTCCCGCTGCCACAGCGCAAGAGGCGTATCCAGCTCCGCGATACGGCCGGCGTCCATGACGCAGATGCGGTCGTAGCCGATGATGGTGCGCAGACGATGGGCAATGCACAACAGCGTCCTGCCCCTGAAGCTCGTGGCAATCGTGTTCTGGATCTTGTCGTCCGTTTCCATATCAACAGAGGACGTCGCCTCGTCACAGACAATGATGCGGCTGCCGCGGACGAGAGCACGCGCCAGGGCCATGAGCTGGCGCTGTCCGAGGGAGAAGTTGAGACCATCCTCTTCGACGACGGAGTCGAGGTGGATGCTTGACGACTCCTTGGACCTTGGATCCTCGAGGTTCGCGTCTGCTGGAACGAGATCAGCCTGTCGCAGGGCGGACCACAGTTCCAGATCCGTGTGCTCGTTGAATGGGTCGAGGTTGGAGCGGACTGTGCCCCTGAAAAGCGTCGGGTCTTGTGGAATGATTGCCAGGCGGGATCGCAGGTCATGGAGACCAATTGTCGAAATGTCGACACCGTCAATTGTGATGTGTCCACCCGACAGCTCGACGAGACGGAAGAGAGTCGACATGATGGACGACTTGCCCGCACCCGTTCTACCGACGATACCGATACGCTCGCCGCCTTGCACGTGCATGGAAAGACCGGATAGCACAAGAGGCAAGTTGGCGCGGTAGCGCATCTCCACGTTGTCAAAGACGATCTCACCCTTCTCAGGCCACTCTGGTCGAACTTCGATAGTGTGCAAGGGCGCCTCTTCCTCCAGTTGAGTGCCGTAGTACTGGATTCGCTCCACGGCGTTCATGCCGTTCTCAACTTCTGCGAGTTGACGGACGGTAAACTGGATCATCTGCACGATACCGAGAATGTAGCTGAGTACCAGCCCACCAATGCTCGGCGGCACGCTGAATCGCGAGGTCACGACGAGAATGCCGACGGTGAAGACAAGAAGGTTACCAATCAGATCGAGACGAGTCGACAGCCAACGCTGGTTCGAGAATGTAAGGTAGTACGCAGCGTTCATCTCGTCAATGGACTTTCGCAAGTCAGCAATGAAATGCGTCTTGAGACCATACGCTCGAATGCTGGCAACACCGCTCAATCCTTCACCAAACTTTGCGAAGACAGTAGATCGAAGAACCGACTCGAAACGCTTGACCTCGCGTGCCGATGCGCGGTAGTAAGAGGAAGCGAGGATGAAGAACACAAACAGTGGTCCGAGGGCGATGGCGAAGTAATGGAAAAAGGCGATGATGAGAGCAAAGACGGATAAGATCATGGCCAACGTGAAGAAGTACATTCTCATGGCATCCGTCAAGTTGTTGTCCATCACATCCACGTCTCTTGAGAAGCGATTGGTGATTCGGCCAAGGGGTGTGGTGTCGAAGAAGGACATTGGCGCACGGAGAACCCGTGTCACTGCCTGCCTCAGCATGACCTTGCTAGACTTGGTGCCGAGGATGGACAGAAGTAGCGAGAAAACGAACATGAGGATCGCTTGGAGGGCACCCAGACCGGCGTATATACCGATGTACTGCCCGTCAGACAGCGGATAACGCTTACTTGTCCAGTATGAAAGCCAGAGACTGGTCATAATGTTCGCTCCTTGGGAGAGAATGAGGAGGAAGATCAAAAAGGGTGCGTTGAAGATGGAACCGGAGGCGCGGATGAAGTCTCCGTACACCTTCCAGGGGACGCTTGCCACAGCGCGCTCTTCTTGTTGCATGAGTGCAGCCCCCTTCTTGTTCTTCTTCTTGTCGCCTTGGGGCGCTTCAGCCAGGTTGGTTGGTGCTGTCTCGTCTTCCTTCTCTTCCTGTGCAGTTGTCTCCAAGAGTTGTTGGAAGCCACGGTGGTCTCTCATCAAGTTGTCAAAGGTGTCGACGGCTTGAATCTTGCCGCCCTCCATCCAAATGACTCTGTCACATCTGTTCAGAACCCAAAGCTGATGAGTTGCTAGGATCCTACATTTGCCCTTCAAGAGGCCGAGGATGGCATTGTCGAAGATGTGCCGTCCCACGTGAGCGTCAACAGCGCTTAAAGGGTCGTCCATGAGCACGATGTCGGAGTCAAAGTAGATGGCCCTAGCAATGTTGAGACGCTGCTTCTGCCCTCCCGAGATTGTGATTCCTCGTTCGCCAATCTCTGTCAAATCTCCGTTCGGAAGCATGGCAAGATCGGGCCGCAGAGCACAACTAGAGCCAGGTCAGTCCGATTCTTGGCAAGGAAACTACCATGGTGTTACTTACGCGTTGATGACTTCTTGGTACCATGCTCGGTCCATATCCTTGCCGAAGAGGATGTTGTCACGGACCGTGGCATTTTGGATCCATGCATATTGTGGGCAAAATGCTCGGGAAGCACCGAGCACAACTTCGCCAGATGTTTTTCTCATGTCACCTGCGAGCGCGGCCAGCAGCGAAGTCTTGCCGCTCCCGACTGTTCCAATGACTGCGACTAGCTCATCCCTCTTGATCTCAAAGTTGATGTCTTGCAGCTTAAAAGGTTCGCGTTCCTCCTCGACAAGCGTGCTGGCACCATCTCCCGTGCTATCGCCAGACGAGGCAAGTGGCTCGTCAGGCTTGGAGATGTTCTTTGCGGGTGCAGGCGTTTGAGTCGCAACCTTCTTGCCACCCTTTGCGGCGCCACCTACAGTCTTTTCAGACTCCTGCGTTGCAGTTCGCTCCCAGGTGAAGCTGGCATTTGTCATCTCCAATGCATTCTCTCCCTCTGGCTTGAAAACCACATCTTCCTCTTGCTCCTCCGCCAGCAAAAACTCTTGGATACGCTTCAGCGATGACCAGGCATCGACGACTTGACCAAGGACCAGGGGCAGCAAGTTGAGGGGGATCCGAAGACCATTGAACAAGGCCAACGAGGAGAAGACCTCGGCGGGGTTCAAAGCGTTGTTTGTCTTTGCATACGTGACGAAGGAGAGCATGGAGGCGAAAATGGGAAGCGATAGACTGACGGCGTTGATGGCATTACGGATTGCCAGTAAGATCTGGATAGCGTGAATTTCTCGTTTTCGGATTTCCTTGAGACGGTCAAGGAACGCGGTCTCCCATCCAAAGTACTTGACGAAACGGACCGACTGCAGAATCTCCTGGGTCAAGCTGACTCTCTGATCCGTAACCTTGTTAATGGACTTTCTTCTTTTGAACAAGCTTCTGATGGCTCTTGTCAATAGCGGAATGCCAGCAACCAAAAGGGCGAATCCGGCAAGTGCACTATAACTCAAGTTGATGAGCAGAACGACCAGCGTGATGACGCAGGAGATGGGTGCAGTCCAGGTCAAGTGGAAGAGAGCCGACGCTTGGTCGATACGATATGTATCAACGCTCATGAGGTTGACAATTCGACCGTTACCCCATCCCGTGCCATCTCCAGAGACACCTGGCCCTTTGACTTCTCCCTTTTTCGCATTCTTCTTGGCCTTCTTCTTGCCTTTCTCGTCAACTGGCGGGGCGTTGACGGCAGTGGCGGCGGTTGCATCTTTAAGGCCACCAGCTTTGGCACGCCCTGATAGAGACATGGCCTTTTCGAAGATTACGCTGATGAGCACAGCTCTTGACTGGCCACCAATCATCATGCCGCGGTAGATGAAATGGTTCGTGCCCAAACTCTGGAGAATCTGCATGATGGTGACACCGATCACCAAGCCGATTCCCCTGCCAATCGCAGGCGGTGGCAAGCCCTGCTGCGAAGCTGCGTAGGCATCGTTCGCAAACTGGATGAGATAGCGTAGGGTGAAAGGCGACATAACCTGGAAGACGGTGGACGCGAGCTGAAGCATACCACCAAGCCAAAATTCGAAGAAGTACGTCTCATGCAATGCCCACAATAAGGGGTATCTGCCTCCCTTATCAATGTGTTTCTTGAAAGAAGCTTTCAACTTGTCTGTCATGACATCTGTGGCCCTGTCTGGATTGACAGCCCAAATATCATTTGGTTCAAGCTGCCGCTTATACCCAGCCTGGAATTCAAGTCAGTCTACATTTGCCCTGAGTTATGCTTGGCTTGTAAACGCCCAAGCCTTCTAGTTAGGCCAGCGCAGTTTCACTTACACTCATCAAAGGAGCCATCCATTGGAAAGTCAAAAGGCTGAGGAAGCCGGCTTTGTACTCTCGGGAGACGATCTTCTCGTCGGGTACCGGAGGGATGCCGCCCCATTTCAGTGGATTTGGCGTCTTGTACCATGGTTTGCTTTCTGGTAATCGCTGGGCTGCAGTTGTTGTGGCGACGCTGGTATCGGTGGCATGGCTCTTGGTCGCCCTCAGCTCTGGTCTACTATTCTTCTCATCAAAGTCTGAGTTTTCATCCTTCTCATCCACCTTGTCGATGTCGATGGCGAATGTGGCATCCTCTGGCTCCCTGGGCGTGACGGGCTCAACAGCAGCGGCTTGTGGGTCGGGAGCTGTGATGTTTGTTTTCTCGTCCTTGTCTGCCATTCTCTGGCGAAAGACTCAAGCGAGTCTGAATACGATATTGACTTTCAGATCGGGCAGCTGGGCCCAAACGTCGTCTCAATCTTGGCGGTAGCAGTGGATCTGGCTACAACTTCAAGCGCAACGGAGGCAATATAGATTCTGGGCCAAGTTGCCATGCACTCGCTGCGTTGACGGGGATAGATGTTTATGTCCGTCACTTGGGCACAAGCTAGCTCATTACGGGGTGACTAGATGTGCGTACCCTAGACCCGCTTACAAACAGTGAAGGAAAGCTGTCGAAATCCGTTCGAATTGGTGACGAAGTCCGAAGGGTTTGGCACAAGGCGCTTCGTCAGGTTCCGCGAGGGGAGAAGAGAACAGAGGAAAAGAGGCCGGGGAATGCAAAAGGAAGAATGGGTCAGAGATGGTCAGCAACGCGTTCCCTCCAAAAGAGAGAAAAAGTGCGTGTAATGATAAAGTACTACCGACAGATTGATGTGGACAAAACGGGACAGCCTGCAGTAGAGCACACACAGATGGATTAGATTGTCCGGGCCAGGGAGACGGGATTTTCTAAGTTGCTATACTCCCCGAAGGGGATTTCTAACAACCGGATAGTGGAGGTGGATGTGCTGGGCCATTTTGACCATGGGTACTCTGTAGTCTGTACCACTCAGAACAAAGGACATTCGTCCCTGCAACAGGTAGGGAGTACTGGCGCAGCAGAGGGGAAAGCAAGCAGCAGTCCACCTCAGTTGCGACTGCTCGATATACACAGTACATGGGGGCAAACACCAAAGGCTCAAGGGGAAGTTGGGGTGCGGCGTGCCAGGTGGACTTGGTTCCGGTGGGAAAGAAAGTGCAACGGCACGCAGCACGAAACGGGACAAGATGGGGCAGGAGGAGACAGGGATGCTACGATATGACTAGCACGAGGCAAGAAGGTGGCCAGTCCCGGCAAGCGCAACTGCGCAAGTGACTTCAGTCCCATCTTCATTCGATGCAGACAAGCAGGCACCTTTGGTTTCTAAGCGGCCATCTTTTAGCCGATGCAGTTGTCTCTTGGACAGGTGGGCAGGGCTGGACTGGCAACGGCTCGGCAAGACGACAGACAAAAGGGTGAGCTACCCGAGCTACCTTAGCTCTAAGGTGCTGTTCGGTGCTGACAACTCAGTCTTAAGCTTAACCAACAAAAGCTCTGCCAACCATTGCTTCTTACCTACGTTTACGTTTGCGAATATGCATCCACAGTCTCTCTTCGCCCAGAATCTCCAAAGACTGCATCACAATGCTACATAATTCTAGGCCCTCTAGTTTGAACATTCCAACCTTCCACTACGCCGCGTGTGCGTTTCGATCTCTCCTGCTCGCTGCCGTGACATTGGCAAGTCGAAACCAAACCCGGCGAGGTAGCTGACAAAGCCGCGTGGTATTCCGAAGCTACGCCTCGAAACCGTCTACTGTTTCGACCAATGTTCAGCCAGCTTTTATCAATCTGCGATTGGTTTCTCAACGTGGTTTGTCATGTCCGACATGCTTCCTATTGCGGAAATCCTCGTATTGTTCGGAGACCGGCAGAGAATCAGCACCTGTGGGCTCGTCTATCAGACGAACGCTCAACTCTGCACCATCTGAAAATTGTCCATGAAGAATGGCCAACTCCGTCCCAACAGTGAGCATCCGACTCACGACTCAAGACAATCGAAAGTGCAGGTAGACTTGCAAAACGTTCCAGAGAATTTGTGGTCCTCTCCACACAGGACGTTTGTTGTCTTCTCGAATGATAGCTCCGAAGAGAGAATTCGTCGCCGTCTAGACCCGCTGATGCCAGGTATCCCGGGCACCAAAGACGAACCCTTCAAGAAGCCTGGTGTTGATAGCGGTCCAAGCTGGCCTCAAAAAGACCAGCACCAGGGTAGACGCTTGCCGGCCGCCTGCACCCAGCGCCCATCCCTGGAGCCAACCACCCTCGTGGAAAGATCGTTGGCACACACACACATCCGCTGCAGTGGATGGGTCCATGATTCATCAAACGACCCTGTAGTCGCCGGGGGACTCAAGAGAGGAAGAAGAAAAAAATCGCACAGGATGCATCCGAAGCCAGCCTCTTCACTGGCCGCGTGGTCTGCGCCAACCAAGAATTGAGACGAGTCTTGCCAAGCCGCGTAAAACTATCCAGTCTCGCCAGCCATCCGAAGTTGTCACATCATGGTCGAGGCAAGGTTTCTCTTGCGTTCGTTCTTCTGATGGATCATAGACCTACGAATAAGCTACTCTTGGCAACAATCGATGAACCTTAACCCCTCGTCCTCGTCCAAAACTTTCCGTTACCTGAACGAGAAAAAAGAAGAGCAGCAGAGGACGTGACTCCACACCACCTCAGTCTGTACCCGTTCGGATAGACGACTCAGTTCTCCCCGTCATCTTGGCACAACAGCTAGGTAGGTACCATATCTTTGGCCGAGCCGGTCCCGAGAGAATTGGGTACAGGCGGACTTAGTCGGCAAGGACTTAAGCCCCAGAACGGCCCATGCCACCCTCGTCTTTCTTAGGCTTCCTAGCTTCTCAACAGCCTGGCAAGCAAGCCCGCCTGCTCTGAATACGCGTAACACGTACTTGCATATGGACTTCACCAACTCCGATACCTTACCACTCTACCGTCATACATTTCTGGTATGTTGGTGAGACAACCAGGCAACGTGGATTTATCTTGACACAAGCTTCAAGCCTGAACGTTTCAGGACCAAATTCTCTTTTACAATGTAAGTCTCACGGAATTGCAGATGGGAGAGAGATTGGGCAGTATGCAAAAGGACATCCGAGGGCGGCGGGGAGGATTCGGCTGCCCGTCACTATCGGCTCCACCCCCTCGGAGCCGGCCCCGCTGCCAGCCAACCGAACTTCCAAGACTGACCAGCCTAAACAAGTGAAAAGATGCTCAAGACTTCCAGGTGGACATACCACTCGTTCTCGGTTCTGAAGTGCGTTACTACCTACTCGAGGTCTTTGGAGGAATGCAGGCCTTTTGTAGCGTGGCTGTGTCACACGACTACAGACGGACACGAAAGCCACAATGAATCGAGATGAGTTCTGGAAAGTGACATTGTCAGATCAACACTTTTTGTCTTTGACAAGGCAACCAAAGTCTTGATCTTGAACCCACTGGGCCGAGGTGCTTACATCGACTGCGCGGCGTAATTGTTGTCTTTCTTACTTCTTCATTTGCGACTCCGCAGCTGCTTTGTCCCGATCTGACACATAGTCGCGGAGTTTCCCTCGTAACGATCCCGCGCGCGTTGTTGGTTGCAGAGTTACACCTCGCGTGAACGCAGTTGTATTTATAAGCAGGCGCGCGCAGGTAGGTTAGTAGGTACATGAACATCCGCTTCAACCATCCACACCCATTCAGGTGCGGCTGCTAGGCAGTCAACCCGGCCAAGCGTATTGTCCACGTAGCTCAAGTACTGCCTACCGGTAGGTAACCAACCATTCGGACATGTTGATCCATCGGCCGATCTGAGTCAAAGGTCTAATGCTTAGTCTCCTTCTCTTCCGGCGCATCCAGTGACTCTGTCAATCGTTGATTCGGTGGTAGGACCTGAAGTTGCGGTGTGGCAGGCATCGGCATCTACCTACCTACCTGACTGCTACTTGCACTCTACCCTGTGAGCCTGGAGAGTTGCCTTGTCTCTGTTGACTGCCCCAACAGCCTCACAAAATGAGGCCCAGTGCTCGGTCGACTGCTGAGAGCGAACCCAGGTGCTCGCGTAGGTCTGCTCCACAAACGAAGCAGGGCTAGAGGTCGTCTGCAGTACGGGACATCAGGTTCAGGAAGGAGGGTCTAGAGGTATTAGTCCAAGATAGCCGTTGAGTTCTCCAGTCAGACGTAGAGCGATACACCTGCAGCGACGAGATGTAATGAGACGACTTGACGCAGCTAATCATCAACCGAAATACAATACCGAAATGAAATAAGACCAAGTGCCTGGTAGCATGAGCTGTTGTTCTTTCTCCTGCCGCTGCACCATATGCATCCTCGAAGGCCATCAGAGTAATCAATACTTTTTCTCTGTCCGGAAGACCACGCGTTGCCATGTACAATTTGAAATGGGTATAGAGAAGGATATACCTAATTTCCCCTTGGTATCAAACCAGTCAAGGAATCCAACAATCGGTCCTCTCTTCTCCAGTATTACACCTCATACCGGCGGTATTTATAGAAGACAGTATCGAATGTAGTTGCTTTTCGGCGGGGACGGAGATCGGGTAGATGAGAATCTTAATTTTGAGCCTCTCGTCTGGGGAAGTAATCACGCAAGCACGCTGCAGAGTTGCGACATTAAGTCCCTTCCCCGGACAATGAAAGTCAAGCATACCTAATCATGGCTCTTTGCGGGGACATATCCATTTGTGTACATTTTATCATCTAGAGCGCTCTACTAATCTGAAGACTTGCACAGCTCTCGATTTGATAAAATCAGAGACCATCACCCTCACTCTGGTGAAACAAACATTTGGGAACGAGGTGTGGACTGTAAAGATAAGAGTCTATACGGCATGATGGATACATCTTGATTCCGCGCGGCTGTACTTCATGAACCGACGTAAACGAAGTGATCAACTTTCTTCAGCGAGAAGACGTTGAAAAGAAGTCGCCAAAGAGTATCCTGTTTAGACGAGTAAAGAAGATGACATCTAAGCGCAGTCTGCTGCTACACTGCCCTCCGTCACAGTGGTGTCGTCAACCCCAAAGCACGCCTTCGAATCTCGAACAAGTCGGAGCCCCTACACTCGTCGAACAACTTCAATTGTTTCTCTTGGAAATAGGTTCAAGGCTAGTCAATTACTACCCCGAGGACATTCATAATCAATGGCGTCTGCCTCAACTTCTCGCCTTAAAAAAATGCCGTCCCAACTACACCACGCAGGCAGCATGGGGTCATCAAGAATGGTTTATGACGTCTATTGTAACTTACTTGCGCGCCATACTGCGGCACGACGGGAACGAAGCTGAGGAAAAAGGAGACTAGCAAGACAAGAAAAAGAAAGCCCGTACAAAAAAGCCACAGGGAAACCACCCCAGACACGCCCTATGAGAAGCCTCCTACTCGAGCGTCTTGAAATGTTTCCCACCGCCTCTCCTTCCCATTGCCATCGCGCCCAATTTTTGGTGTATTTGTTCCATCGTTCCAGCTAGTATACAACTCCTACGCCCACAAGTCTAAGAAACGACCAACTAAAAATGAAAGAAGATCAATACAGCTCCCGTCTTGCGGCCGTCGCCCGACGACGACGGTGGCTACAGAGGTTCATCATCCTGTGCGCCGGCGTCCGCTACGGCGTTAGCCATCCGAGCGGGGTGACGGAGCCGTCTTTCGGGACGGTTTCTACTCGTCGTCGGAGGCGGAGTCCTCTGCATCATCAGCCGCAAGGCCGAGAAGGGACCTATCCATATCGTCAAGCTCTTCGTCGTCGTCGGGCGCAGCCGTCTTGTCCGCATCGTCGACATCGTCCATGGTCATATCTCCCATCGTGATGTCGCCGAGAGTCTCGTCACCGTCGACATCGCCATTCATCCGAGATTGTGATCCATCTGCAGCTTCCGAGGCCCTTTGTGTGTCTAGATCCATGGTCATGTCGCCAGCTTCACCGTGGCCGTTCGTCTCGCCATCGGCCTTCTTCCGCTTCCTAGGAGGAATAACACCAAGGGGTTCCCCTTGGTGAGCAGACCAGCGAGCCAGCCGTCGTGATGTGCGTCTAAACGCTGCAGCGTAGGCGCTTGCCTCTTCACCAAAATCGTCGTTCTCTGTAGTTAAGAGCACTAGCCCACCAAAACCCTTTTGACGAAAGGCGCCGACGGTCTTATCGCCGGAAGAAGCCAACTGTCGCTGTGGGCCATCTTCGCCCTCGCTGTCATCAAACGGATTCGGCATCTGCTGGATACGCTTGTAGGCTCGGTATACCGCGCCATCCTGTCGTCTAAACTTCCTGGCCTTGTGGTGTTGTCTCCTTATGCCACGGTCGAGGATGTATTCGACTCTCTGATTTCGGTTCCTCTCCACCGCAATTTGATGCGCTGTGGGAGGTCGGGGCTTTCTTGCAACAATGCCCTCCGCTGAACCGTGGGCTGGACCGGCTGGCGATGAGGCTTCGAAAATTTGGTACTTCAAAGGTGCTCCGCCACGTCGGACCGAACCCCCAAGACCCCGTCCTAGTGCTTTCGGCGGTGGTGTCGAGCGGGTGCTATCCATATCGGACTCGTGTTTCGAAGGGCGGATACGGGGTAAGATGGCAGGCCCATCCTCGGCCATTACACGAGAAGTCCTTGAACCTCGCTTCGTCTGGCTGTCGACGAGGTAGGCCTGGTCCGCCTCCAGAATCTTTGCACGCATCTTCTGCTTCTCCTCGCCAAACTTGATTTCCACCTCTTCATCAACGTTCTCGAGAGCCTCTTCTTCAGGGGTCATATCTTCTAATTCGGGTACGCCCTGGTTGGCCACATCGACACCATAGTCCACACCGGGGCCAAATGGGTTCTCGTCGCAGCCCTCCTCCGTAAAGTCAGACTCTAGGTAGAACCACATGATCCAGAGGAATGCCTTGGCGCGTGAATTGCTGGAGAAATTGGTCTTCATGACTAGGTCGTGGAATTCTCGTCCGGGCGGGAAGTGCAACTCGGCGATCTTGGAAGCCGACTGGCAGATGACGAACAAAAGGTTGACAGGGTTTGTCCGGGGAACTTCCTGAGCCTTGATCTTATTAAGACTCGAAGGCTCTTCGCGGTCCTCAGCACCACCCTTTAGGATAGATTTCAATCTCGGAGCATCCTGGAGTTGCTTGTATGCATGCGCGTCTTGGTGCGCCTGGAGCGAGGGAATGGCATGGTAGGTTCGCAGCTGGGCTCGCATCTCTGGGAAGACTGCATGCATGTTAGCATATATCTAGAGACGCTGATAGTGAAGATGGACTGACAATTGAGCGTTGTATTCATTCTGCCAATGTTGACCAGCAGACAGACCATGGCCATGCCTTTTGCTGCGGCTCGATCGGTAAGGAGTTTGTCGCGAAGGACCTTGCTGGTCTTGCTGCTACGAGACATTGTGTCGATGTAGAGATCGGCAAAGTTCTGGCGAGGCTTCTCGGGCTCGTACGAGTTGGTGAAGACTGTTGTCTCGTCATCGAAGATGGCTTTCAGAAAGTCGTATTGAATATCTTTGCGCCACAGCGGCTCGCCGTCTTCTTTTTTCAGGTGTCGGATCTTTCCCGTGACCGCTCCGGCCGATTCCTTTGCTGCGTTCTTGCCCTTGCCACGGCCCGTGGTCTTCTCGCCCGGCTCGGGGGTTCCGTCCATCATGCGGGTATCGTCATCTTCGGTCATCGCTTGCGAGAGGAAAGATTTGCCCTCATCGCCGCGCGCCGGAGACGTAGGCGCCTCTGCGTCTGACATTGTGCCGCCCGCAGTAGAATCGGGAGAAGCGGGCGACGTGGAAGGAAGGCGCAACGTTGGTCAAACGGCACTGTCGATTGATTTAAGGAAGACTCGGATGGCTTGCGATCATGGATGCAGTGTCGTTGAGCTCATAACACGAATGCGGAACGGGGTGCGGCCGCCGCGACTATCGCGATTGTCTAACTGGTAGCTGTCTGAATTAAGGGATGGGTGGTTGTTGGAAAAGTGATGGTTTGTAAAATTAGGTGAAGGGGGAGGAATTGATTGATGGATGGGCGTAAGTACCATGTAACGGGCTGAGTTGGATTGGACTTTGTCCACCGCCCAGACCAGCTGCTGATGCTGAGATCCCGCCAACTATCACTGGAAAGCGAGGCACGGAGCCCACTTCAGAGCTCACGATTTGGGGGAGCGCGTCAGGCTGACCCCAACCACTAAAATTCCAGGCTCGCCCGCGGCCCCTACATATGGTCTGTACGTACCTACCTTTGAGGCCACAGCCTGACGTCGGGCCCAGGTTTCTCCGGATCTAACTCCACTAACTGGTCGTCACAGGCCACAACTCACATGACACTCTAAATAGCTGGCCGTCGATTGACAAACAGCGAACAAAGTCGTTTTCCTTTATATATATATATATAAGTATAGAAATTCTGCCGTAGTTGATGCTGGTGGGATTTCATGAACCTGTGTCAACTTCCCTCTTCTGAGACCTCGTTCTACCGTTTGCAGTGGATACCATACTTTGAGCCTGCTCATCATTTGTGATGGTCTCGCTGACCCGGCGAACTGGACGTGACACAGTCTGGGAGGGAACGTAGTTAGCCAGACAATCGACCAGAGTCTTCGGGGTTGACGAATCTGAGGCAAGAGGAACTGTGCTCTCACGAGGACGGTAGGCTGCGAGTTGCTTGGCTTCACTGCAGATCATCAGTAGGGGTGCTCCCACCGTCCTTGACTACAAGCATCACGAATCACTTCAAGCATGCTGCGCTTCCATGTGGTTTTATCAGAATCTGTTTTTATTGGGACTTCTCAGTCCAGACTGGCTGTCTACCAGGGGATGGCCTTGCACGGCCGCCTCGCCCCGAACCCAAGACCGAAGTCTCTGATGCCTCCAGCCCCCCGCAATTCCTTTTCCATTGCAGGAGCTTGAAGACCATGTCCATGTTGTGGCCATTATCGATTAAGAGCAAGAACTTTTGTATCCCCTCCCTGTGAATCCCTAATCTGTGCCTGGGAGGGCCACTGGTTCCCGCTCTCAAAACGTCTTGTGATTATCCGTTCTGTCGACCGTCCATCCGAACCTTCCATTACCAGTCCAGTCTATTTCCGCCGCCTTGTCCTCAATATCGCTGCCCTGCCCTGTTTGCCCCGGAGGCAGACCTGCAGCGTCGATGATGACCAGACGACCGAGAAAATCCACTTTTGTCTATTGTATGCACGGCGAGATGCATGACCCTTCTATCATCGAAAAGCGTCGAATATGCCCTTCGGGGGAAAACGCTGGTAGAAAAGCAGAAACATGATCGTCGTAATGCGTAGGCAGATCCAGGATCCGTGTCGTGTATCCGTAGATCCGGCCACGCTGCAGCACATCGCATGTGTTGTCATGCAGCTCTGCCGATTCTCAAAGCTTTTCCCAATGTCGATCTAAGGGTATCATGGAGTTTCGGTCCAGCAAAATCAAAGAAATGCTCTCTATCGATGCCGATGCCTGTCCGAACACCCGATGATGCTTCTCGTTGGAGTTTGAGAGGCACAACCGTTGGCTCTCGGGGTCATGTCGCCGTGTCGAAAAAAAGAAGTCGAAATGCAGAAAAAAGCGTGACGATGAATGCGTACCATGTCGACCCATGCGCGCAAACCCAAAGGAAAAAAGAAACTTGAAAACTCGCAGCTAGTTGCAAAAGCTGCCTGGCGGCGTACCGCGAGACTCCCGTCTGTTTCGCAGTCGCCAGATGTCGTGATGGGAAAATGCTTACCACCAAGACGAGTTTCCGCCAGGGCCACCGGGGTTGCCGTAGCCACCACCGCCGTAGCCACCACCACCACCACCGTAGCCGGCGCCACCGCCAGCACCGCCGCCGAAGCCGCCACCAGGGGGGCCGCCGAAGCCGCCGCCACCACCTCCGTAGGCACCACCACCACCGCCGCCGCTGAAGCCACCGCCAGGAGCACCACCGAAGCCGCCGCCGCCGGCACCGCCACCGCCGTACTTGCGGAAATCGCGGTTGGCACCCTGTCCACGGCCACCGCCGCGAGGACGACCGCCACGGCCACCACCGTAGGAAGACTCACGGGCAATGGTCTCGAGGAAGCTGGGAACCTCCTGGTTAGCCTCCTTAAGAAGCTCGAGAAGCTCGCGGACGACACCACGGTTGCCACGGTTGAAGAAGGCAGTGGAGTGACCAGTGTTTCCGGCACGACCAGTACGACCGATACGGTGAACGTAGTCGTCAATGTCGGTGGGCAAGTCGTAGTTGACAACGTGGGTGACGTTGGGGATATCGAGACCACGAGCAGCGACAGCAGTAGCGACCAGAATGGGGCAACGACCGTTGCGGAAGAACTCGAGAGCGCGCTCACGCTCACGCTGGGTGCGGTCACCGTGAATGGAGGTGGCGGGGAAGCTCTGGTTGATCAGGAAGTCTGAAAGAGAGTCGGCCATACGCTTGGTCTCGACGAAGATGAGAGTGAGACCAGCGCCGTGGGTGTGGAGAATGTCCAAGAGCACAGAGCGCTTGTCGACATCCTCGACGTACTCGACCTTCTGAGTAATGTTCTCAGAGGTGGAACCGACACGACCGACGGACAAGAAGACGTAGTCCTTCAAGAAGTCGCGAGCGAGCATCTGGATGTCGCGGGGGAAAGTGGCCGAGAACATGAGAGTCTGGCGGTTCTGGACGTTGGGCATGTCCTCACCCTCGACAATGCGGCGAATCTGGGGCTCGAAACCCATGTCAAGCATGCGGTCAGCCTCATCGAGCACGAGGTACTTAATGTTCTGCAGGGAGATGCGACCACGCTCTATGAGGTCGACAAGACGTCCCGGAGTAGCAACGAGCAAGTCGCAGCCGCGCTCGATCTGGCGAAGCTGGGAACCAATGTCGGCACCACCGTAGACAACGCAAGGACGGACCCAGGAACGGTACGCAAACTTGCGAGACTCTTCGTAGATCTGGGAGACCAGCTCACGGGTGGGAGCCAGAATCAGGGAGGTGGGGTAAGCCTTGCGCTGGCGACCGAAGCCACCCGCAGCGTTGGGAGGAACTGCAGAAGGACCGTTGATGAAGGCCTGGGACAGAATGGGGAAGAGGAAACCACCAGTCTTTCCGGAACCAGTCTGGGCACAAGCCATGAGATCACGACCACCCATGACGATGGGGATCGAGTACTTCTGGACGGGGGTGGGGACCTTGTAGCGGGCCATCTCGATGTTGCCGATGAGGTGGTTGTCGAGGGGAGGGTTCGAGAAGGTCAGGACGGGCTCGGGAACGTCATGTCCAGAGGCCTCGACGGGGATGTCGTCGTACTTCTCGAAGTTGATACCGGTGTGCTGCTTGGACGGATCGTCGGGGGTACCGAAAAGCTCACGCTCAACACGGGGGTTGACGGGGCCGGGAATGTGCTTGCCGTCGCGCCACTGACCGTCGCCAGAGCCGCGAGCCTGGCCACCGCCGCCGCCGGCGTGACCACCGTAGCCGCCACCGCTGTAGCCGCCGCGGCCACCGCCCTCGCCTTGCCAGCCACCACGACCACCGCGGGGGTGGAAGTTTTGCTGAGGAGCAGGGGCAGCAGCGGGGGGACCGCCGGGACCGCCAGGGCCGCCCATGGCAGGCCAGTCGCCGCCGGGCTGAGCAGCGTTGAAGTTCTGCTGGTTGCTATTGTATGATGTTAGCCACTGTCGCCAATACTCAAGGCAAGCGGGCCAAATACGCCCTTATCACGAGGAGAGGGAAGGAAGGACTCACCCAGCAGCCCAAGCGCTGTTGTTGATACCACCACCGCTACCGTTCATCGCCGGAGGAGCCGCACCACCCATCTTACGCATGTGAGGCGGGATGTACGAGCGGGGTTGGTTCTGCTGGTCCTGAATGTTCAGGCCAGACATGTTGAGTTGGTCAGCCATGATGGGTGATTTGATCGTGACTGTAGTTGGAAGACTTTGTTTGCTCGAGTGTCGACGGAAGGGTATGTGGAATCGATCGACGTGGTCGGATTACTCTCGAAACGACTGAGAAAACAGCGAAAGAGTAAAAAGTCGAAGTGAAAGGAAGCCGGTCGGCGGTTGAGAGAAAAGCAAACCGAAGGATGGAAAAAAAGAGGGAGAAGAAACAGAAAGTCGGGGCGTTGACTTTCCAAAGTTTGTCCTTCTCGGTGTTCGTCTATTAGGCAGGCGCGTAGTGCTCAGGCGCACGACGATTAGTTCTGAAGACTTGCTTTTCCCAAGATGCGTCAAAGAAAAGACAAGAGAACAGGTGATGAAATGTGATGTGTCGGTGAGGGGGATGGGGGGTTGAAGGAATATAATCCCTTTTGTTTTTGTAAGGTGGGAAGAGTTTTGTGTGGGAGGAGGGGGGGAGGTTGTGGGAGGGAAAAGGGATTTTGAAGATCGGAGGAGGAGGCAAGAAGTAGGGGAGAAAAAAAAATTCGGTTTGAGATTGTGTCGGAATCCACCAGAAAGGCCACACACCCCTGCCAACCTGGCTCCGTCAGCACTGGGCGCTGCTGGCCATGGCACCCACGCACCCCAACCATACCTTCCCTCCCGCAAAAATTTGGGGAGGCGTTCCTTCCCTTGTTTGCACTCCGCGGTGATGAGAGTCTACGGGCTGCCCTTGCCTCGACTGGACTGGGCCTGGCCTGGACAGGAGCACAGCCAGTGCCTGCCTTCCATCTTGAGGCACCCGACCTTACGTGCTTACTTCCAAGTTCCTAAGGTAAGGTATGTTCCTGGGGCACACGCCTGCCGCCCGCTCAGGCTTCAAGCAGGCAAGAAATCCGTCAGGACTCAGGAGTAAGGAACCATGAGAACCTACCTTACCTTACCTTACGGGAAATAGATAGTGAGAGCGCACGACAGGCTTCAGGCTCCCTCTCAGCCGCTACAGCCCGCCCAGGGGGTGTATAAGCAAAGCACCGGATTGGCCACCCTCGAGGACGTGTAGCATGTGCTTGCTTTCTACAGGGTGAAGGGGCCAGAAGTATGATGACATGTGAGGTGACAGGCCACGCTAAACTCTCTCCAACCAACAACCATCCAGGTTTTCCATCCCCTTCGTACTAAATTTTTTCCCTGAGTCACTATTTTATCGCCTTCTTCTTGAGCTGAAGAGGAGGGAGGGAACGGGAACCAATCCAGTGACAGTCTTTTGACTGGACACCGCAGAGGTGGAAGGAGATACCGACGAAGAATAACGTCGGTACGTACCGGTGGGAGGGTGCAACGTGCTCGAGTGCCCTTACCTCAGCTGAGGTGAACAAACGTCACGTCCATCCATCGCTACGGCCCGCGCATGAACGGACCCGACCCTTGGAGTCCAACACGGCTGGGTGTTCCGATCCTGTTACTGCGTGCAAGTTTGAATTTGGCGCTCCCTCGTGTCGGCCAACTCTGGATTATTCCATGGCCAACACGTCGAAGTGAGGATTATTACAGAAGGTTGGTACCTACCTAAATGAGGTGATTTCTTGGCTGGGTACGCAGTCCTGGGGCTGGTTTATTGGTGGCCGGGCCAGACTAGCGTTTGTATCCGCAGACGGGAAGAAACAAGACATGAAGCTCGGGGTTACAGGGTGCCCCGCAAGTCGATGGTATGGATATGGAAGGCTGGAGATTGGACTTCAAGTGGCGATAAGATATAGAAAGGTAATAATAATGATATGATAGTGAAAGGAGACTTATCAAGATGAATAGCAGGAAATCGATTTTGTCACTCACTTGCAGGCCTCTTCTCCCATTCCTTTTTGCCTCTTGACTTCGTGATCGTAAGAAAGCCTTGGCTGTAACCCTGGTCATGGACGACTTGGATTATATCAAAATTTTCTTAGGTACATACGTGGAGAAATACATTTCATTCAATTATCAATGCTGTTGATAATAGCGGTGGAACTGCTTGTCGGATGTGTCGCGCGCAAATCGATTTTGTCACCCACTTGGCCTGTTCTGTTTGGTGACATTTCACTGCACCATGACCACAAACAGAACGACTGGGACCTTGCTTTCCGACGGGCTCCCTAAATCATCCATCTGTGTGCGGAGACTGGTGCCCATTGGAGCAGCAAAATTGAGGATATAGGTTTGGCACTCGGTCCCCATCAGCGGATTATTTCCATTGGAGAGCAGACGCATGGTTCTCATGGCGAAGGCATGTTTGGGTAGAAGAAGCCTTAGATCACGCCCGCCACTACTGAAAGACGTCATTTCGTGGGGGCCACCCGCAAAGGCTTCGCTTTTAAAGTCTTCCGGTGGCGGTGCACCAGTTTCCTGAAAACCCCGACACCACAGCACAAGAGATATCAATGTAAAATTCGAACCTGCATAGAACACCGATAGAAGACCGCAAAAAAGGGGAAGGAAAAATGCTTCAAGCGTCGTCGTCGAACAAACATCGGAGCCGCCGAACCCGCCAGGTGCAACTCATAAACCAATAAAGAATCGATGCGCGACTAGTCAGCCACCAAAAAAGACAGGGAAACATCCAAGGTCTGAAGGGTCAAAAGGCGAATGGTGCGAGTCAAACGCCGGAGGGGTTCAAAGATACAAGTTACAACGGTACATCCGGCGGGGGGGGGGGGGGGGGTCTTGCTGTCTCAGTGTCTGAACCTGTGGATCGGTCAACCGGCCGGAACATCATCCGCCCAGTCAATCACATACATCCCTCATCTTCAGTCCAAAAGGAATCGACGACATCCTTACTGCGTATAAAACACGCGAGAGATTGGACGAGATAGATACTTGGGGCTGGCTCTCGGCTGAAGCGCCAAACTTCCCAGGTTCCTCAAGGCAAAGGAACCGAACGATTCGAGCGGTTCCGATCACTGCTTTTCTTCTGGAAAGTGAGCGGCCCGGCACCCGTTTCAGGACCTTGGACGCCTTTCTGGAGCCGTACCTATGGGAAAACCGTGACCTCACCGCTTGGACTAACCACCCTCCCTCGCTTTCCGTTTGCTTCCCAACACTTGACTGAGCCGCTCCCACTACGACGGTAGACTGATACAGCAACCATCACACTGCTGTCGAGCACGGGCAAGCCCGAATTCGGGACTGCCCTGTGTCGGCCGGAAGAGAATGGCATAATCCCGCTTCTTCATAAACAATGCCGTCTTGTGTTTCCCCGTGCCGATGATCCCATCTTGAATCGCATCAGCATATCTCATACTAGATGAAGCACGGGACAACGTCTCTCCAGGAATGGCGTTTTGTCGTGATAGAACTGATGCCTGTATCATTTACCAGCCCGGTCTAGTAGTACAGTTTTGCTGGTTATGGCCTCTTTCTCTCTTGTTCTCTGATGCTCCCTCGCACCACAGTCCCATAAGGCCCCTCATTTCCCGTCATCGCATCCGCATCTCAGCCACCTCAAGCAGCCTTCACCACCTTGTCGTCATCGAACTCTATGTCCACGATTCCGTCCTTGGTCACGGCCTTGACCGTCATGCCCTTGAAGTCGATGGGTAACCGTCTCTTGAGCTCATCCGTGCACAGGTTGAGGATCTTGATGCCCTGGCCTAGCGTGATATCGGGGTGGTGGTGTTTATCGAGGATTGACAGGCAGTAGTATCTGTTTGCATCACCAAATTAGCCCCAACGACTCCTTGATTCTAGCTCGGGAGCTTGGCTGAAGGAGCTTCACCGAGAAGCTCCGGTGTTGGTCAACGTACTGTGCGTAGCCGTGGGCGGCGTATGGGAGGGGCGCCAATGACGCAAGGTAGTCCAGCCAGTACAGCGCGGGCTTCTGTGTGATGGGGTCGACGCCGCCGAGGAGCAGGTTGACGTTGTACGGCTTCCGCGACCGCAAGCTCGAGGCAAGCTCGCCACGAACGAAGTTGGCGAGGCCAGAGGGGGACAAGTCTGTCTCATTGCGCATCGAGTAGAGCTGGGAGTTTGCTTGGATGTAGTCGGCGAATTGCACTATACATTGCAGAGTTCGGGTCAGCACATCGAAGCTCGTATATCGTGACCGAACTGGGTAGAGGGGTTGGATTCGATGCTCGCCCCTCCATCTCCGGCGGGGTTGGGAGCTCTATGATGCAGGAGACTAACCGGTATCACCAGACTCTCCAGAGTATGCGATCAGTGTGTGCTTGTTCAGGGATCTCGTCTTGTCGTCGGCAGTCTTCAGGACCGTTGCACCGCGCATGGCAGCTTTGGAAGCTGCAATGATGGTGAAGTCCTTGCCCGTGATACCCAGTAGTACCTCCCTGTCAATCGCACTCCATATTAGCTCACTGCATCTCCGACGAGCAGGATATCGAGAAGCTGGTGTCTCACATTTTGACTGTGGTTCTGGTTTTGGTCTGCTTGGGTTTGCTGTGGGAGAAAACGTTGGTGATGTTGCGTTCGTTGGTGTTGAATGTCGGTTGTTCGTCAGCCTTCGACCTGCCTTCGAGCTACCCCCCGGAACGCGCAGTCAAGCTACAGCCTGAACGGATGGGCCGTCCTGGGCGGATTCTGCCTAGCTAGACCGCTGCCCGCCCGGAAAAACCACCCCTGCTTAACTCACTCATGATTGGGTGCATCCACACCCCACACTGCTATCTGATTCTCCGAGATACGTACCCACCGAACTTTTTTTTTCTGGCAAGCCCACCTCGAGCAGCCAGGCGAAAAAAAAAATATCGTCAATGTAGGCGGGCCAGGACGGAAAGTTGTTTGCCCAGATTCCCAGGCAAAGCATAGCGAACGGCGCTCTCTCTACCGCCCACAATGTCGTCTTTCTTCACGATACCCGGCGCCAACAAGAAACGCAAGCGAACAGACGGCCCCGCGGCCCCCAAGAAGCGAATTGCCGCTTCAAAGACGTCTAACAGAGCCCCTCCGAAATCTGCTGCACCGGCCAAAGGCGGCAGCAAAGGCAAGAAGCCGACAGCGTCAGCACCAGCCTCCAAGAAGCGAAATGAGCGCGACGACGACGACGAATCGATCTCGGGCAGCGACTCTGACCTCGAAAGCATAGTCTCCGCCCCGGAGGAGAGCGACAATGGCTCCTCTTCCGACGACGAAGACAACGCGGGCGAGACGGCCGCCGAGCGCCGGCTGAGGCTCGCCGAACGGTACCTCGAGAACGTCAAGCAGCAGGTGGACGAGGTGGGGTTCGACGCCGCCGACATTGATCGCGACTTGATCAACGAGAGGTTACAAGAGGACGTGGCCGAGTCCAAGGGAAAAGTCTACCGCACCCTCGTCGACGAGCTCGCCTTTGACCGGGCGACCTCGTCCTTCTTCCGCAACAACACCGAGACCTTCACCTCCGTCGCCGTCAACGCGCCCTACGCCTACACCACCACCAAGGACATGTACCTGCACAAGTGGAGGATACAGGACCTGCCCCAGCACCAGTTCCCGCAGACGACCAAGAAGAAGCCCAAGAAGCCGCCAGCGCCGCCGCGCAAGAGACCCGAGCTCGAGAACTGGCTGAGGGGCAACCTGGCCCAGGCCCAGAAGAAGTCGTACCAGCGCCACGTCGAAAAGATACTCTGCGTCGCGGCGTCGCCCGACGGCAAATACGTCGTCACGGGCGGCCAGGACCGCAGGCTCATCATCTACGACGCCGAGACCCTCAAGCCCCTCCGCGTCTTCACCCACCACCGCGACGCCGTCACCGGCCTCGCATTCCGCCGCGGCACAAACCAGCTGTACTCGTGTTCAAAAGACCGCACGGTCAAGGTCTGGAGTCTGGACGAGCTCGCCTACATTGAGACGCTATTCGGCCACCAGGACGAGATTGTCGACATTGACGCCCTCGCCCAGGAGCGCTGCGTGAGCGTAGGCGCCCGCGATAGGACAGCACGCCTGTGGAAGGTTGCAGAAGAGACGCAGCTCGTCTTCCGCGGCGGCGCGGTGGACAAAAAGTCCCGGCCAGACGTTGACCCGCGCTCACTCCCGCACGAGGGCAGCATGGACCGCGTGGCCATGATCGACGACGAGCTCTTCGTCACCGGCAGCGACAACGGCTCCCTGGCTCTCTGGAGCGTCACGAAAAAGAAGCCCCTCCACATCTTCCCCATGGCCCACGGCCTGGAACAGCCCCTCCGGCCGGACGAGGTCTCGGCCGACCACAACCCAGATCCCAGCATGGTGCCGCCGCCGCAACCGCGGTGGATCACAGCGCTCAAGTCGATCCCGTACTCGGACGTTATCCTCAGCGGCAGTTGGGACGGCTGCATACGGGTATGGCGTCTAAGCGAGGACAAGAGGAAGCTCGAGGAGGCGGGGATCCTCACATCAGAAGCCGAGCAGCAGGCCTCAAAGGCTGCCAAGGGCAAGTCAGAAGGTGCCGCTGGCGGCTTGAAGGGCGTGATCAACGACATTGCCATCTTTGAACGCGGAGAGCGCGGGCAGGATGGCATCTGTGTCGTAGCAGCAGTAGGCAAAGAGCACAGGTTGGGCAGGTGGCAGATGCGCAAGGGCACCGCCAAGAATGGAGGATACGTGTTTGAGGTGCCAAAGGTGGTGAAAAAGCCGGAAGTCAACGGTAACCATAATGATGCATCGGATTCGGGAAGCGAGTAAAGAAAAGCATATAGAGATGTTCCCTTTAGGAGAGGGGCGTTTGGGGAAAAAAGCACTTACTTATAGAGGATCTTGTACCACAATGTACGAACTACGAGATGAGCCTCTACTCTCTGTCAAAGCGACGTAAAAAATTGCAGCCACTCTTCGAGAAAAAAAATGTCTATCTCTTTGATGTGCTTGGGACGCCATGCAACGTTCTATGGGTATGAGGACATAGCTATGCCATTACACACTATTTGGACGAACGCCTTCGCGCCAACCAGTCCAGGAAAACGAACGCTGTATCTCTCATCTGCCAACCTCCACGACAGATCCAACCGCTTCTTTGTCTCCGCCTCTCCTCAATCGTTACTTAACGGGGTATCATGGTTCGGTTCCTGCTCAGTTCACGGTAAGATCCACCGTCTCAGAGCCGTTCGCAGGCCTCTGGATTTTGTTGAATGAGCTCTCGGCGTCCCGCTCGATGCTCGGTATCGCCCTATTCCTTGCTCGCTGGTCTTGCGGAGAAGGCTGCTTCCTCTTTTTAGTAGACCGAGGCGGCGACTTGACCTCAGAGTAAGAACTCTTCTGCGTGATAGTGTTTGTCAACGTCCGAGGCGACGTCTTTGGAGCTTCCGCGTCTTCGATAATGATGCTCTCTTGCATTCTGGCATCCGTCCCGGATGTGAGTCTCTGCCCTGGCATCGACTCGCCGGAAGATTGCAATTCACCGAGCAGTTGTTGGCTCGGCGAGTCACCCTTCTGAGGTTGGGATTCAGGCTTTTCATCCTTGCGAGCAGCCTTGGGCGGTGGAGAAGACAGTTTGCATAGTATTTCCTCACTGATACTGAGTTTCCTCTTAAAACCCCGGACAGCTGCCTTTCTTTGCTCGGCAGACTGGGCTGGTGAAGACGCAAGCGGCTGTAACATCTTGTGACTGTTGCCCGGTTTCTTTTTTGAACTTCGAGAACCTGGTACCACTTGATCGGAAGGCTGAGCCGGCGTCGATTTCAGTGCGGAGAGCATTTGGTTCTCGTCCACCTCGACCGGCTTGGTTCTTGAAAAACGAGGACTTGTTCTGCGAGGACTGGTTCTGAACCGACCTCCAGTTGAGTTGCCGCTGCGCGATGCCTCCCGAATTGGCGTCGCTGGCGGCTCGAAACTGTCCACGAGAGTCCGCATCACGTCGCATTGCTCGTTGGTCGGGAGAATGGTGTTGCCAGGTAATACAGAGCGCTCGGCTGCCGGGCCAGGTTCACAAGCTTCGATATGCTGTGCATTGGGCTCGACCTGCGGCGTCTTCTCCATCCTCGGGCCTTCCTTGACTCCTACGGGTTGAGCAATGCCCGAGACTTCCTCGATCCCAGTAATGGTAAATTTACCCTGCTTCGAAGAATCGGGATCTTCAGAGAGAGAGGTTGCGTCGCCTCCCTCGATTTTCGCCGGCGGGCTGATGCCATTGTTGGGAGGCAGGCCTATGGCTGGAGACCCTTTGACAGTGGATGACGGATTCTTTGGCACGTCAGCCACTGGCTGAGGAGTTCTCGGGGGCGCAAGCTCGCTTTCTTGACGTTCATCTGGCAGGATGCCGGGAGTAGGCTGTCCAGTAGACATGCGCTTAGCTTTCCTCTCTGCCGCCAAGGTGGCATTCTGTAGTTTCCTCTGCTCGATAATGATGGTACGGAGTTCGCTTCGCATCGCGGGGGACGTGATGTCCCAATCTAGCCGCTCCTTACGAACTATTTTGGTGACCACGCTGTCAGGGTCCTTCAGGAACTCACGCATGTAGCCCAGGAGAAATGCGCCGCAACTTGCGTGATCTTCCTGCTCGGGGATTTTCTTTGCCGTCAATCCAAAGGTACCAGGTGGTTCGATTGCCATGTTGCGCTTATCTTTGGCTTCTTGGACGAGGTAGGCCTTCAGATTGCCGCAAGTAGGGGAGTGCCCGACGCCGAGAGAGTCAAGAGTGATGACTCTGGCTTCTGTGGGATCCTGCTTCCGAAAAGCGATTCCCGTGCTTTTGCGTACTTGACGTTGCTTCGTAGACGGTCCCTTGTCTTTCTTCCCAGGCCTCGGCTCTTCCTTCTTCTCTTCTTCCCCAGGTTGGCTCTCTTCCAGACTCATCAGTTCGACTTGCTCGCCAACAGTAGAAACCATGCCTTCGTCCGACCTTACTGGTTTCTCCTCTGGGGTTCCCTTTAATTCTTCTTTAAACTCATCTAGAGATTTGCCATCTTTGACTTCGGGTTCACCGTCATCTGTCTTGAGCAGCTTGGATGGATGACAGATGATTGCCAGATACCAGTGAGCACTCTCATTGACGGGCACCACGATGTAGTCGTAGGCGAAAAGGTCGACCTTTGCAGTCCAGGATTTGACGCCTTCGTAGTTGATCCCCCGGCCCGCCTTGGTGTCAGTCAGTTTCGGATAGAAGTAAGTGTTCATAATGTAGATACGGTCGGAAAGTTTTTTATTCTGCTTTTCCAGGTGAACTTGAAGGTACCGTAGGTAGAAACCAATGAGATTGTCGTTCAGGTATTCTCCTTCTTCCAGGCGCGAAATATCATCACGATAGACTGACGCCCTGTTCTTTCCCGTAGCTGGGAAAATAAGCGGCTTCTCGTTCCATATCTTGTCCCAATCAGGGTTTTGCTGTATCCACGAGACGGGGCTTGGGGATTTGCGTTTGGGCATGCCAAGAGAAGATTCTTGGACTCGTCTGGCGGTGCTCCTTGCTTCCCTGGGCGATTCCTTGGCCTGTCGAGACTCAGTCCCGGTGTCATGGCTGATGGGAGCGAAGTAGGAAGACGTTGTAGTGTCGGGTTTTGAAGAACGTGACGGCGTAATCTCGGGCTTCGACGAACGCGATGAGTCTTCGGCCTTCATACTGCCGCGAAGTGGTGGATTGCTCGGGGGACTGGTTTTCGACTGAGTCCACGGTACTGATACCGTATCGGCCTTGGCCTTGATCGCCTCTTTGTGTTCCAGGAGCTTGATATCATCCGGCTGAGAGTCTCTTTTGTCCTCCCACTTCTCCGCAATCGCTTTTTGCTTTTCATAGATCTTCTGAAGATACTCGCTTGCTTTTTGTTAGCACCCTGAGGTTGAGAGCGACCCGCCGGAATACATACCTGTCCTTGGGGGAACAGTCGGTCTTCTGTGTAGTGAAGGCTTTTACCCTGGCTTCAGCCCAGTCCCCAAGGCGGTGGGCATCTCCTGGTTCAGCAAAGCCGAGCACCAGTAAGCCTCCTACGTTTGAGGAAGAAGATCTCCAAATTACCGCGAACGGGGTGCCCGTGATGCTGTAAAATATTTTAGTACAGAACATCAACTTGACATCCAGCCACCCTCTCTCCGAAAAAGGCCTGCCTGCCTGATCGAAAGCGATGAGGCTCCTGAAGTGCTGGTCAAGCTTCAGGAGAACACACTCCTCTGGCTTCTTGGCCTCGAAGGTGTCCTTCCCTGATACGGCACGAACAACTTTGAGGGTAAAATTCTTGGGGATGCCCTGCTGCGATATGACCGGCTGCGATATGACCGGCTGCGATATGACCGGCTGCGATATGACCGGCTGCGATTTGACCGGCTGCGACTTTTCGAATTTCACCGTGGTCATGTCTCCTCGCTTCCGTTTTGTGTTGCCGGCGTCTGGTGACCTTCCATCATCATCCGAGATGTCATCTCCCGCTCGACGGCTACGCCCGGTCTGGAAAGCGAGTTCGTCGTCCTCCGAAACCTCTTGTATATCATCTTGGCCGCGTCTCGGGGGTTGACGGAAAGCCTTTTTTCTGGGGGCTTCTGCCGAATCTCCACGAGCTCGCCTATTCTGTGTTGGCTGGTCTTGGACGATCTCATCCTCGCCATCCCAGTCATAGCCCTCGGGCTTCTTTGAGTCTCTGACTCGCAATCCTCGAGGACGAGGGCGATTGCCAGATCTCCTACCGCCCCTACTGGAACCGCTGTGCGCTTTTTCCACGTTTCTGAATTCGCTTCCGCTCGCAGTCGAGTTTACCGAGTGTGTGCTGCGGTTGCTAGCCGCATCCCCGTCCACCGACCGTTGCGAATGCGTCAAGTCGACCAATGCGGGCGTTTGCGGTGAGAGCGACGAGGATGCCACGGGCGGAGCGAACGTCTGTGTTGTAAGGGTGGCGTGTGGTGGGACATCTCTTAGTGTAGTCTCGGGTTGTACCTTTTGACGTTTGGCTACTCTCGGGGCTTCGGCGATTGATCGTTTGCTGGAGTCTTTGCTGAGGTTATTGAAAGCAGGAGGCTTGCCGCCAGTCAACGCCAGTTTGGTTCTTGAATTCTGTGCCATTGTCAGTCCCGACTGCTAGTCTGCTTGTAGGGCAGACTCACCATTGGATCCGGAAGGGGAACCCCGTCTTTCGAGGTCCTGCAAGAGTGATTGTCAGCAGTGTCTCTTTACCGCTGTATGTTTCGGATCGAGGCATACCCGTAAGTGGGAAACGAGTGGCAGGTGCTGTCGTAGAATCGTTGTCGAAGCTCCTCGGACCTGGTATCCAAACCCCATGTTAGTTCAAATCTTGGTGGAAAGTGGGATTTGCGCTGCCGCTTACGTTTGCCGTTTCTTCTGCATGAAAATATTCCGGCTGGAACAGACATGTGTGACCTGCGAACCGGCCTGCTTGCCTCTCTCCTCAGTCTCAATCGTCTCTTCTGCCGCACGCGCAGTCTTCTCCAGAGCTCCGTCCTCTTTGCGTTCTGCGGTAGACCTTAGTCGTGGGGTATGGGATCGAGGCCTATCGGTCGGAGTCGAAGAGGGCGCAGGAAAGTCGGACGAAGACAGAGATGCGCCCGTTTGTGACGTTTCATCGCAGGGAGATCTCGCGACTCTAAAATGTGAATGTGAAGGAGGGATCACACGCTCCTGCTTCGGTCGTGAAAGTGCGGTTAGCAGTGGGGTCCAAAGGCAGAGGCTGGCCCTGCACCCACGGGGTTCACCTCAAAATTTGGGTGGCACCGAGGGGACGCTGGAGACCAGAAAAAAAGGTGCAGTGGTACCCGCTGACACGCGCTGGAACTAAGCGGATTTGCAACCCGGAAGTCTCGTCGTGGCCTGGGGCCTGTGCTGTGCGCGACGTGGGCAGCTCTGACGGGATCCACTCTATTAAACCCAGCACGCCGGAGCGCGGCATCCGCCAGGAGGCACTTGCCTTCTCGAATGGAAGCGTTCCCCCACCATCCCCGCCGCTTAAGCCGAGAAGAAACGAAAGGAGTGTGGCCACGGGTCTACACCAATATGGTAGGTACCCTGAGAAGACAATGACATACCTGATTCTCACCTCCAAGTCGGATTGAGTCTGGTTTTCTCTTGCGTGTCATGTTGCATCACTGTAAGCCGAGGTATTGAGAAAAGTGTGAGGAGAGAAGAAGGCGGGGGATTACGTGGTGGGAGGGGAGGACGCAGAAGAAGAAGAGTTTGGAATTGAGCCAGTTGCAATGGACCAAATGCGGAAGCTTCTGCTCTTGGCCCAGCCTGACTTAGTTGGAAGAGAGCATTGCAAGTGGTGATGTTGAAAGAGAAGAGGAACTACCACGAGGAAAAGGTAAGGCACTTCAGATATGCAAAGCGGGACATGGATACGTACATGGAAGGAGATAACCAGAGCAAAGTGTCGTGTCTCTTTCCTCCCATCTGCTGACGTTACAGCGACTTACTACGGAGTTCATGGTGATCATGAAGACTGAGAGGAGGAAATCTAGCTGCAGACACTACATGTGATATGAAGGCGAACGCAGATGGACAAGGATCCGATGAAGCGCATCCGCTGCTTCAAAAAAAAAAACCCGAGGTGGAATGCATCTAAATGCCATTCACCTCTCATGCTGGGCCCGTAAAGTACCCACCGGTAAGAGCCGTTTACGGCCCCACAGACCACACCACCGGTTCGGTAGGTTCCTTAGCTCCAGCCGGGGACGACGTACCCAGGTACCTCTAAGGGGACCTCACAAGCTGAAGCTCCGACCAATGGCGCGCTAAAGCCACATCTCCAGCTCCGCAAGGCTGAAGCTTGTTCCCCCAAACGTGGCCTCCCACGTCGCATCTGATCGCGAACAAAAGCTTCAACTCCCTTTTTCTTCCTGTTTCCCTTCATGCAATCCAGTTGCTGACAAGCGTCTTATTCTTTATTTTCGACCAGACAACAGGTAGCCCACCTCACACCCCAACAGGGTGGCCAGGTCTCGTCAAAATGTACAACACCCTAACCCGCGCCCAAAATACCTTTGGCTTCTTCACGACAGTAGCCTTCTTCGTCGCCGCCTTCATCGCCGCCTCCGACCTCATCACCCCTCGCGCCCCCTCCGTAGGCTCCCTCAAGACCACAAACGTTCAGGTCGTGAAGGGACGCCCCCACTACTACTCCTCCAAGAAGGAGGAGTACGCCATCATCAAGTTCTCCCTCGACGCCGACCTCTCGGAGCTCTTCACCTGGAACACCAAGCAGGTCTTCGTCTACGTTACGGCAGAATGGCCCGATAGCTCAAAGAAGGCCGCCGGCACAAACGCCACAAACCAGGCCGTCATCTGGGACCAGATCATCACCGCTCCCAGCTCCGACCACCTTGCCAATATTGGCCCCGCCGCCATGCGCAAGCTGAGGAAGAGCGCCGAGGGCAAGAGCATCGACCCCAACCGGTAAGACTTTGGACCTCAAGTTTCATAGCAGGCCGTATCAGAATGCTGACAAAACTTTGCAGCGGCAAACTCCACATCAAGAACCAGAAGCCAAAGTACCAAATCACGCATCCCTCGAGCAAAATCGCGGAAGCCGACAAGGTCGTCCTGAAGCTGCACTACAACGTTCAACCGTGGGTGGGCATCTTGACGTGGAACCAGAACATTGATATCGGCGGCTGGAAGGCACTCAAGGGTGGCGTTAGCAAGGTCTTCAAGCTTCCTGCTCTCAAGGTTAAGGAGAAGAAGCCTTGAACGTAGATTGAACTTTTGCCTGAATGAATAAAATTCCGAGCTGAGGCCACGTTCAACTGTGTTGTCACACTAAGTGATGTTCTAAAAGGACTCAAGTGATGACGCATCTTGATGCATTGATCTCCAGACTCTATCTACGACGGCGGACCGTCTGGACTATTCCAGACCAACCATCTCCCAAATCGGAAATTGGCCAACACAGACAAAGGCCCGTCGCCATGCACCTCCAAGCCCAATGTAAATGCCATTTCTATACTCCATAGACTTTTGGAAACCATTGCCATCTGTCAGAAACCAAGTCGCTTCATCAAGGGGTATCTGCTGAACCAAGAAAGGCCATAGAAATGTAAGCACACAATGTATTTTTAGGATTGGGCGGCGTCGTGAGTCGCTCCATTAGTCTGTCCGTTTGCAGCACCGCGGCCACGAGCTCCTCCTCGGCCGCGTCCACCGCGTCCCCCACGTCCTCGGCCTCTGCCACGAGCGTCGAGGTTGGCTGGGGGCGGCACGTTGCCGTACATGGGCTGCTGGGCCGGCTGTTCGTGAAGACCGGAGTAGCCAGGGTTCTGAATGGGACCTCCGCGGCCACGTCCTCTGCCTCGGAAGCCTCCGCCACGCTGACCTTGACCGTTGGCTTCGTGGTTCTCCTCCCCGCCGTGTTGACCGTTGGGATGAGGTCTGTACACAAGGGTGCTGTGGAGCAAGTTGGGGCCGCCTCCACGACCGCGGCCGCGGCCAGGCTGACCCTGGCCGCCGTTGGCACCACCACGCCAAGCGCCACGGTCCGGGGCAGGCGCATCCCTGTACTGAGGAACGCCCGTGGCGGCAGTGGTAAGCGACGCAGGGGCCGGGGCAGGCTTGCGCTGCATTCCAGCCTTGGAGCCGGAGACAACCTGCTTGAAGGTGGTGTTGAGTACCGAGGAGGAAGCGACTGTCATACCGCGGAAAGGCGGGGCTCTTTCACCCAAAGTGGTGCCACTCATGAAAGTCAAGTCCCAGACAACATCCAAGAGCAGATTGTTGGCGGTACGGCTAAGGCCGACAACAGTTCCTCGGCTGCCGAGAGGCACCTTGCCAGAAGAAGACAGGAAGCTGACACGATCGCCAAGGGCGAACTTCTGGCCGCTCAAGAACAGCTCAGCATCGCTAGGCTTCATGATAGCTGAGCGAGGAACACCCTTCATGTTCTTGACCTCGACCTCGTGGGATTGGGTGAAGGCCTGCGCACCTGCCTCAGCAAGCTTCATGACCACAACCGAGTCGAGCTGCTCGGCCTCCAAGGGCACTCTCTCAAAGTTGCGGGTCTGCGCCTCCTTGAGCCAAGCTCCGATTTCCTTCACTCGCTGGGATCCCACCTTGGGATCCTTCCAGAGATCGGTGTCGCTCACGTCACTGGCCTGAGGGTTCTGCTGAATCGCGGCAAAGAAATCAGGGAAGGCAGCAATGTACCTGGCCAAAAGCTCGATAGCGGCGTTGCTGAACTCCCATCCAGACTCTGACTTTTGCGAGTAGCCAAGCACCTTCTGCTTCTTCGCATCGAACTTTAGGTTGAGACCGAGATTGACGCGAAGACCGCCAACTGTGTTAACTTGGTAGGAAGACAGGATCTTGCTCAGAATCAAGGGGTGGAGGCCCAGCATCTTTGCGACGGCGTACGATGGAGTGTATCGGTTCTGACGCTTCATTTCTTGAATGATGGGCTTAGCAAACTCGGGCTCCTTGTTCTTGAGGACGAGAACTCGGATGTTGGCCTTATTGTTGGCGTGGCCGGTAACCTCAAGAGCCCGTCCATAGTTGTACTCGCCCAGGAAGAAGGCCTGGGTGCCGACGGGGTACTCCTCCTCAATAGGGACAGCAGCCTTCTCAATGAAGCGCTGGTCCTCGTTGACGACTTCGTCAACAATGGTCTGAGAAGCATAGACGCTTCTCATGCTGGGGTTCAAGTCGTAGTCCTTGATCAAAGCACCCTCCTCAGTCTTGATCAATCCCTTGAGCATATGGACATGCACCAGAGACTCAACATCGCCAATGACGATGCCCAGGCGCCTGGAGTGCCAATCCTCAATGTGGCGGGACTCCTTGGCGAAGAAGTGCATTTCTTTAGGACCAAGATGCGTCTGGACGACTGAGCCGTTTTGGTCGAGCTCGTAGTCGAACAGCTCGTCGGTGACCTTGACGACCTTGGCCTCCTGCAAAAAGGGGTATCCGACGAAGCATCGTTTGCCTAGCTTTCCTGCAGCCACCTGCGCTCTCGTCCTAACCTCCGACTCGGTCAGAGTGACGATCTGACTAGGGTTTTTGCTGTCTGCCTGGAATACGTTGACACCAAAGCCCTCAATCAGCGACGCCGTGTAAGGCAGCGTGTGCAGTGTTGGAAATCCTGCCAGTGCCTCAATGTTGATTTTGGCACCATCGGTAAGGCCGTTGAGGAACTTGAGACCCTCAGTGTTGGGGAGCTCGAAAATGTTCTCCACACAGTGGCAAGGGGTGATGTCGGGGAAAACGCCAACCAGAGAGGAGGGGTAGGTGATGTTGACATCGGGGTTGTAAGTGAACTTGAGAGCGACCCCGAAGCCGTTTCTGTCCTTCTGGTCCTTGCTGAGGAGCTTGTTCTTGGGCTCCATCGCACTGAGCAGACGCTTTTCGTCAATGAAGGGAATCTTGACAACAGCCTCCCACTCCATGCGCTTTCCGTTCATGTCGAGCTCAAAGTCTCTGGGATAGAAATCGTAGATGGGCGAGTTCGGGTTGGTCATGAGATCCCAGTAGATATCCGGAACAATGGACTTGCTTCGGTCGGGCAAGACACCCATGAGCTGCTCGAATGGTCTGAAAGGCTGGCCCAACTTGAAGTTGAGGTCAGCTCCAAGACCCTTGACAACATCTGCAGTCATTGTTAGTGAAGTTCAACAATCAGTGCAAGATCTAACGTACCTGAGGTCAAAGGAGAGTAGTGGTACTGGTAGTACCAGGGCCACGAGGCGATCCCCTGGTAGTAGTAGTACAAGACCCATTGGAGACCTTGGACGTAGTTCTCACAAAGTTTTGTGAGCTCAGTTTCGTACTTCTCAGGCTCCCATTCAGGGAACTTCTGCAGGTAGTACTTGGTCTTCCAACCCTGGTACTTCTGCTCATAAAGTTCCTTGTACTGCTTCTGAGCATCCTCACCAGTGACATCAACAACGGTAGCCTTGTCGTAGTTGCGCATGACTCGGTAAAGCGCAAGGGTGCCCTCCTCTTCCTCGTCGTTGATGTTTTCCGCACCCGCGGGAAATGACAAAAGGAGATGACGATGGCCTTCATCATCTTCCTTGGTGTTCCACTCGATGTGGAGGGAATCTGCAAGATCTTGAACAAACTTGCGATCGGCGGCGTTCAGACCACTTCCGAGATCCAGGGGTTCGGCTGAAGGCTTGTTGACATAGGGTCTGATCTGCTGCTTCCACAGATCTCTCTGGGAAGAGGTCAGAACGAGGCCCTTACCCTTGGGCTTGCGGCTCTCGCCACCGTTGGACTCAGCAAGCTTCTTGGACTGATACCATTTCTCGTCGCTGATATCGTCCTCGAACTGGTTGGTTTCATCCTTGGCAAGCTCATTCAACAAAATCTGAAGACGATCAAGCTTGATGACACCACCCTCGTTGATGTAGCCTTGTCCCTGAGGAAGGACAGACTTGTAGATGCGGAACATGGCCGCAAGAGCACCTTCGTTGATGTGAAGGCGGGGGAGGTTAGGAAGGAAATCGTTTCCGACAAAGAAAGCCATGAGGATGAAGTCATCGATGACTCGCTCCAAATCGAAGGGAAAGCTCAGCCGTCCAGGCTCTTTGAGTTCCTGGAATTCCAACTCGAGATATTCTCGGACTATGCAAAGATGCAACAGGTAGAAGTTCTGATGCTCCAATTCCTTGCTCTTGGCCTTACTCGCGCGGCCAAAGGTGACCTCTTCTCGGAGAAGACAGAAATGGGGGTCATGGCTAAGAAGACCCAGCATGATGAGATCGGCATCGAGGCCGTACAAGCAGTGGCGCACATTGGGATCGTAGTCAGGTTGCGCCTTGGCGTTTCTGATGTATTCCATGATCTTGTGCTCGCCTTCACCAGGGGTCTCGTGGCCAGAGAGGACAATCTCGCAGCCCTGCCAGTCGGCATCCTCGGACACCTTCTTGTTGACAAAGTACTTGAGCTGCTGCGTCAACTTGGCCATGAACTCAGTACCAGGCGTGATACAGTTACTGTCGAAAGGAGGCTCCTTGGGCATCTCGACACCTTCGGCAATCGCCTTGTCACGGGCCTTTTCATTGTCGAGGGCGGTTCGGAAACGTCTAGCACGCTGCTGGTTCATCTTGGCTCTCGGCGCAACACCGTCGATGGCCATGAAGAAAAGCTGCTTCGGCTTGATCTTTCCAAACAAGTGCTCAATGTAATTGAAGATGCGTATAAACATCTCCTCCTCGGTAAGACGGAATGTCGTATCTTCGCCCGAGTCCTTGTGCGTGCAATTGTGGATGATACCGTTCATGTCGAGCTACCCAAGAGAATTAGCTGCTGTGTTCTAGGAAGTGATGTAGTTTTGGGGGAGGCGAACATAGAGACAGTCGAACTCGGGAATGCGGTTCTCAGCAATAAGCTGAGAGATGGCTGGATAACGCTCCGAGAGCCATCTGAAGAATTTGGGGACACTGCGGGCGACAGGGTTAGCAAACTGGCCAAAGGATGGAAGTTGAAGCTCGACGAACCCCATGATGTGGTGATGGTGGCGCGCTTGAGCTAAGCGCAACTATTGGTCAAGTTCTGTGGCGAAGCAATGGATTCAACAGACAACAACAAAGTCTGTATCGATCCGTCTCGATGCGATGCAACGGGTCCGTTGGGATTTTGAATCTCTTCTAAACACGAAGGAGGTCCTGACACAGGAGGTCCAGGTGAGCCTGTCGCAAGCTGGTTGCGACGCGGAAAAGGAAAAGAGTAAATGAACAAGTGAAAGAATAATCAACAGTCGGCTATTCGAGTAGCCAGACTTGTCTGCGATTCTGCCAGGTGAACAGGGAACTCGGTCTGTCGAGCTGTGTGGAGGGGGGGAGGGTTGAGAGGTCGTGAACGTGGGATCTTTGGTTGCGCAGATGAAGCTGGACAGATGGAACTGACGCCAGATGCTGGCTGATATGGGCGCAATCGATAATGGATGATGCAGGGCAGGAACCGCCGCCTCCAGCTAGGTGTTGGGCGGTGGCGGGGCTAGGTGGGAGAATCCTGTGGCGCTAGTGGCTACAGAGGCTCATCAGTGTTTCTGGCCCTGACGGTATGACTCTTCGCCTTTCACTGGCACCGGAACTCTGGGGCATATCGGCCTGGCTTCAGGGCCTACAATGTAGGACTGCGCCACAGCTACTGCCCCGCCTCGGCCGGGGACCTGAGGCTGATGCTTTCGCGCCGAAATATGTGGGGAGCATCTTCGATTGAGCCCATGCCCGTTTCGTCCTGGCGTGGCAAGCGTCTCCCAGCCTTCCTGGCCCTTGCTTGCTCAGGCCAAGTACCTACCTGTGCAGCCAAATTTCAATCTACGCGCTGCGCGTCCTTCTTTCAGAACCTCCACTTCGCGTCAACCTCCACCCGACCGTCGTTTGCGCCAGCAAGAAGAACTTTCCGACCATTGCGCTACGAAGCACAACACATTGAACAAGCCCAACGACCGTTCTTTAGAGATCTCACAATAGAGCGATTCTACTTTGGTTTCGCGACTTTACACAATGGCGCCCGCACAAGTTGTTGACGATGTCGACGGTAAGCTTCACAGACGAGCTCCAATTGAAATGACAGGCTGACCTCTCTGCTAGTCGACATGATCCAAGAGGAGGACGAGGATCAGGAGCAGCGTCTCATCAACGAAGGTAGGTTTACAGGAGACTCGGAGCTTCAAATGGGAATTAGCTAAACAGACTTTAGAGTACAAGACGTGGAAGAAGAACAGCCCCTTTCTCTACGACATGATTCTCAGGTACGGCAAGCTGACAAGTCGCAACTCTATTGTAACTAAATATGTGATAGCACCGCCCTCGAATGGCCCACACTCACTACCCAATGGTTCCCTGATGTTAAGGAGCCCGAAGACAAGAACTACCGAATCCACAGACTGCTCCTCGGAACACACACATCCGAGGGCCTCCCGAACCACGTCCAGATCGCTGAAGTCAAGATCCCCAAGTCTGTGGCCCCGAACCCCGAAGACTACAATGAGGAGACTGGAGAAATTGGAGGTCACGCCAAGTCATCAAATGGGCAATCGACCGCCGTCGAGTTCAACATTGTGCAGAAGATTGACCACCCCGGCGAGATCAACAAGGCGCGTTACCAGCCCCAGAACCCCGACATCATTGCGACCCTTTGCGTCGACGGCAAGGTCCTTGTCTTCGACCGCACAAAGCACAGCCTGCAGCCCACCGGCAAGGTCAATGCTCAGATCGAGCTTATCGGCCACAAGCAGGAAGGATTTGGCCTGGCCTGGAACCCCCATGAGGAAGGCTGCCTTGCGTCTGGTAGTGAAGATCGCACCGTCTGCCTCTGGTTTGTCTCGACGTATCCCCCAAGATCATCGTCAGCCTAACCCAGTCTTCAACAGGGACCTCAAGAACCTCCAAAGCGGTAGCAACATTCTAAAGCCCCACCGCAAGTACACACACCACACTCAGATTGTGAACGATGTTCAATACCACCCCATCGCCAAGAGCTTCATCGGAACGGTCTCTGACGACCTGACCATGCAAATCATTGACGTGCGACAAGCCGATACAACCCGCGCTGCAGTGACCGCCAAGCGCGGTCATCTGGATGCCATCAACGCCCTGGCGTTCAACCCCACATCCGAAGTGCTCGTTGCCACGGCATCAGCCGACAAGACCCTGGGCATCTGGGATCTTCGTAATGTCAAGGAGAAGGTTCACACGCTCGAGGGACACAACGACGCAGTAACTTCTCTCTCATGGCACCCTCAGGAGGCCGGTATCCTCGGCAGTGGCTCTTACGATAGAAGAGTCATCTTCTGGGACCTCTCCCGCGTCGGAGAGGAGCAGATGCCTGACGACCAAGAGGATGGACCCCCAGAACTGTAAGTCTTACTCTCACCCAAGGAACTTCAGCTGCTTACACTAGGACAGTCTCTTCATGCATGGCGGACACACCAACCACCTGGCAGACTTCAGCTGGAACCCCAACGAACCCTGGCTCGTTTGCAGTGCCGCCGAGGACAACCTGCTTCAGATCTGGAAGGTCGCCGACTCCATTGTCGGCAGGGACGACGGCGACTTGCCGCTTGACGAGATTGACCGATAGGCAAGGTGGAGTCTCAAGAATACTTACAAGTAGCTTTATTAGCTGGCTCGCCGCAATTAGAGTTGGCTCAGGTGGACGGGGGGGACTAAAACGGCGGCGACTAACTCGGAGGATGGCACTTTTACCATTTCGTTTTCGTCTTTTTTGGCGTCTGTGGTCATTTGTGGAGATAACTTCGGATTCCCAACATGCTATCCTTTCAACGTTTCAACTGTCAACGTAGCATCGAATAACCTTTGTCCCGCCGTGCCTACGTGACATACATTTTCTGGAACTATGGGACTTCGTAAGGGCATCAGCGAGGAAGCTAATCTCGATCGGCAAAGTGCGATTTGCAGTACAATCATCATTTGGGTAGAGAGTGTTCACAAGGTCGGTTGGGCAGGTGGAGAGCAGAAAGACTTCAATTATGAGAAAACTGTGACGACTCATAGGTGGGCTAGAGAGACAGGCGCCAGAACACCATGCTGAGCTTTTCTTCCCTTATTCTCCCTTCTATCGCCGAAAACATATCAAGACAGCAAAGGCAAACACATGCATTAGAATCAGAAACCGCAAAAGTCAGTATACTTTTCTGTTTCTCTCTCGCCAACAATCTCTTCACCATAGCAAGCAACAAAACACAGGGACGAATGGCAATCGCCATTTGTGCTTTTTACGCAAGAGCAACAGCAACAAACATGACAACACAGAATTCGCATTATTTTTCTCAAAAAGATGGGCAAAGATTATTTCAAAGCCAAAGCCAGCCAGCCTGCCCTGGACCCTGTTTCACTCCCCGACTCCCACAACGCTGCCGCCCATTTCCGCCGTATAGGAACAAAACCATATGTTGTTTTTTGGTGTCGAGAAGAGAGAGAGGTGGAAAAGGGTGTACATGCCAAGCTAATCTGGAAATGGATATGATGATGTTGAGGAGGGAAAAGGGGACAAGAAAGGCCAGATGGAACGAGACAGAGAATGGTGGAAAATGTCGAAAGAGAAGAGGAGGAAACCAGACACGATGATGATGACTTTGAGAGTGGGAAAAAAGAACTAGAAATATTGAAAAATCAACACGTCTCACACACAATGAAGGCCAGGTATACCCGTTACACTCCCTTCGCTATGCACTCCCCTTTGGACCGCCCAAAATCCGACCGTACCGCAACCGCAACGTCCAACCAAAGGCAAGGTCGGCCGTAATCAACAATCCTTAACTAGCCCGCCCTTTTATACTGACGCTTGTCAGGGAGAAAGCAATTCCAACAGTGGTGTCCGTCCGTTCCGGTAGTGTAACACTCTTTTTGTCTTTCCAGCCTAGCAAACTTTTTTTCCCGCATCCCTTGGTATACCGACAGCCAACCTCCTTCCAAGTAATCTTCCAAAACCTAGACACCCCCTTCCGTTGAAAGCAAGCGTAAGTCCTGAAGGTATTTGCCAATGGTCAATGCTCTATGTTCGTCTTGTTTCCGAAGCTCGTTTCCGCAGAAATAAGTAGGCACTCAAGAAAAAGATCCAAGGTGGCTGATGTAGCTCGCCTAGATCCCCGTGTTTGTGGCCAAGTAGGTTTATTTAAGCAGGAGACTTGCTCGGAGGCGCAGCTCCTCCGTTCTGGCGGGCATCGCCGCCGCTGACGGACAAACCGCCAATGCCGCTGGAAAGGAACGCAAAGGGATCGTTTTCGTTTTGCGAGTAAAAGTTGTTCGAAGGGCCGGCAGATGCGGGCCCGTTGGAGGCCGACTGGAAGGCAGCCTCGGCAGCGCGGCTGTCAAAGGGGCCGGCGGAGTGGGATCCAGGGGCCGGTCCGAAACCGTGCGTGTTGAGGGAGGAGGGGTAGGGAGCAGCTCCGCCACCAATGCCCGAGGGAAGAGCATAGGTGCTGGGCGGGCCACCGAAGTGCTGACCACCACCGTAGCCGCCGCCCTGAGAGGCGAAGTTACCGCCGGCCGAGGCAAAGGGGCCAGGTCCGGGCGTGCCGCTCATGGAGCCCTGGCTCATGCTATAGTTGGAGGGAGGGTCCATGGGGGAAGGGTAGCCACCAGAGTCAGCGACGACGGCGGCACCAGCACGGCTGGCGCCGCATCGCAGACAGCATACGTTCTTAGCAAAGTTGTGGTAACCGCAGACCTCATTGCCACACTTCCAATCTCCCGCGCGGAACGGCACAACGCCGCTGCCGCCCATGCGACCACCACCGTGACCCATGTGTCCGTGGTGGTGCTGAGGAGGGGGCATCATGGCCGGTGGTCCGTATCCGTAGCCGTAGCCCATGTCGCCGGTAGGCCCGGCACTCACAGCCGGGAACGAGCAGCGGAAACACGCAGTTCGCCGCTGGAAGTTCGAGAAGCCACATGAAGGGCAAGTCCAGTCGCCAGGGCGAGGGCGGTTCTTGCTGGGCGGGAAGGGGGTGAGGATCTCAGCAGCGCGGTCCAGGACACGGCTAGAAGACGGAGACACTTCGATCGCCTTCTCATTAAGGGCACGACCGTTCATGCACAGACTCTCAGCGGCCTAGGAAGGATGTCAGCAGGGTACCTCAAAAGTGCCACGTCTGATGACAGTGTCCAACTAAGAACGCCACACGTAGGTTCTTGATAGACACAATGGACAGTGTGCAGGGTACGATGAAGAAATGGCCAACTCACCTCCTCATGGGAAGAGAACACGGCGAAGCCGCTGCCGGTGGGCTTGTGCTGCTCAGGGGTACGGAGGGTCCAAAACGCAATGGGACGACCGCCAAACTGAGTGAACCAGCTCTCCAGCTCGGATTGAGTGGTATCATGGGGCAGGCCAGACATGTGGAGAACCTTGCTGCGCTCCGACAAGAAAGCCCGCACATCGGCGCGAGCATCCATTGGTCTCGTCAAGACATCGGGGTGCTCATGGGAAGGCTGCGACTTGCGAATGAGGCCTCGCAGAACGCGGGCGAGAGTGACGGCCTCCTCCATGGCGCGGCGAGGAGAGGCAGGAGCCAGCGCCTGAAGGTGGAAAGGCAGGTTGTGCTTGATTGGAGCACTGGACTGGACCGGCTCCACCTCCAAGGCGGCACAGATATTGGACAGCATTGAGGGCCCAAAAGGCAACGATTCGGGGTGGTGCTGCTGCCACCTCTGATATTCGGTTCGCAAATCGAACGTGCGGGAGTGCTGAAGGTACGGGGGCAGAACGACAGCCTTGTCGCGGGCCTCTCGGGGCAGCTGGACGCGAAGGTCCCAAGCATCGAGGGTAACGAAGACGAAATCGAGGTTTTGCGAAGTCAAGTGTTCGTTGGCAAAGGTGTCGAATCGGTTAATGGCATCGCGGAAGGTACCAGCGTTACGGACATGTTCCCAGGTCAGGGTCGTCAAGCTCGCTAGAGGAAGAGAAAAATGCCGAGGTCAGCTAGGGAATTTTTTCACGAGGATGTTGCCCGCGCCTCAAACAGGCGTCATATGGCGTGACGGGAAGGGGATTGAGGTCTCAAGCCTGGTGCGACTACTTACTGCACAGGGGTGTGATCGGAGTGTTGATGGGTTTGACAAGAACGCTCTCGCGGGTGATCTAGAGACAAGCTCGGTCAGCTCTGGGTTGAAGCAGCGAAGAGGGATAGCCCGCAAAAAAAAAAGCCGGAGACGGATGATGCCAACTCACCTCCTCCAGAGACTTGGCGTCGAGAAGAATCCAGCCGAGCTCAATAACCTCGGCCGAGTCCTTGGTGACGTAGACTCCATGCTCATCGCAGGTGGTTGCGACGTGGATCACGACATAGCGATCGATGTTGAGCTGGTTACCAGCTTGGGAACCAGACATTTTGGCAGGAAGGCGACAACGTGGCCGATGACGAAAGGCTGCACGGTAAGGATAATGGCTATGGCGATGCCTGGGAGAAAGCAAGCCGATGCTTCGAACAATTGTTTCCCACACAGCAGGCGAGTAGCTGTAGGTGTGTGGTTGACTCGAACAAACGACGGATGCTCGGGGGAGGGTACGGGAGTGGTTCCCGGTTCAAGCTTCAGGAGAGGTGCCGAGCAAAGTGAAGTGCACAGCAAAAAAGACCGAAGCGGAAGTTGCGGCAACAAGCAGGCAAGGGCAGAGAAGGAGACGAGGAGGAAATTGACCGGTCCTCGTGTCGAAATACCTTTTGTCCTCGCAGCAACTCGGGGAAGGAGAGGAGGAGGAGGAGAGGTGGGAGGTTTCGGTAGGGGCAAGGAGGAAGGAACCGAAAAGAGGGAAAGGTGATGGGAAGGTAGGAGGGAAGTCGACCGTAGACGCAGGAGAAGAAAATTGGTGTTGGCGTGGGACTTGGGAAAATGCTCCGTCAGGTAGGGTACCTAGTTTTACATGGAGCGTGCAGTGCGAGGGAAAGTACCTCCTCCACTGTCTCTTTTGCTCCTGGGGAACGACTCCCAAAAAAAGAGGATTGCAAAAAGCCCGGTGTTTACAACGGTACGTGAGTATTCGTACCTTACGGAGACTTGTGCATCCACAGGTATACCTATTCCTATACAGCAGATAGTGAGGCAGGTACCGCTGACCTTGCCTTCAGCCCAGGCAGTACTTCCCACAATTGGTCTTTCTTACCTGTCTTGCGTTGCCTTTCTACACAAGTACATGGCAACACCAACGAGTAACAAGAGACGACGACCGGCAGGAACAAAACAAGATGCTGTCCAACGATCGAGGGCGTGTTTGGTGGGCGCAATTGGTCCATGTGCAGCTGCAGCAACAGCACCCAACACCCAGGGCAGTACCGTACGGCAACGAGGGGGGAGGCTGGGTTCCGTCAGGTACATGACATACACAAGTTGCCGGGCTTGCAATTTTGATACGACTGGTGGAGGCACCCCTGGTAACACGGTAAGGCGACGTGGAGGTAAGGTACCTTGCCTTTCTTGCCTTGAGCTTAGATTGTGACAGCAATGCGAGGTGTTTGGCACTTTCCATCATGAGGTGGCCATGAAGATGAACGTTGGAAAAGTCTCGAATCATACAATACGCAGCCATCGGGGTTGCTTACGGAACCAATGCAAGCTGGCGACGAATTCTCTTTGGCAGGCACCCTGAAATCCCTCGCTCAGTTTTCTCCTCCATCACCATCGTTCATGTGTAGGTGTCTTCTCGAGTATCAACCTCGACTTTATTGTCTCGGCTCGAGTTGAGCAAACGACACTCAAGCTTGGAGAACGAAGAGAACCATAAGGGCTACTGCATAAGGCCGGCAGCCCTAGTGCTGCTCCTCATCGGCGACCAAAGCCATGTTCTTTCTCAAAACTGCGTCTGTACCCTGCAGGGACGGCTCCCGCGATCGTGACTTTCACAGGAAAAAGAGAGATGAGGTTCCTCCGAGCAGACGGCTGCACATGACAATCCGTGCTAAGGTAGATCGTGTTCCCCGCGATGTCTCGTCTCATAAGCCTGCCTTGCCTTTGCTTTCTGCGAGCTAATAGTCTCGGTCTAGGACCCCACGAGCTTCGTCAACTGCATAACCCGCCCCAACTTCTCAAGTCCCCTAACTCAATGGAATGTCCACTAAGTAGGAACCCAAGCGCCAACAGATCCGAGGTGCCGAAGCACATCTGCTGGAGCCTTTGGTTTAGGTGCCTTTCCCCTGTCGCACTTGGGAGCGGCGTCAGTCCTGTGCCGGAGACTGCGGCCGTGCTCGTTGCATCTGGCCTTCCTGCCTGGGCTGCCATGTGCGCGCAATGAACCACGGCGGAGGGAACCCAAGCAGATTCTACGGAGTACCTCAGGTACCTCAGAGAGCAGCAGCACGGCAAGGGAAGGGCCACATCAGCGTCCCATCGCTTGACCCAACGTGGGAAAATGGGGTCGCGAATGAAATTCCATCCGTGCTAAAGAACGGAATGTGCATCCAAAAACCCACCCGTCATACCGCTCGCCTCACATTTGTCGGACAAAACACACACGCAGGCCACAGGCTGTTGACTTCAATTCCCGGGAATACGGGTCTACAAGACGTCGGAGACAGCTTCAGCTTGCTTACCTTTCCATAGCCTCTCTTCCCACCACTGCTGCGACTCTCACCCCCTTTGAACAGAGTCCATGAATCATCCAATGGTCAACTGTCCATTGGCGCTCGACAAGAAATTGTAGACGCTGGAGGGCCGCCGGCGGTGACTATAACCTGCTGCTAGGCTGCAGAAACCACCACATTTTATGCACGGCAGGGCTCAAAAGTCCACTCTTCGACCACGGCGCCTTTTCCACGTTCCCTCGGGAGGGAACCCTTGGACATAGCCACGCTCTCTTGCATACCGGCTCCTTGCCGCCGTCGCCGGATGCTTGGATCTTCCCTATCAGCAGGGCCCCTTCTTCTCCCCTTTGCGTCTTCTCCGTCCAGCACGAACCCGTCACTCACGTCCCTCGCGGCATCGCCCTCGTCGGGGACCAAGGTAGTTGATACTGCAACTACAAGCGGCACACTGCGTCCCAGTCGTGTATCGACCTCTATTGTTCTCCGGGGTTGCGCCTATGCGGCTTTGTCACACACTTAACTCCGCGACGAAGGAATTCCTGTTTTGGGTTCTGAGCATATCAACACATGCTGATGGATCGACCAACCTTCAGAGGATCATTGTCATGAGCAATCCATAACTGCACAAGTATAGTCTATAAAGCGGCACAATAATGACTACGGGGAACGAGAACAGAGGTGTGTTAGCTCACCCAAGTGCACAATATGCTCTTCGATAACGGGTCACTTTGCTACTGTGCCCTAAATACCTGTCGACTTCAGTCTCAGGATGCCTCCCCACCCTTGTTACCCTGCCTGAAGCTACGCCCATACACTACTCCGTACACATTGTCGACTTCCACTCCCTAAGCAGCCTACCATGACAAGTCGCCCACTGGTCGTTGAGCATAGAGCTTTGGAAAGGACCAGTCAGTCAACATGAGCGTTGAAGAGGTACCTCGTTCCGCAGCCAAGTACCACTGCCCCAGGTCAAACAGCGAGCCGCAAACTGTCTGTTCAAGACAAGTCTAGGGAGCTTGCCCGTTTGAGTGCGTGTCAGAGGACCCGGAGGCGTAAACTGTCTCTGAGTACAGACAGTTGTGGTAGCACGCACCAAGATTACCCACTGAGCGACATCTCCCTGTCCACCACGTGGAGAGATTCAGCTAGGTTTTCGCGAGCTTGGTCAACGGTTCTGGGACTTTCAAGAAGGCATCAATGTCCATGGAGTTAGCATGTTACCAGCCGGCACACACAAAATTCCTTCTGAAGGATCCAACAGCTTTGCAGTTAGCCCCCGTTGGAGCAGCAAAGCGAACGTTAAATGGCTCCACACGGCCATACCTCACTTGCCGGCACACACGAAGCGTCACCTGGCGCCCATGGTATCAGCCCACAATGATGTATTGACTGGGCCTAACTGGGCCTACCCTGTCGCTACTTCGGGTAGCCGTTCCCCTACGCCTTTGCAGGTAGCATCGACAGCACGGCTCGGTACCGATGGAGAGGAGAGCATCGACACACGTCTCCGCGGTCGAAGGCGACGTAAACAACACTTTACATTGCCTACCGTGGGCGGCTGATGAGTTTGCTTCTTGAATCACTTTCACAAGTCTGTAAAGGTTGGCGGACGGGGCATAGTTTTGGACCAATCCGCGGGTTCAACGGCTCAGACCCCCCTTATTCAACACACTTCGCAGGGCTCAAGCTTCGAGAAGGTTGGAAGAAGTGTCTTAGTTCGCACCATTACCATCGGCCCCCATCTGCCACGGATGGGCCCTTGGAGCTAGCGCCAGCCCTTGCCTGTCGAAGGAAATCAGACCCTCCCGGCTATCACCGCAGCTCTTCGGCACCGGTTCTGTTACTCTACACAGTACGCCCTCATGAACAGCAGCGTGAGGTCTCTTGAGTCGAGCTATACTAATCAGTCGAGTCGGTCTCGGTGTCCTCGGACTCTGCCTTGCTTCACCTACCGGTAGTTGGAGGTGATATTACCAGGTCTGTGGTGGCTTGATCGGCATTCGTATTGCCTTGTCGATCCAAGTTGTGTTGCGGCTGTGTTTTCGACCATGCCAATTGGTAGCCTAAATCAGAGTCACGCCCAACGTCCCAAGCAGTTTCAACTCGGATGTGTGCTATTCTCGAGGCGCCTCAGCCGAGATGAGTCTCATTTGTCAGACGGCATTTCGAATCTCCGATGGGAATTCAAAATGTGTAAAATTCATCTAATCTAGCCAAGGCAGCGATTTGGTGTTCGCAAGCTTCGCGTGGTTATGTCATCTGGAGGCGAGCGAGCAGCTACGCGGCCTCCGTTTCAAGAGCATGTCGCGGAACAACACCGCGATGCTGGTCCCTGCTCGGACCGTAACGATATTTGCATTCACTGGTTGGCTAGTCTTTATATACCACAACCCAAGTACAAAATCTCCGCAACTCAGCGCTTGTTAGCCAATTCCTTTATGGTTCTTTGCAAAAACTTCTTTTTCGCCTAATTTTCGATGTTCTAGACGAAGCACGTGTATGCTTCGGGAGAAGCTTGGACCCTGGCTGGAGATCAGCCGGAGCTCCTGAATGCGAAACTTTCCTGCTCGACATAACATAGGTCGCCATTGAAACAGACCGACGTCTATCTGTCACGGCTATGATAGCCTTTGAGATCTCAACGAAACAACGGGCCGCAGGACTCTATCAGGCATTTAGAGGATGGCTTAGCTCTGGGTACAGGCTACAGAGAATTGTACGGTTTGTTGATCTTCCAGTGGGATGACATGCATCAACACCAGCTTTGAAAGCCGTCTTGGCCATTATCCTTCGTAAGGAGGCACCTTCTTTAGGTATGCCTAGAGGTGTTCTGGAGGTTCACTGTATATATACTGTTGCATGATTGGTTCCGGTTGGGGAATCGGAGAGATGCATGTCTCAGGCACGCACCATCTGTGGCCGGCAGCAAGCCGGAAGCCTTGCTGGTTCAGGGCACACTGCGTCTCATTGGGGCTTTTCAATGATCGCCATGGTTCTCAGCTCTACGGCCACGACTGTCACCATACCCTTCTCTCTGATGTCTTGAGATTCTAGAATCACATTGCTTCGCCGAGTTTCCGACAAATCTGCCAAATACGGACCAGACTGTCAATATAGATTCAAGCAAAATACATTGGTCCAGGAACTCAAAGGCCTGGGCGGCCGGCAGTGAAACGGCACGTGCCGGTTACGTCATGCACTGGCCACTCATTCCACGTCACGAAGGGCTTCGCTCATTGACATTGGCTGCTCAGGTTACGTAGGTCGAGGGGGAGGCGTCAGGGCGTACGCGCAACCTGTTACCTCTCGCAAAGCAAGACAAGGCAGGTGAGAGCACGGCAACTTTTGGCCGTTCGCCGCGCCGCCGCCTTGCCAGGCACGCCAGGTTGTGTCTGACCCAGGCTGGGGCATTTAAGGTTCTCCTCGCCTCGGCTGAGGTTGACGTCGACTTGGTTTGCCAAATCAACAACAACCTCACGCACACTGATACTTCTTGATACCCTTAAGCGCACGCAACTGAATCAGAACATTCGTCCAGTCCCATCGACGCATCAAGCATCATCCTCGAAGACTATCACTTTCAGTAGGAAAACATCAGACAAACAAAATGGGTGCCATTTCCGCCGTCTTTCTCATCCTCATCACCATTCTGGGTACGTCGCGGCGACGCAACGTTGGTTGCACGGATAAGCTAGGAGTGATGCTAACATATACTACAGTGCCGCCTGTCGGTGTCTACGCAGTCGCTGGCTGTGGCATGGGTGAGTTGTCCAAAGTCCACGTCTCGTTCAAGGCGGTGGCTAGTGGAGATAGCGCTGACCAGTTCCATAGACCTCCTCGTCAACATCTGCCTGACGCTCCTGGGATACATCCCCGGTCACATCCACGCATTTTACCTCGAATACGTATACTACGACCGCAAGGAGCAGGCGAGGGAGGGCCGTATCATTACTGGCCGCGCGCCGGGTGTCTACAGCGACAACGTGCAGAGCGGCGGCCACGGTTACGGCACGATTGCCCAGCCGACTCACTAAATCGCAAAACTGTGTGGTTACCTAGGGAGGCTATCGGTGACTGTAGCTGCAGCGGAATGGTAGTGCGGCACATGCGCGGCAGTAGGTACGACTATGTATGGCCGGTGTCCTGACGAGCGACATCAGCATCATCTTTGGGAAGGGCGTTCACCTGGCGACAACGAGGAGGCAATGGTCCTTTGGCAGCACGCGGACTGTATGAAGATAAACAAGAATAATACCATCAGAAACTTGACCAACGGCGTGCGCGTGCCTGGCGCGCGTGCAGATGATGGTGCCGGATCTCGATTGCCAGCGCATCCTACCTGGTCTTGCCACCGGTGATTGTGAATATGATTCTCGGGCTATGGAAAGTCGCAGCTCGAGGATGTTGAGGGATACGGTTGAACGAGCAGCTGTAGTTGCATGCGTCTCGCTTGGCTTCCAAGCTCGAATCAATGCTGCCGAATCGACAGGGCTGGGCAGACAGTGCCATGTGGGCGGAACTTATTGATTAAGCCTGGTCGAGACTCGAGGGCCGCTATAGGGTCCACGACCTGCGCATCATTGTGACGGGACTTCCAATTTGCAATGTGAGTATCCGTCTGCAAAAACGACTTCATTTGGCGTGAAAGTGGTGTTGACAATGGTATGGCCACACGTAAGGAAGTCCAGAATATTCTTTTAGATTCGCTTCTCTGTATCCACTCAACGTCAAGGAATTGCTCAAAACTCCCGTCTTTGACAACTGCATTCTGATTCAACGATCGATACGCCGCCAGGATTGGACCATGAGTGCCAATGAGGGGAAAGCTGGCGCTGGCAGTAGTGGTGGTGACTGGTCATTTTTGACTATGGCCCGGGCGTAGAGTTGGCATTTCTGGGCCAGTCGCCGTCTCGCTGTGCTGAGGTGCCGGAGGGTGGGACACTGGGAATTGAGAACGGAAGAGCGACCGGCGGGGAAGAGGACCGTGCCACCGTCTCACAGTATTGCCGTTTGGCACGGTAAAGCTCGCCGTCATTGGACGGCACTGACGGGAGCTCAATGGCAGCGACAGGGGGGGCAGTGTCGGACCACCCTTTGAACGGCAGCCACGACACTCGTGCAGCACGCACCTGCTTCGTTCGCTGGTGCCGCGTTGCTCTAGCCTCTCAAGTGCTTTTCTCTAGCGGCCTACCAAAAGCCGGGCTGTCTTTTTTGGCTGGGCTGTCTGTCATATTGTGTCTCCGGATACCTCTTTTGCGCCTATTGTCACGGTCTAAACTGCAAGTAGCCTCTCTCTCTCCTGCCTCCTGCCTCCTGCCTCTTCCCCCGCCCCAAAAACCCAACGCTACAACCGGATGCAACTTCACCCTAAACATTTGCCAGAATACTCTTTTTCTTGCTTCCCCCCCTTTCTGATTTCCCTTTCCATCGCTTTTGTCTCATTCCTCCTCCACCTTTCTGCTCCTCTTCTCGAGAGAAATCTGCAATCGCTGCGGGGAATCCAGTTTGCAACCTTGTCTGCGCATCTCGAGGCGATCCGGATTGCTTCCTCACAGAACTCGCTCCACCACGCCGCAGTCACGCTACTCGAATATACTACAGTAGACACTCACACACCTCAATCGCCCGTATCTGCCTGTCTCAACTTAACCCATCTCCACCTCCCGAGACCGCTCATTGCCCATTTGGAAGGACACAGTTCCAAAACGAACGATTCGCACATCTGCTAAAACAACCTACCTGCATATTCTCTCCTCGCCCGCGAACCACATCCCGGTCAGGAACAGCACTCGACATATCTCTCTCTCCCACACGCGACGTCCGATACCAGCTAACCATGCCTCCGCATCCGCTGATCTGACTTTTTTTCCCACCCCAAACCCCATCCTGCCGCACGACATAGCAACGCCGACTTACCCTTCAAAATTACTACCCTGGCAGCTCATGCTGCCATCTCGTTGTACATATATTTAGCCCGTCGCGCAATCCGCGACCTCCAGTGAAGATGGGTTCAGGGAAGACCCCTCCTCAAGACCACTCCGGTTCATCTCAATCCCGCCATCATCCCCCAGGTGCTCGTCCCGGAGGTGTCCCCGCGGCTACTCAATTCCCCTCCTCTCTCGCGTCCAAGAGAACCTCGCGAGACTCTATATCATTTGCATTTCCCCCGCTCTTCCAGCCCAACACGTCCTCGACATCTCTTGTTCCTTCGACGGCTGAGGGAAAGCCGATTCCCCTCGACGATAGCACCGCCGCACATCGTACTTCTGCCCTGCGCGAGCTAAACAGCAATTACCCTTCCCGCCATCGCTACGCCAAGTCTACCGGTGCCCAAAGCAGTACATACTCTCAGCCCGTCATTGTAAGGACATACTCTGGGTCTCACAGCCGGCCCACCAGTACCAGTCGCAGTAACGGTGTAAGCGGAGGTGGTCTCGGCCCACGAACCGCCTCGTCCGTGGTGAGCGGCTCCGCAGCTTCTGTACGGCGCATCATAGCTCTTCGCACCACATTCGGCGGGACCAAGTCTGCTCAGAATGGAGGTTTGAGTATGGCTAGAGGAATGGCCAAGAAGCGCCTGGAGGGCCAGGATGCCCTAGCCAAGCTCCCGCCTGTGGAGGCTTATAGCTTCAAGAGCATGATGGCCAACATTGAGGCGGAGGAGGGAGAGAATAACATCAACGCCGACCTCGATCGAATTGCCGAGATATGTGCCCGATCGCGATACTCTTTGAGTAACCAGTACGAGGTTCATGTTGCACCTCACGGATCCGGCGCATCTTTCACAAGCCGCGCATCGTCTTCCAGGCGCCAGCGCCAGAGTGCTGGTCCAACACTTGAAGCCGTTGTATCGGATGAAGAGCGCAGACATAAGAAGCGACGGAGTACTGGCAGGAGGAGAAGTATAGCCATGGGAACCTTGGAGACGATTATGTCTTCCAGTCGGTCTTCCGAGGAGGACAAGTCGAAGAAGAAGTCGGCCGCAGAGATCACCGCCGAGGTGCGAGGCAGGGCCGCACGCAAGTCTTCAGGCAGCACGACGCCCACGTCTTCGGTCAGCGAGGGCGAGGGACAGTCAAGCAAGAATCAGAAAGACCAGCCGCCGCCACTAGTCAGGAGGAAATCCTCATCATTCGCCACGGCCATGTTGGAGAGCACGCGACAGTCCGTGGCCACCAACAAGCCTGCCTCGCCCCGAAGCTCAGCAACAGCTTTAGTCAGCGAGCCGGCTTTGCCAAAGACGTCGACAAGGCATCTTGAAGTTCGGACGGATGTCGACGAGAGCGTGGCGCATCGCCATGTCCACAAAGGATCGGACGAAAGTCATCGAGCCGATACATCTGGGCCCCAGCACCACGAGACATCAGCCCAGTCTGATCAGACGAAGACACCGACGGGTCTTCTGGCCGGACTGACTGGATGGGTGCCGTGGAGATTGCCGCCTGTCGTAGGACTTGGCTCAGCGTCTGCTCAAGGCGGCGTGTCGCGAAGCCATGCTGAGGGTAGCTTACGCGAATTGCTCAAAACGGCGGAGTTCAAGGTCAAGGGGAAGGGCGTCGAAGGTCAGTCATGAGACCTCGGTGCATCGGATGGCATTGCACATTGTGGGCAGCGAAGCCCGGTCCGATGCTGACAGGCGTGCTGCTGAGCACTTTCGAACAAAAGAAGTGACATGACAAGGCGCCACTGGGCTTGATCGCCTCGGTATCAAAAAAGAAAAGAAAAAGGACGGCGAGAAATGACCAAAAAGAGACCTGATTCTGATACCCACATATAAAGCGGAAGGCTATACACAAAAATCACAGACCGGAGACGATGACCCCGACAGAATAGGGGTTGCGGCTCATCAAAACTGTAAGCAGTACAACTTCACACAACAACACGAAGAATGATTTGACGACTTTTACGATACACACACACACAAGAATGAGAGGGCATGATATTTTAGGAACGGGCTAGGTCAAAGAGGGAACGGTGGCTGTGTTTAAACTATTTTTCAGATTGAGAATCGAGATGTATAGGCGTTCAACCCGTTTAAAGTACTGCTTTCGGCTCTTGTGTGAACCAGGACGTGATGTTGTCAGTTATCTCAAACATTTACCACTTTCGTTGCCTTACTTGCATCAAGGTAGGCGAGAGAGAGCACGGCTACAGATCGGAAACATCACAATGGCCATCAAAGTAGTCGCAGTGGCAAAGTTCCGTCATCATCATCGTCCCCTGGTATATTCTTCCTTCTTACACTACTTCGAATAAAAGGTTGACCACAATTCTCGGAACAGCTGCTTTTGGAGACAACTCACTCCAAGCCGTCTCGCGATGATGATGATGATAAGCCAAGCTTGCAGGCAAGGCCTCATCCCCCTCCAACCCTTCCAACCTTTCGTCCAACCCCACGCGTGGAAATCCTTCCAAATGAAAATGCCCCCCCAACGCCATGCCAACGCAAAATAATGCAGAAGAGTAAGATAAACAAGAGGTGAATTGGTGTTGGTTGGCCGTATCAAGCTCATCAACGCCACCGGGTCTTCTAGGCCCTGGGACGCTCGACAGCAACCGCCGGCTTCGTCTCCACGTGGACCCTCTTAGCGTCGCCACGGTCGTCGTGAGCCTCGGGTTCCCTCTTACGGTCCCGGGGCTTGTTGTTGTTGCTGCTGTTGCTGTTGGTGCCGGTGTCCTTGGCCGATGCCGCCGCCCGACGCGCTTCCTTTTCTTTCCGCTCGTTCTCTCGTCGGAGCGCCTTTGACTCAAACTCGTGCCAGTCGCCGTCCAAGTCAGCAAGCCTAGAAAAATCAGTTAGCACTACATTGCAAGAAGCGACTCGAAAGGGGAAAACTCACTCCACGGCCTGCTGCGGAGGCGGGTCCTCGGTGGTAAAGTACTCATCTGCAAGTACCTCGGCGGCCGACGGTCTCTTTGCGGGGTCGTATGCAAACATGGCGGCCAAGAGTCGGTATGCGGATGCGGGCAGCCTGTCCTGGTACTTCTGGGGAAAGGTGTTCGCCCGCCGGTATCCGGGGCGCAGCAGTTCGAACCACGGCATATCGATCAGGCCTGGCCACTCTGCCTTGTTCGGGGTTCCCATCACGGCGTAGATTTTATCCAACTGGTTGATCTCGCTTCCATCACCTGGGAAGATGGCATGGCGGGTAAAGATCTCGACCATGACGCAGGCGGCACTCCAGACATCGCAAGCGGGGCCGTACTGCGTCTCACCAAGAAGCAATTCTGGCGAGCGATACCAAATGGTGATGACTCGGTTAGTGTAGTCCAACTGGTGTCTTTTGGCGTAGAAGCGAGCCAGACCGAAATCTGCCAGCTTCAAAACGCCGTCACTACTAACGAGGATGTTGGCAGCTTTGATGTCTCGGTGAAGAACGCCTCTCTTGTGCAAATAATCGAGTCCATCAAAAAGTTGCATCGTCATGTGCTTCTTCTGGGCCGCGTCAAGCGTGAAGGATGGATGATTCAAGATGCCTGTCAGGTCGTGTGACAGGTATTCGAAAACCATGAAACAATCGTTCCGTTCCACCATGACCTCCTGGAGCTGGACAATGTTTGTATGCCGCAGTGACTGGAGAAGCTTGATCTCGCGGACCGCCGTAACGGGGAATCCGTCTCTCTCACCCTCCATGCGGATACGCTTGAGCGCAACAAGTCCTTTCGTGTAGACGTGCAAAGCCTTGAAAACCTTGCCGTACGTGCCTGAGCCTACGACGGACTCGTTACCGGGTTTGCGGAAATAGACAGACTCTGACTTGATGAGATCGTCCGGAAGCTTCGGTCCTGGTTTCAGGCGCTTCATCGTCTTCTTGATCTTGCGTGTTCTCGGAGCGGTGGCCTGTCGGGGCCCCGGAGGTGGTTGCCTGGGATCCTGGCGGGCCCTCGCCGACGCCGGTTCGGTCGGGGCACTCCGAAGAATGTCCTTGTCAATCTGCTTATCCTTCTCGCGGGCCCTATCGCGTTCTCGATCACGACCATGGTCGCGGTCACGATCACGTTCGCGATCTCTGTCTCTTCCTCGGTCTCGGTCTCGGTCACGCTCCCGTTCACGATCTCGTTCGCGATCCCGATCCTTGGAGTCATCCTGCTGTGAGGTATCCCGCTTTGCAGGAGCGTTGAACTTTTGAGAAATCTCAGGCTTGGGGGCCGTCGGAGTGGGCTTTGCAGATGCCTTAAACGCAAAGCTGAACTTCGACGACGAAGATGAGGCCGACTGGGCAGCCGGCCCAGAAGGGGGAGCCTTTTCGGGTCGCTGAGCATTGCTCTCGGGAGCCTTGTCAGACGGTGTGGTATCTTCGACCTGCATGTCCTTGGATGGGCGGAACGGGTTCTCGCCGTCCTCTGCATTGTCGCCAACATCGGACTTGCTACTCTGAGCAGGCGTTGCAGAGTGATGGGACTTGATGTCATCGGCCCGAGAGCCGGTCCCCGAGGTGTTGGATGTCCATTGTGCAGTGCTAGCACTCTTGAAGCTGTTGCCTCTGTAGCCGCCTCGACCAGGTCCGAGTGGGGTCCGAAGTCCCCCACGGAAGTTGCCTCGATAATTGGGATGAGAATAGTTCGTGTGCATAGGTCCTGTCGGGGCGGATGGCGGTGGCGAGTAGGAGGGATTTGGTGTATAAGCACCCGACGGTCCGGTGGGAGGACCATAGTTGGACTGCGGATACTGAGGGGGATATTGACTAGAAGATAGTGAGCAAGAGTGTGACAGCAATTTGATGGAATGTTGTACGACATACTGCGTTGGAGAAAATTGAGAACCCCAGTTTCCCCTGCCAGCACCGTATGGTGACTGGTTTGGGGATCCGTTGTATGAATTGGGGGTTGGTTGCGGGGATTGAGAAAACTGTCGTGGGTCGCTGTACTGTTGGCCGTGGGCGAACGCAGGCGGCCCCTGAGAGACAAAGCCCCCCCGATGATTGCCTCTGCCACTCATGCTGACCTCCACGCTGTTGGCACCAGAGGACGGTTGAGACTTGGAAGTAACTCGGGATTCGTCGCCTTGTTGCCCTCGTCTACCAGACCCCCTACTAAGGGATCGAGTGGAGGCACGGGACTGGGACGGCCTTCTACGCTGCCTATCTCTGGAGCTGCGTCGTGGTGATGCCGGGCGACGGTCACTTCTTGTGGATGTGGAGGGAGGTCTCGCTGGTGACCTTTGACGATGCGGCAGCGGAGATCGGTCTCTCCTTCGACCAGGAGACTGCTCACGGCGGCGTGACGTAGAGCGATCACGGTGATCTCTTCGTTTCTCTCTTTCAGGCGAGCGAGTCCTGCTTCGATGCCTTCGCCGACTTCTTTCCTTGGGCTTTGACCGGTATTCGCGGCGGTCGGGACTGGGTGACCGTCGAGAGGGGCGTGGCGAGCCTCGTGCACTTCGACCAGTGTCTCCGGGGGCTGCTTCACGGTGATCACGACGCGGGCTGTTATCTCGTCTGGGCTTCTTTCTCTCCGTGGCACTCCTGTCAAGACTTCGACTCCTTAATCGCTTCGAAGATGGAGACGCGGCGCCGTCACCTCGCTGTGCTCCTCGACTGCGATCTCGCGGGTGCTTGGCTCGGGATTCGCGCCGCGACTCCCCAGTACCCCTGCCACGAGATCGATCACGAGAGTCTTCCCTGTACTTGTCGCGACGGGAAGGCGACGGCGATGCTAGACGAGGTCGCTCTCTGCTACGTTCGCGTGTTCTATGGTGGCTTCGGCCAGAAGGCTGCGACTTGTCGGGAGGGGGGTCGCGCGGTTTGCTGTCTGGCAATCTGTCTGAGTCTCGAGGTCGACGTGGTGGAGGCGAAGGAGATCTGCGGGAGCGTGTCACTTCTCGACCAGCTCTGCCTCGGTCTCTGCGCTCATCGCCTGATCTGCGGTCGTCTCTCATGGCGACATGTCGAGGGCGGTTGCGGTGGTAGGACTCCATCGCTCCAGCCGATACGATTTGAGTTTTTAGGTATGAGCACGTTGCCTGCCGAAGTTTCCCCGATAACGTGATATCGCCGTCTTGTAAGCGTGATATGCAGTTGTCGGGGTAGAGTAATGTGGTGCCGCCAAACCACCAGTCCGTCGACGATGAAAAGAAAAAAGAACGAGCAACGACGCAGTGTGGAAGATGCAAGGCTGTGCTCATAGTGTAGAGCCTCCATAAGCACCAAGCAATCCCGCTCGATGGCCGCGGGTTTTTGCGGTGTCGGCGGTCGGCGTATCGGCGGGTGCTGTCAAATGGCATACGCAGCATGCCATAACCACCACCAAAAATCGCTGGCTCAGAAAGTCCGTGGATCTGATCAACGTCCCCCACAGTGGTGCACTTGCAGAACCACAGCCGCGTTCCTTCTACCTCTTTCCCCAAAGTAGTTTTGGCTCGTCTGATTCAATCGGAACCCAGCCAGCCTGAGCACCAGCCTGAGCACCAGCCTGATCCTTGCCAGTCGCGAGCCAGGCTTTGTTTGAGGTGTTATCCCACAAACCTCTAGCAAACTATCTGTCCTCCTTCTGCCTGTTACCGTGCAAGAAGGCATGAGGTCGAGGCAACAATGTCACTATGTACGATTTACGCGCCGACACCCGCCAGTTCCTCCTCCTCACTCTCAGGCCCGCAAAACCTGTCTTGAAGCACAACATTCAGAAGCGTGCGGGCAACTGGGCCAGACGCTGGGTTGGATGCCGACCTCTACTGGCGTGCAGCATCTGCGGTGGCAGCACATTGCCACGATCTTAATGTCGATAGAGGGCAAGAGCATCAAGGCTTCGACAGCGTTGGGGCATGGACAGTCGTGACCCGCACATGTCGCATATGAGGAGTTGGTTTGGCAACTTCGGCAAAAAGCCTTGGACTTGCCTCTCGACATGGTAACGGTGGGTGCTTCAATGATGAGCCCTTTGGCTGGGCATGTCTTTGGCATCAGTGCCTCGCGAAACCATCCGTCCAAACGACCGAAAACCCCATGCCGCACTTATTGGCCTGCTCTAGGCAAAGATGAGTTCCGCCGTTGGGTTCATTCCTTGATCAGCCCCTATGATTGTCCTTGAACTCGAGATTAGCCATGATGGCCACGGTATGGCGTAGTAACGATCAGTGAGCATCGATATCGTCAGATGGGCGCATCGGGCGCATCTTGGGGTATGGCGAGGGTTGCTCCCTCTCCGTCGTCGCTGTAAGGGAGCAAGGGTCCCACAAATGGCAAAATGGCAGCAGTGGCATAGCCATAGCCGCGACTGAATGATGGCAGATCCTGCTTTATCCTCCACGATCAAGAGCTGTGGCCAACTATTGACTGCACCAAGCGTCAGATATCGCCATTCCGTCAGCCCGTAATCCCAGGCACCCGTAGATGCAGAGTCCTCCCATTGTCAAAAAGTCCGTCGCGGCGATTTCAGGACATGGCGCGCAGTCCTTTGTGATCCAACATGCACCTTCGTGCGTCGTTGCGGGTTGGCTAGGGTTGGTTAGTCGTGATGATTCAAGTTGCATGTGGTTGACGGAATGTCTGTCGTGGGCCGAGCGGGAAAACCTTGACAGCGCGCTTGCAGTCACGTGATGGCTGCGTTCGGATTAGGCGGGCGGGTGGGTGTCACTCGCTTAGTGCATACCTGCCTCTGCTACCGACCTCGTTATGTGCAGCCTGACCTTACAGCTCCTAGTTGACGATGGCATCCCTTTCGTTCTTCTTTGGTCACAACGTTCCGCCCAAAATAGTTGATCAGTGTCGAAGAATTCAATCGTAGCTGTTCTCCCATTGCCAATACATCTCCTAGCATCCTATGTAGGCAGGAGATACCACCAAGAATGCATGTATCCCTATTGATTCTTGGGCGAGTTCGAAATGGGCAAAGCAAAAGAAGATTCGTATGGGTAATTAAATCAAGCTACCACCTATCTCATAATGAGATTATTTGTCCAAGGAACGAACCACGTATAGCCGTCTCTTTCTATGCCTCATTTTTAGAACCTGCCAAGGGTTGTCGAGTGCCATCTGGCCTAGAACAGCTTGGAAAAGGAGCTCGAATGCTAGTTAGGCGTCAAGGCTCACCTCGGAATTCCAAACCGTCTCTCATTTCCCACCTGCGGCTCAACGGGGCCCACGGAATGTGGCCCCGGGTCAGATCCCCGAGAGCTAGGGCCATCAGAGAGACTATGTGACTGTGGCAGTTGGACTTGTTGGCAGTGTTGTCAACAACAGAGAGGAATGTCGGGAATCCTGCACTATGCCTTTGGTAGTTACACTGCCCTCTTGAGCTACAGTCTCGACCATAATATCAGCTCAGACGGTAAGGCGAGCATGGTTCGACCCAAGTTTGGGACGAAGGTTGTTGAAGCTTCGGTCCGTTGTCGTACCAACACTTGCCAGCTTCATCCCTAGATACAGGACGATTTCCAAGTCCCGAGCGGGTGAGACAGAGTATACCAACAACATTGGGGGTCGCAAGAGTAATCAAAGATTTTTGGCTCTATCAATTCGAGTATGACAAAAGTTATTACGTTTCTAATTGTCTGTTCTGCATTCTCAAACTTTTGCAGGAAAATTATCAAGTTGTCGGAGATGCAGGCGTCGTGGTCCGCGTCTTTGATCTTAAGATATCTTAGCCTCGTAGCAGCAATGCATACTTGGTGGAGTCTAAGTGGGTGGGATAGATCTCTGAACGACCGTTGAAAAAGTGGTAGCTGGGATCGTGCACTAGGATCTGACGATGCGTTCTGCGAACTGCGTCTAGCTGGAAAGCAACGAGGAGTGTGTGGGAATTCGGACCGAACGTCCTAAAGCGGGAGACTGGATCTGATTCTGGGGGAGGTGAGCAGAGCCTCTGCCACAGCGTACTTGGATGATCAAGATCTCTAGTCATGAAGGTGGAGAGAGATCCACCATCCGTGAGATATTCTGAGGTCCCTGTCTTTGTCAAGACGACTCCAAACTCTCGACAGTCTATTGCACCCAGCTATCACGTTTTGTATGACCTGTCGAGCTGACCAGTAGTCAGGAATGCGAAAGCCCGGCGCCTAGTCAACCACCGGAGTCTGGCAGGTGGTAGAATCAAACATTTCAAGTGATGTAACGGATCGCCATCGCGGGTGCGTCCGGATACATTTCCAGATGGATGTGGCCCAGATGGGAGTTTTGGGCTGCGTCGCCCGTCATTTACCCGCGGTGTCTTGAATGTTGATGTCTCGAAGGCCAATGGGAGAAATGAGAGTAGAAATGTGGCAAAATAATCCAAGGTCAAACCTTTTTTTCGCCAGGAATTGAGACACCACTTGGGGTTTTTTCTTCTCTACTGCGCAAGTACTCTGCTAGATTTGGCAAATCTGGGCTAACGATTTCCCATCGTCGGCATCAAAACCGAAGCAGGATCTTTGCGTGTGTCTGCAAGCTTTAGGTTGATGGACTGATTGGCCGGCCCCGGGATGGGCGTTCCTTTTTTCGCTTTATCTTTCGTCACTGGGACAAGAGCTGCCAAAAGTTGCAGATGGGGGAGAGTCTGGGGATGGGCAACCCCGCAAAGTTTGTCGTCATTCTGACTAAGCTGGGCCGGAGAAAGCTCACGAGAGGTCCCCACTTCCATCAAAATTGCGTGAAGCCTGGCGTTCCCAGGCCGCCATTCCACGCGTAGCCAACCCCATGCAAGTACGCCAGAGGTACATCTGCAGACACTTTCTGCCCAGCACAAGCTGCGCTCTTTTCAATGTTGGATCATGATGGCAATTCCGATACAAGAGGCAAAGGTGGATGCAACAGGGCCCCTCCGCTGCGATTTCTCTGGGCAATCAAGGAGTTGGGCGCTTATCCTATAACGGAAGCGGGATAATGCACGTTGAATATCGGAATCATTAGGATGCAGGAAGAGTTGCATTCGGGAAGGCAAGGCGAAAGTCAGCGACGGCGAGTCCGTAGGAAGACTTGGAGTGAGAGAATAACAGCGTTCAGAGGGGGGGACATGACAGTTGGAGAAGACGAAAAAATACACTCAGTTGCACACCCGGCGCAATATGGGAAAAGAATTTGTTGAGCGAGGTCGCGGTCTGGACTTGTACCGGCCTGGTATTCCGCGACCAAACCCGCCCAAAACTGCAGAGTGGATTCCCGCTAGTGGTAGCTTCGGACAGGTCCAGGGGCCCTGTGATATCCGCTATTGTTGTCCCACTCTATCAGTGCTTCCTCCACGCTGAGCGCGCCCATCGCACCTCGCCTCACCCGCACTCTCCAGTTTCCAGTTGACAAACCATTCCCATCCCCATGGTGGAAGCCAGGCGTGGAGGGAAGTACCTTGCCGTGCTGCCCTCTGTCCCTTGGCTTTTCCACTTCTGCTACTGTCTTGCTTCTGGCCAGAAAAGTCTCTACATGTCGACGCCAGTTCGTATCCATTAGGCATAGTCAAGATCAGCCAAGATACCTTCAGGTAGCTTCCGCGAAAAAAAAGATTGATACATTGGGGTTGGCGGGCTGTCAACACATTATCAAGGTATCGCCTCAGCTGTCGTTAGCGCGAACAGGAAAAAGCTGGGCTGGCCACTGGATGGGGGACCTGCTGCTGCATTGTCCAACCACGCAACCACACCACCACACATCAGACCAGGCCTTGCCCACGCGCTCTCGCTCGCTTCTTTTCCCAAGGCCCAAGGACCTTCGTAGCTAAAACCTTTCTTCCCCGCAGACAACTTCTCTCCTCCTCCACGCCAAAAGAGCTCTTGAACTTTTCTTTATCTGCCGTCGCCGTTCCTGTCCAACTTTCCCAAGACCTCCCACACCTCCCATTGTCTGGAAATCAAAGCCTTGTCTTCCGACCCAAGCCATCTCGGGAGCTTCTCCAAGTTCCGACGTTTTCACATTTCCACCGCGTCGCCTTGGTTACGGGTGAGTGCTTTCTACATATTTGCGTCATCCAAGCTCCCATTGAGTTTGGGGCCACGATGCAAACTTCCCAGGCTCCTTTTCTACCTTCGTTCCCGCGCCCAACCCTCATTTCGAAGCTGTTTGTCTCTCCCACTAACTGACTCTTCCCCCGGTTCAGCACTTCCAGATTGCCCTTCAGTCACCATGTCCGACTTCCCCCAAGGTCAGCGGGACAACAACGACCGCCCTGCCCGCGATGTGAAGAACCATCTGCTATTCGAAATCGCAACCGAAGTTGCCCATCGAGGTACAGTCCCCATGATTCAACCCCCCCTTGGACCGTAGTCTCCGCAGTGGGCTGACCCATCCTGTGTAGTCGGTGGTATCTACTCAGTCCTCAAGTCCAAAGCTCCCGTGACCACGGCCGAGTATGGCGATCGCTACACTCTCATCGGGCCCTTGAACCACAACTCGGTAAGTCTGGAACCGCGAGCTGCATCGTCTACAGTCTGCTTACCAAACAACAGGCCGCAGTCGAGGTGGAAGAGTTGGAGCCCACGAATCCCGAGCTTGCTGCTACGATTCAGTCCATGAGAGATCGTGGAATTGGCATCCTCTACGGCCGCTGGCTTATCGATGGCGCTCCACGAGTCCTGCTCTTCGACACAAAGACAGCTTACCACTTCATGGATGAATGGAAGGCCGACCTGTGGAACGTGGCCAGCATCCCTTCGCCGCCCAGCGATGACGAGACAAACGAGGCTGTTGTTTTTGGATACGTCGTCGCCTGGTTCTTGGGAGAGGTAAGGACAATGCACTTTCCCCCCAAGGGACAAAGCTGACCACCATGCTTTCTGCAGTTTGTGTGCCATGAGAAGAAAAGAGCCGTCATTGCGCATTTCCACGAGTGGCTCGCCGGTGTCGCTCTGCCGCTCACCAAGAGACGCCGCATCGACGTGACGACAATCTTCACTACCCACGCAACCCTCTTGGGAAGATACCTCTGTGCTGGATCCGTTGACTTTTACAACAACCTCCAATGGTTTGATGTTGACGCCGAGGCCGGAAAGCGTGGCATCTACCACAGATACTGCATCGAGCGCGCTGCCGCCCACTCCTGCGATGTCTTCACCACTGTTTCACACATCACCGCCTACGAGAGCGAGCACTTGCTCAAGAGGAAACCCGACGGTGTGCTGCCCAACGGTCTCAATGTTACCAAGTTCTCCGCCATGCACGAGTTCCAGAACCTGCATCAACAAGCCAAGGAAAAGATTCACGACTTCGTCCGCGGCCACTTCTACGGCCACTACGACTTCGACCCCGAGAACACGTTGTACTTCTTCACCGCTGGCCGTTACGAATTCAGAAACAAAGGTGTCGATATGTTCATCGAGTCCCTGGCCCGCCTGAACCACCGCCTCAAGAGCGCCGGCAGCAAGATTACTGTCGTTGCCTTTGTTATCATGCCAGCGCAGACCACTTCGCTCACCGTCGAGGCACTCAAGGGACAGGCCGTCATCAAGTCGCTGCGCGACACTGTCGATGTCATTGAAAAGGGCATTGGTCGTCGCATCTTTGAGCGCTCCCTCAAGTGGCACGACGGTGACCCTATGCCCGATGACAAGGAGCTCATCAGCGCGCAAGATCGTGTTCTCATCCGTAGGCGGCTGTTCGCGATGAAGCGCCACGGCCTGCCCCCCATTGTTACCCACAACATGCTCAACGACAGCGAGGATCCCGTGCTGAACCAGATCAGACGTGTCCAGCTCTTCAACCACCCCACCGACCGTGTCAAGATTGTCTTCCATCCCGAATTCTTGAACTCGGCCAACCCTGTCCTGCCCCTGGACTACGACGAGTTCGTGCGCGGCACGCACATGGGTATCTTTGCTTCGTATTACGAGCCTTGGGGATACACCCCGGCCGAATGCACAGTCATGGGTGTTCCTAGCATCACGACCAACCTGTCCGGCTTTGGGTGCTACATGGAGGAGTTGATCGAGAACTCGAGCGACTACGGTATCTACATTGTGGACCGCCGGACCAAGGGCGTTGACGACTCGGTCAACCAGCTCACCAACCACATGTTTGACTTTTGCCAAAAGAGCCGTCGTCAACGCATCAACCAGCGTAACCGTACGGAGCGCCTGAGCGATTTGCTGGACTGGAAGAGAATGGGCATGGAGTACGTCAAGGCTCGCCAGCTGGCACTGAGACGGGCCTACCCAGGCTCGTTCAACGGAGAGGAGGAGGAAGACTTCATCCCCGGCGTCGAGCAGAAGATTTCGCGACCCTTCTCGGTCCCTGGATCTCCTCGCGACCGCACGGGCATGATGACGCCTGGCGATTTCGCCAGTCTGCAAGAAGGCAGGGAGGGCTTGAACACGGAGGACTATGTCGCCTGGAAGTTGCCGTAAGTTGACGATTGCTGATGATGTGACTCGACATAGCTAACCCGAATTCGCAGTGAGGAGGAAGACCCCGATGAATACCCGTTCCCGCTTACGCTGCGCGCCAAGCGCCCGTCGGGACCGGCTAGCCCTCTCGATGGAGTTCAGCTCAACGGTAATGGCAACTAAAGCATGAAACGCATTGCCAAGAAGTCACGAAGCACGCCTAACAGACGAGCAACGAAAGTGGATGGGAAATGTACAAAATGCTGTCGAATGCCTACTGGTTGTTCCTGCACGGACTTTGCAGTATGTGTGTTTGGTGGACGACGAGTCGCGATTCACGATTTTATATAGGGATATGGACGGATGTAATGGAAATGAGGAGGAAAGGGTGGGAGCATGGCAACAAGGATAAGACTGAGAGGATGACGGGCTGGCATTGGGGTCGAGTATGGATATGTACGAGCAGAGTAGCATATTTTGAGCATTAGATTGGTTCTCGGACATTGTGTGTTGTCTATCAGGCATTTTCTTGGTTTGGTGCATCAGGATCGATTGGACATGAAAAGATGAAAACTGGGTGGCAGCCGCGGCTGGCGGGAGGCGCAATGCATCGAGTATGATCCGTACGATATTTCATAGGTGCCGGTGGTGCCAAATTGTTTCGTTTCGAGACGTGAGGATCGGCTGGGCACCAAGGGTTACGATGATGATCAGTGAATCGATGCGTGCTCGGTGTTGGCTACGCAGTAGAGAGATCAGGGGGGGGGATTGCGGACCCCCTGAGCTGACGGCAGCAGTAGCCAATCAGAGACGGCGCGGTCCTCCTCCCCCACACCAGCGGTTTGTCGACTCAGGGGTCCCTAGCGCATGTAGGGCGCCTGTGGGTGGGGAGAAAAGACGCTGAAGGCACGCCGCACGAGGAGGGCACTCTTAGTCGTTAGCACGCATCAAGGAGCCACTAAAGACATCCCCTGGACGCCGGTTCCCGCGGGCGCAACTCTTTGTTGCGCAACGAGGATGTGTCTTTGTTAGACGGTCGTTGGATGTGTTGCTCGCTGTGTTTCTTTCTCACTTATCATATACTCGGTGTTCAAGTGGGGGGAGGGCAGAGGATAAAAATAATGAAAAGTTCAGCCGTTGTCAACCTGTCACGTTTGCGGAAATTTCATCTGAAGTTTAACGAGAGAAGGGACGCAATGCATTGGATGACCTTTGGGAGGATTTGACTCGGCAGGCCATCCTAGACATAACCGTTAGCAACTTCTCCAAAAGCAGAAAGGGCTGCCCTTCTCCCACCTTACCGAATGCTCCTGCCTACTGCGTAAGGTACTTCTATTAAGATAATCATAGCCGGACCCCTCGTACCTTGCGGATACGTCGTTGGGCGCGAGAGAGCGAACAAGACAGCGCGACATTGACAAAGGGCGGCCGGCCACCTCCAACAGACAAACACCTACTACCTACGCCCATCGTGTGCCATTCTAACTAAATCAATCCTCCACTCGCACCGTTCAAACTTTGGCTCGCCGTAGCGTTGGACCTGCAGAAGCCTCACGCTCCCGCCCCCTACCCACACCCAGACGCCGCTTCCCATCGGCCAGTGCGACGCCGGGACCCGTCGACCTTAATATATTATTCCCCTGATACCACCTTGGACAAGTCCTTTTTCCCTTCCTCCCCCTCTCCCCGACTCTGTTCTTCTGGCATGCAGCTCGCCGTTCGGCCTCTACAGAAGATGGGGTTCTTTCGCAGGGATAAGGACAAGAAGAAGCAGCAAAAGGGTCACCAGCAGTCAAAGTCCCACGAATTCACAGACTCCCAGCTGTCAAAGTACTCTTCCCAGGTCCAGCAGAACTTCCGCAACGTCGCCTCCCCGCCCGGCGCTCACATCCCCACGCGAGCATCCGCCGCCCTTTTCCAGAGCCTGCCAAAGGAAATCCTCCCGCGAATATTCTCATTCGTGTGCCCCCACACCCAAGATGAGACCTACGAGACGTGCGAGACGAGCGCCATCTTTGACGCATGCATGCTATGCGACCTAAGAGACCTCGCCCACTGCGCGCGCGTCTGCTGGAAATGGAACCAAGCGGCCAATGCCCTGCTGTATGTTCTCTTCTTTCGTTTCCCCTTGTAGCAAAAGCCGTGCTGACCATCTTTCGTTCTAGGTACCACAGCATCCGAATCGACGCCGTCCACTATTGCCCCCGCGAGATCTATCTGTCAGAGCAGCGCAAGCGCAAGACCTTCTTCAAGCGCAACGCCGATCCCGAAGATACCCCCACCGCCCGTCTGAAGCTGCTCTGCAGAACCTTGCGCGAGGATCCTACACGCTTTGGCTCAAGAGTCCGATACTTCAAGGTCCCCTATATGCTCCGCGAAGCCGCCACAGCCGACCTTGCCCGCATTATCCACGTTCTCCCCAACATCGTCTACGTGGACCTACCCGAGGGCCTCTTCGCCGATGAGCATGGCTACGCCACGTTGAGGCTCGAGGTTGAGGCTAGATGCCGAGACCTCCGCAAGATGACGTACCGCGCAGGCGCTGAGAACAGCTTGTCCAAGCTAGCGCACGGCGGTATCTGGCAGAATCTCGAGGTCCTGGAGCTGATCAAGATCAACATGGATCCCATCGTGCTGCGGCATGCTCTGGCCAACCTGCGGAAGCTCCGCGCGCTAAAGGTCATGGAGTCGCAAGCCTTCTCGGACGATATCTTTGCCCGCAGTGAAGAATTGCCTCCGTTCCCGCCCCTCGAGGAGCTGGTCCTAAGCAATACTCCAGCCGTCACCGCCCAAGGTTTGGTGGACTACCTGAGCCGGGCTGATACCCGCAACCACCTGCTCGTCTTGTCCCTCCTCAAGACGGGCGTTCACCCGGCGACACTCGCTGACATCTTGTCTGCGGGCACAAACCTGCAGACCCTGGCCATCGAGGCCTCAGTAAGCGACGCTTTCAAAAGTGGACCCCGGACGCGTAGGCTCGCGTCGGTCTCTCTCGAGTCGCTACGTTTCGAAATCACGGCTTCCAAGTCTGCGGGCCCTTACTCCAGTGTCACAGCTAGTTACTACACTTATTTGGCCGCATCGCTCAGAGGCAACGGCATGCCCAACTTGCGGTCAGTCTACGTGCTGGACGAGTTCTTCCAAGACGAGCTCGAGGGTCTGCCCCGTCCCGCCGCGGCGTTTTCCTCCTACGGCGCCAACGCTCGTCCAAAATCTTCGCACACGCCCGGAGCCAACCGGCCAATGTCCGGTCTGGGCCCCGGCAGCGGTGGTCGCGGCGGTCTCGCGCCGCCCAGCAGCGCCGGCATGGCGATCCCTCGACCTTTCGCTGGGGCTTCTCAAGTGCGCGCCTCGCAGCGCTTCAGCTCAACGAATCCTTTTGCCGGTACCGGCCCACTCTCACACCCTCTCACAATCTACTGCAAGGCGGACGATGCTCTGGACTGGTCGTCAGTGATGCTTCAGCCTACGGCAGCACTAGGTGGCGGATCTCGCCATCGAGGAAGCATGAGCATTCACGGCGACCGGCCAATTAGTTCCTACGGTCTTGGAGCCGATATCGCGGGATCAGGCTGGAACACGGCGGCGGCGAGGAAGAGTGTCATGGTGGGCAACGGCGCGGGTATGTTCATGGCCATCCCGAGCCAGAGCACCGGTGGCAGCAGGGGAAGTGACGAGGATCTGTGGCCGAGGCCCAGCACGGCGAATAATGAGAAGAAGTCGAATGATCTCTGGCGGTGATTTATGGTGGCGGATGACCAGAAATGGCAGTGCGGTGGATGACACATTCACCGACGGAATGTTCCCCTCAGGAAAGGGCAGGACGCGATGGCAGACCTAAAATGAACAAAGTACAGAGAGACGTGTTAATGACGGGAGGTTTGGACAGGGATTTGGGATCTGGGATTGCTACGGAGAGAGGGAGATGCCGACAGAGAGGGTCATCCCCAGGCTTCCGACCAAAAAAAGAATTTGTCCTTTTCTTCTTTCTTTTTTCCCCCCTCGTTTTCTTGTTTTGCGAGATGGAAATTCGGGATAGTTAGGATGCTTTGCGTCACAATCCGTTTGTGACGAGACAATACCCAGATGGTTTGCTTACGGAGTAGATGGGGGTGGAATTTCAAAATACTTTTATTTTCCGTCATGTTTGTGTTTAGCCGATGCTTCGTGATGTTGATCAGGTGCTGAGTGAGATTGTTGATGATGTACTCGGGGCACTGGGAGTGATAATGTCCCAGGATGAGTATGCGTCTCTCCGAGGCCATGCTGGAGATACTGGGTTGCGATCTTTCTCTGTTCAAGTAGGCGGACGGTACGGGACCGCTCATCGACGGCATCAAAGCTGTTACCCATGTTGCCCTAGGATGGTCATGGCGAAGGAAGACCATACGCTTCGCAAGATGTGTATCGAGAACCCTATTCAACTTTGCTTTCCTACACTTCTTCGCTTGATCAAGATAGGTATACGGCGGGCATCCTTTCTCCTTTGTGAAAGTCCCATTGCCTCTGGACTGGACAAGGTAGAGGGAGAGTGTGTGTTTAGACTGTTTGGTCAGAAGGTCCTGGCAGAATTGGGCTTTTCTTTTTGTGAATGGGAGAGCTAGAATTGTACTCTTGGTAAATGATCCTTCCCGTGGTCTGGAATGGTAGATGTCCCATATACTTTGACAGAGTCTGTTTGAACCAATGTTCTTGTTACCAACGTTAAGCTGGAGGATCTTGAGAAGCTCCCAGCTGGAAGTTGTGGCCATTGAGTAAACCCCCTGGAAAGGCCACACAGACGTCTCTCTACTTGCGCTCTGTCACAGTATCGATCTCAATATAGCCAATCAGTAGCGTCTTCATCCTTCTGGTAAGTGCTCTGCATTGAATGAAATCATCAATATGACTCTCCGCTGGTATAAAAGTGTCCTTTCCGGACCTGGTTAAGCACATGTGACGACCAGAGGCGAGAGTGATATCGTCCATCGAAACTCTTTCGGCCATGCCTTTCCCTCCTTGCAGGTTCGCCAAAAGTCACCTATGCTAAACGCGCAGCTGCGGCAAACAGGAACGCGATAGGTGGAGAATCAGACTCAGCGGCCCCCTTCTACTGTCTGCACGCGCTTGGCAGCACTTTTTTTGTATTTCTTCTTGAATATGAGAGCGTCATCGAGGGTCCTGTGATGGAGGCTGGTGTAATGCAAGGTCGTCGTCGTTACGTCCATCAAGTCTTGGCTGGACTTTGTTGGGCTTGGATCTTAACTATGATCCAACCATCGAATACGAGCTCGATACTGCTGCTGTCCTCTCGTATACCCTTAGGCAGGCAGGCTTCACGAATCCTTTTAACTTGCGTCAGAGCCAAGACTATAGGAGAAGGCCAACGCTGGGTCTAGGCAGCCAGGCAGTTCTTTTCTTCCAAATCCCCTCCCAAAGAGAACTATTAGTGCCTGATAACCAGCTGCGATACTATTGGTATATATGTACATTATCTAACTTCACATGAATAACTTTCATTGCTGACGCTTCAGCTACGTCCTGGGCCGTTGTCCATACACTTCCTCATTGACGCTCAAAAGATGTTAGTGTCGGAACATCGCAATGTCTCTTCGAAAGAGACAGATCTCTGTATTTGGCGAAAGATTAGGCATGGGTCGTATTGGATTGACTCGCAATTAAATGCGCCTCCTGGTGTACTACAGCGATTTTTTGAAAGATATATATCCATGACCACTGACGGATCACAAGTCGAGAGGTTCATTAGTATGCTCGTGTGAATGCTGTCCACCTCTGCGTCTCACTTCTCCGGACTTGATACTGGAGAGACTCTCTCTCGTGGCGCTACGGGGTCCTCTCGCCGTCACTTGCTTCTGCCCATCATAAGTGGCACAGTGTGCCACGTATCGCAATAATCTCCTCCCTCTCCGCAGTGAATTTTGGTCCGTTGGCAAGGGCTGAGCACGGGAGCTGTCTATGATCCAATGGTACGCATTTAAAGAGTCAATTCAGGCCTGGATCGGGGAGAAGAATTCCCCCAGCAGTCCGGAACGGGCGATCCTGCTTTGGTCCAGTTTTGTATTAAGCACGATGGTTTCGTAGCCGCGATCAGAGATCTCTTTTTTCGGTCGATACTGGAGTCGATTACGGACATGCGGTACTCTACTTCTCAGCGTCACCACGCCCTTTAGGAGACTTCCGTGATATGACTTATTCAATAAGGTGTACGCTCTGAAAGATAGGTAGCAGCTTTAGGCGATCTGAAGCTGACCCCCTTCACAAACACGGCAAAGCAAAAGAATTTCTAAGAAATTCCGTTGGCAAAAGTCCAATAAGAGGAGCTAGATTGCTCAGTCCATGAATATGACATGATGAGACTAGTTGTGGGAGACATCCATCATCACAGTCATCCAAGCCATCATCATTAGAAGATCTGACGAGTGGGCTCTCCTGTTGGGAAAAGTAACATCGCCGCGCTGGATCACGAGTATATCGCCGCGCAGAGAGATTGGTCATGGCCTCGGTAGCGACGCTTTCTTTTCCAGACTTTAGAGGCCTGATAACGCCGTCTTGAAGGGGGAGATGTACAAGAAGTAGCCCCCTGCAGACTTTACTTTGAGGCGTGAGCATGTCAATCTCTTCCTCAACGACACAGAATCATAGGATTAGCGGATCGACTGCACCACCATACCGGCGTTGCTGACCTAGATTACACCATACTGCCCCTTATTCTCGCCAGTGGACAGAAGGCGATCAGAGGCAAGGCCGGGACTCGCGTTTCACGCAACCAATGCAGCGAAGCCTCTCCTGATTTGACTGGACGGGTGATGACTCCATGCTGAGCAATAAAACTAACACCAGTCTACGATGAAAGAAAGGTGCAGGCTGAGGCGTATCTGGACGGTCGGTGACACAGACCAGCGGCTCCCTTCAGCGTGCAACATGACTTGTAGCCGCCTTGTTCCAGACCATATCGCGAACGTCGGTGGGAAAACTCGAGCTCTGCTAGTTCTATGGTGACATGTTTGAGATTCTGCAGGGCAAAACAAGCAGTGCCATATAGGAACGTCACCTCACCGGTAGTATGTATTGTGCGCTTTCAGAAGCCCAAGAAGAGGCTCGACGACCTGCACGGGGAATCCGTTTATCCATGCGAATATTACGCCAGTGACCTTGTACACCGCGGAGTGCAGCATCCATATCCAGTCGCCGTCTGGTCTTGCGTTGATCGCGATGGGAGACGCGACGGCGTGACGGTGACTTGCTCCATATGGAAGGGGGATACCGAGGGATTTTCAGAGAGAATGTCAGTGTCGACTGTGGCTTGTTCAAAGCAAGCAGTCTCGTCCAGCTGCCCGTCGTCATTCAGCACGTACACTGTACCTTCTATACAAGGACTCCAAACAGGTACCGCCCGGTGCCGGATACGTGAAGAAGGTATTTAAGAAGACCACGATAACTTCTAGCGTATCCGATGACGGCTTCCGAGGTACTGCCATCTCCTTTGACGATTCGGGTGTCGACTCAAGGGACCATAATAGCGAGCAGATCAGATACGATTTTTACACGCGTACGTAAATCTCATTAGTGTATATTTCCCTTCGCGTTTTATACCTATCGGCAACTGTCGGCACATGCTCCACCCGTATACGACCCGCCAGCATACTAACACGCTCGGTTCCTATACATTGTCAAGCATCCCTGACGATAAGATGTGCCTTCGTTGTAGTAAGCTTCTGCAGCGTGCGATGGCATATCCTACCATGGTCTCTAGGACTGCGTGATACGGGCCTGTACACAACCACACACCCCATCTCCTACGAAGACTGACCAGCAGAACCCCTCCCACCATGACACGCATGGCTGATTTCTTGTGGTGCGGAAGAAGCTCAGTACTTGGTGAGGCGTCTACGGAGGCACGGTTCTTTCACTGCCAAACAGACTCCTCTGGATTACGGCTCCGAGGATGCTACGCTTCTGCGTCTCTCCTTATCTTCTATTTGACGTGATAAATCGCAAAGTCCTTTTCCACGCCAATATCTGGGATGCATACCTGGCTATCGAATCGATGTGGCCCAGTTTGTCCGTTGGAGATGGTTTCCACTGGGCCGGGACAGCTTTCGCGCTGGGATTCTGGTTGGGAGCGAGACTGGAATAACGGGAAGATGAAATCCGCAGTCCGCTCGGGAATACTCATCCGCGAGCCTTGAATTCTCAGAAAACTCCACGAAAGCCTATAATAACGTCTTGAGAATTATAGGATTTCTCGATTGCGTTGCTAGTATGAATAAGGCCTCCACCTTTGGCCGCATATGCGTACGTTAAATCTAAGCCATGGGTCAGGCCCCCTGCACTCCATTCCTTCAAAGCAGGATACAATGACATTTTCGAGTTACTTCCAGCTTCAGAACACCTTGAAGTCATGATGGAGTTGTCGGCGTGCTACCTTCATACCGGTTGGGAATCAAACTTCGTATGCCCGAGGCATCTAACAGGCGTCTAATATCTCGTCTGGCTACAGTGTCGAGACGTATCAAACATACATCCCCAGCCGTCTCTAACAAAAGCCAACCAATATCTCCCAATCCTCAGTTACCATTTTAACATGCGCTATTTCTTCCCCTTTCTCCCATGTTCCGTCCGAATATCTCTAGCTAGTGTTCGTCAGGAATAAGCAACTACACACATGCCATCTCCGCGCTCTCCGAGCTTGTCACCTCGAACGCGTCCACCGAGCCCCAGACCAAATCAGCAAAGAAAGCATCTCGTACAATATCAAAGCCTTGTACTCCCACAGGTAAAGTCTCAATTAAAACAACCCAAACCCAACGTTCTTTTCAGCCGCAGGGCGAAGAGCTCGCCTCATCACTAGCGCGTTTGAAATCAAAAGAATAAGCCGCCGCTTAATTCCCCGAAGTCTCTCGTTTGACTCGTAGTTTCTTCTCTCTTCCTCTTTTCCCATCGTTTCTTCTCCAACGCTGTGGTGATGAGACATTCATCAGGAACGGGCCGCGTTGGTGCTGGCCTTTTTTCCCACACCGAGCTGAACGCTCAATTCACTTGACACGACCTCACCTCCACCTCCACCTTTGAACCTAACGTGCCTACCTACCCATCTACCTACCTTACTCTGAAGCAAACCAGAATCCAGACTTGTAAACCCACGTGTAAAAAAATGCTCAGGTCGAGCACCAGGGTCCAGTCCAGGCAATACACCCACGCCAAGGGAAACGCATCTCGTTCGTCAGGGATCCTTTCCATCACCCGATACTTCCGTCACCAGCCCAACAATGCACGATACGCGAAAGCCATGATTCTACTACCACATACTCCCCTTCGAAATGCAACACTTGATGGAAGCGGATTTTGCAAAGAGGCAGGTACATGCCTAAATTGTGCGCAATACTGTGTGACCTCATCGTCCTACCAAAAACAACAAACCACCCATGCGGCGTCGTACATCCTCCCGCGACGATGGGCTTACCTGCAGGTCTGAGGAGGGGGTATAGGGGAACTTGAACACAGCATGCGGACGGGCGTGCCTGCTTACCGATTGCTTGCCAGGGCCTCTGACAATCCGGCCCCTCGTTCTGGCAAGAAGGCTATGGTTTAGAACAGGGAGGAAACGAAAAAAAAAAACCAGGAACGCTACGCATGGCATACGTAGAACCCCTCTAGATCTACCAATTCTAGGCCAACTAGTTCCATCTCCAAATACAATCGCGAGGCCAACTTGCTAGACCCTGCATCCTCCGGCTCGCGGACCCCGAACCAAGATGCGGCACGCAACGAACCATGGCTACCCATGCTGCCATGCACAGCTGGCAAGAAAGGCTATATGACGCTATCAAGCCTCATTCGCAAAGAACCCTGGTTTTCCAATAATGTGGACAAAATCATGCACGGTGATTCTACAAAGTCGAAGAAGGTTGGAAGGGTGGTAGTAGGGCATGATGAATCGTAATGGAAGAGGGGAGAGGGGGGGGGGGGGGGCGTCCAGCGATAAGCGACGTCACGGTGCAGTGTCCCCACGCAGCCCGACCCAAACACACGTTTCTGCCAAACTACTACCGGTACGCAGCAGACTGCAGTTGAGTACGCAACAGCAGCAGCAGGCTGAGAGCATAGCCAGGGTTCCTCAACTACCGTCGATCGACGGCAGGAAGGGGGAAAAAAAAGAGTTGCGCTACTCCAAAAAGTAACATCCCGTCCAAGTTTGACAATATGCCATCTGCGCAGTGCAAGTCCGGGCTCTGATGCCGTGATACTGTTACACTGTAGCACGCATGTACATGTGGCGTCGGGAACAAGGTCGGTACTACGGATAGGTATTCATTCCTATGTCCCTAGGCTCTTGCGCAGGAGCGAATGAGACTAGTCGAAGCAGCAGAAGCAATCTTGAATTGCGAGTAGCCAGGCGCGAGAGAGAAAAGAACGCAAGAGGAGGTTGGAAGCGAAGGAGTCAGTGGATCCTTTGCCGCGTAGTGGGAGGTTGGTCGAAACGTAATGTCTCTGTCTTGTCTCTCGCGTATTAGTTCATTGAGGCGAATTACATTCAAGAAACAAAACTGTGCAACGAACGAGATTCGTGGATGCGGTTGGTACCTGAGTTGACACAATCTTTGCATTGCAATGAATCGTTGGCTCAAACTTGTTCACTGCTGTAGTCGCTGGAACAGGTTTGAACAAGACGTCCAAAGCATCAAAAGATGCCCAGTGACGTCGGAAAAGGTTGGTGGTTGGGCTGTTGGATGCAGCAGGTGGGGGTGTTGCAGGGATGATGTCATGTCGCCGTTTTTTTGGCTTTTCCCTTCCTCCATCTCCCCCGAATGAGGTGGAGACTACAACACCGGCGGTCGGGCACGGTGCACCGCCGGGACCAACACCGTCGGGCGGGGGAGGGGAAAAGGGGAGATGCGGAGGCGGAGGCGGAGACGGCGATGCGGAGAAAGCAATCGGGGAGAACCCCTACTGCTTGCCTCCGATCGACATGAAATTTGATAAGAGTCCGTTTCAAACTAATCGAAACGGAGACTCCCTTGGAACTTTCCATCGTGCCATCGCTGAACAGTGCATGATCCATGCCTGAGTCGCCGGCGCCCGGTGCCATTCGGGTCTTCGCGACGAGTGCAACCCCCAGCGTGGGATTTGTTACGGTTGGACATGTTTCGATCCGTTTCAGACCGAGACGGAGGGTCTCGCAAAGCTGAGGTGTTGGCCCGAGTGTGAGACGATGGACGCTTCTATCGTCATGCCTTGAACGGAGACTACATCTTGCTATGATTATTAAACCGTGAATCGAGTTTGTTCGCTGCGTTGCGGCAACTCAACCCCTTATGTTGCCGTGTTTCTGCAAGGTAGGGCTGATCGTCACCGAGGCAAAGCGTTGCATTGTGCCATGAGATATCAGCAGCGTCTGACCAACAATGAGATACTTTGATAGACAGTGCAGGAAACGCCGCAAGGCTACACGTAGGATCTGGAAGAATGGAAGCTGCGCAGTCGCATGTCAGCACTGCATGAGCGTCAGCACCATAACCTCGTCAATCGGCTACCCGAATAAGCTCACAGTATAAGCCACAAGAGAGCTGCAGATGACCTACCTATCGTCGAAGCCACTGCACTGTCCATTGCTCACTGATGGGAGCCCTCTCGGCATGCCCATAGGCTACTTGCACACCAACGTCTTGCTTCTGCAGCTGACTCAGTGTGGTGGGTTGACGACGCTCTCCAGTATTGACATCCGCCCACTCGGATGATCTCAAGGTGTTTGGCGGTGAGCTGTGTTTGGCAACTTAGGACCTTCCCAGGAATCGTAGACCCGGCCGCCATTCCAGATTGGTGTCGACGAGTTGACAGTCCTGAAGTTTACGACATGGTCCGAATCCTGCCCAGGAAATTGGGCCGACTGCGCCACTACTGGGCAACTAGCCGTAGGCAGGCAAATTTGATCTTTTGTCCACCTGATAATAATTTCGGATTCTCGTGGCCCTGGACAATTTGCCAAAGGCGCCAAAATCTTGTTGACTTCAGCAATCGATCATCACCAAGCGCTCGGAGGATCGCAGTCGAATCCGCGGCCGTAAAGTGTCAGAGTAAAGACGGCATGCATAGCCTCAACATCGGACTGCTGACATCCTATCTTGGTCTTTGTCAGCCTCCTGGCAAACACATGCATGGCCCGTCCAAAGTCAGCATCCGAAAGAAGAGACGAAGCAGGAATCTTATCGATCCGCAAGCGAGTGGGATTTTGTTTTATTTCTCTGCGCGTTAGCTGCAACATCAGCTCTACTGCGCCATTCCAGCCGCAGACTTCGGACCACCATCTCAAGTTTGTTCGAGTCGGCGCGGACACGGCCCCACACCACCGGGAGATGTGCGCCGAGATGCTCGCGAATCAGTCTGATAGCCTGCTTTGGATATCCCCCGCATGTGTCCATCCCACGCAGCTGGTAATAGTGGCGTACGGCTCATACTGCGTAGACATGCCGTGCTATTCTCCATCAGCAGTCAGTCATGTCCTGCAGGCTTTCGCGTTGAAACAGGACCCTGTTGCACATCATGCATCGAATGTACAATTCGTGATACAAGCCCGTAGCGCTCGCTTACTACCGTCCAATGACCAAGACGGCTCGGTCAGCGGCAAGAGAGATGAGACGGCTCGCCACGTAAGGCTGGCCGGAAGATATTGCATGATATTGCATCTGCTATCAACGGAGAGCGGCAACATGGGATGGGGTTGCCGCGTCCCGAGAACATCTTTGTTTCTGTCAGGGGCCATGCGTTGCGGGACGTGTATCATTCTCCGGATCCCGCGACGATCATACAAAGTCCGGCGTGGCGGACAGGCTTCGCGATGGCTCGTCAGAGGGAGCCAGAGCTGGCAGATGCAACCCAAGGAATATGACAGCATATCCGTAGATAGCCATGTGCTCCGAATCACGGCCTCCAGGGGAGACTCAAGAGCTACATGGAGGAGATGCATGGCATGTGGCGGCTGGTGGAGGCCAGTCCGCTGATCTTTGAGCAAGTAGCAGCACTGTACGAACGAATGTGGTTCGATCGCAAATCAACGGCCATGACTCCGCTCTTATTCGAAATATCGCCGCTGGCATACCTACTTAACCCAGAAGAAAGCCTTTGTTGAGAACGGGCCGCTCTCGTGTCTCAGACAATGGAAGCCACAATTCGGTCCCTCGAGACCTTTCTAGAGACTGAAGGTGACTGACTCTCGACGCTATCACTCTTCCCCATCTTTCTCTCGCCATTCCTTCGCAGCAGCAGGGAAGAGGGAAAAATGTGAAAGAGGGCCGTGATACAATTTTAGAAAGTTGGACCGGTTAGTACCTTGCCGTATGTGGGCTAGCATCATCTCGCATAGAGGTTGGCGTGCTTGTCGATTTTGTGGCTGGAATTCTGAGGCTGCCGCGATTCTGACCGCTGAGTGGCCCGTTGAAAAACGTTGACTCTGTTCAAGCGCCAGGCGGTGATCCGTGATTACCAGTGGAAATGCAATTGTGGGGATGGGAGGCCAAGAAGGTGTGGTTAACTCGGCCGCGACATGTCCACCAGAGCCACTTCTAGTGGGTGCGCTAGAACTGAGAGGTTGACTAGTCTCATTGTGAGGGAGTGGGAGACTGAGGGTGCAACCTGGCGAGCCTGTTCTGCGGGTACGGTCCACGGAGTTTACTGGGTAGTCGTGGATATTTCGTACGCGAGACAGTCGGTCTGAAAACCCGGCGGGCCCTCTTCCTGTGTGGTAAGGGTGTTGGAAGGAATGGAAGGAAGAGAATGTTCGGCAGCAAGGGACAGACAGTCAAGGGACCGAGGAAGTGAGCCCGTCAGTCCGCAAAACCACCGGGTTCAGGCTCGGAGTTGGTCCGTTGCTGATGAGCCAGGCAGACAGATGATGAAGAGACGGAGACGAAGGAAGGGACACGGCGTTGAATATGCATCCATCGTGTTGGAATTCATCGCATCTTTCGAGGTCCCCACTGAGGACGCCCTGGTCAAATTATCGTCTGCCGGCGTCAGTCTGGTCTTGGCCTGGCAGCCGATAGCACATGGGCCGATGAATGGGCCAAAATGCGCCGCGCCGTACGCAGTAAATCTGTGAGAGAGAAAAGGGACCCTCTTCTCATTCCGAATCATGATTGCTGATGGCCCGTTGCCCGCCGAGCACCAGCGATGAGCCTTGCACTTCGTATCACGTCCCATACGAATAGCGATATCACGCGCATGGCGATTGAGTCCTTATTGTGTCGACACCCCTCGCTACCCCGTACACTGTGTGCGTTGCTTCCGGCCAGAGACGGACGCGGTACGGCCTTGTATCTCGACGGCTGCGGTACGGGAGCATGACCCCGATCGTCGTCCGGAAAACGTTGAGCATTGCCAGTCGCCAGAAACACTCTGCGCTTGCAGTCGTCCCGAAACGAATCGCCATGCGGTTGCAGGGCTTTGCTTTGGCATAATGAAGCACTTGAGCCGTCAGGAGCGTTTGGGTCAGGGCCCTTGTAAAAAAACGCTGATAAGCTTGTCTCGTCCCCGATGGCTTGGGTTTGTGCGTTGCCGCACTCCCAAGCTTTAACTGACAGCTCTCGTCCAGTGACAGGCCGTGAAGCTCACAGACCCAACCTGGTGAGCGAATGACCGTCTCCCAGCCTCGACAGTGTCTGTCGCAGCACATCAGACGAACGGCAGGGGGTTGCCCGTTCCAAGGGCCGTGACTGGCCCAAAGAGCTCAAGAAGCAACCCCTCGTTGCTGGAATTCGGCAAGCTGGCGACGAAACACTTGGAAAGAATAGCGTCAGTCCTTGCCCTTGAACTCGCTGGCGCGCCTCAGGTTTGAGATCGTTTCTCAGACGGGGCAAGGCAGCTGCAGGGCGCGAAGAAACATCTCTTCTCTCGCGTGCTCTTCTGCTGCAAGGGCGAGCCTTGCTCTTTTTGAGGAAACATTTATCGCATGGCGCTGCACGCTTAACCTACTGGCGCAGACACTCTCATCATTGGCATTCCCCTCAGCGGCACAGAGAGAGAAAGGCGAGACGGTTGGGGCGAACTGAGTTGCTTGCGATGGCCAGGCGGCAGAGAGACGAGACAAAATGTCGGTCTGGGATTCGTGAGGCAAAGAGCGACGAAAAAATAAAATAAAAATTGTCCCGCATCTGGCGTCCTAGGGATACGGCGGAGAAAAGAACTGGAACCGTCGTTCACGATGTGATTCGTGCAATCCGTAGGGAATCTGCCGACCCAACGTGGTGTCACTTTGACGATGCAACGCTCTGTGCCTCGCATCTGTCCAGTGAGATGTCGGCAGCCTCTTCGCTTCCAGTGAGACAAGCCGTTTTTTTCACTCTCGAGTCTTCCCTTTTCTAGCACTTGCATCGATATCGCGCGGCACGGTGCAGCAGGTACCAGTCCAGATCGCGGGCCAGGGTATCGAATGTCTACGACGAACCTCTGGAGGGCGAAGCGCACACATGCTGCGTGCTCTCAGAGTTCCACACCATTGAAGCATCTTGATATTGTTCCACGGCCACATGATGGCGCGGAGGCGGTAAAGCGTGCGTCTTCTGATAGCCTGCGCGCCGGACAAACAATAACGTTGTTGCTGTCGGTCAATCTTGGCTTCTGCATGCCATTCCCGGAAGACATCGGCCGGGCCATTGCGAAATCGCACTTGCGGCCCTCCACCTGGCCCCTTCATGTTAACAGACAGATTGCATCTTGATTGCGCCCGATACGGCATCTCGTTGTCGTCGTCGGCCTCATTTAAAGTAAATGGCATTCTCCCCCAGAAAAGCTCGGTCTGTCCGCAGACCATGGCCCTGGAGGCTGGGCAGGCCAGGCCGCAAGGGTCTTGAGCTGTTTGGACCACGGGTTCGTGATGCTTCTTTTTTCTGGCACACTCGCGTACATGCAGATGTGCGGTATCATGGATTGCCAAGGGCGGAGGGGGTTGCCTGCACATCGATGATGGCCCGTCCTTGCCCTGCACAGCCTGTAGCCGGAGAGCGAGGAGCCAAGACATGTTCCGCCGTGAGCCCGAAACATTGGAAATGTTTCTCCCTTTTCTCGGGATCGAATTGACTTGCTCCCTTTCAGTTCCAGCGGCGGGAGCGAGAGCATCCGTCGGGTCGCATGAGAAAATCGAAGAGGACGTTTTCATGCGGGCAGGAATAGGGTTCCTAACGCAGACGGGACTGGACGAACATCATTTGGCTCCGACGGCCGTTTCTGGTGGTCCGACAGAAGGCGGCTGCCGGCGGCCCCTAAGACGGCAAAGGGGCGTCGGGTCCAATCAGCCATCTGGAGGCCCCTACGGTCTACCAAAAGATGGAAAGATGCCTCCAATCACGAAGACGGTGGAGGCGGATGTAGACGCAGACGCTTGCGTTCTTGTCGCTGCCCTTGGGCTGAGGAACGCTTTTCCTTGGCCGTCGAGGAACCCCAAGATGTCGTCCCTTTGGACAGCAAAGTCGACCCCTGCCACCGCCTCATCTGGTGGTGTGGAGTTTGCTGCTGTGATCGTGGGTGTGACCAACCCCCCGGTCGACTGCGAGAGCGATAGCTTGACGAGAGGTGTGGGGTGTTTGGCGCTGGGAAACGTCGACAAGCAGGGAAAACGAACGAGGCTCATGATGGGATGACGAAGAGTGCAGTAGGCAACATGCCTCGCTGCGGCTGTTACAAGTCATGATGTCTGGCAGAGTTGTGGAGGGCACAGTAAGATGCCGGCCACCAGGAGTGATGGGTCGTGAGCGGCATCAGGCTGGTGGTTGAGGGATGTTGAGCAGATGACAGCATGGGCTGAAGTGCCGGCGATTAGACTGGACAAAGTTTCCACACACTCGTTCCTCCCTCCAATCCACAGCGACGAGACTATCGCGAGGGCCATAACCGTGGCCGTGGGTAGGGCGGCTTGGTCGGTTTCGTCTCTCGTCAGTCTCGGTAACCCCTCGCGTCGGCAGACTCGCCTTTCTACTCGAGTGCTAAGAAACGCCATGCCTCATGGAGGTGACAGCCTAATGGAGACATCTAGAGAGGTGATGGCACGCCGCGAACCCCGTCTAGACGAGGTGTATTGTGCGGTGCGGTGCGGTTCAGGCATCGTAGATGGCGTCTGGTCGTCAATAGCACCCTTTTACATGAAACGACGCACTTTAGAGGCAATCCTCGCAGCAGCGCGTGGTCAGGATGGCATAGTGCTGCAAGTAGGAAATGCGGTTGTGAAGCAGAGTGCCAGAATTGGCCAAGGCTGGACAGCGCGGTCCTGACCTGAAGGGCGAATTAGAGTGTGGGGCCGTAGATTGTGCAGTCAATGATGAAGGGGCACGGCGTAGGAGATGTGCCAGGTGTGGCCCGTGTGGGTAGCGTCTGTGATGCAAAGTGTGGTGGTTGTGGTGGTGGGTGTGCCTGGTGCTGGTGCTGGTGCTGGTGCTGGTGTGGTGTTTGGCGTAAGGAGGAGAATTGGTGGTGTAGGGGGTACGAAGCATTTCGCGGATGGGCGTGGAAAGGGAGTGGGTGAGGAAGGCGTCTATCCGTAGGAGGTGCTCCGTAACCCGTTAGTCGTTACTCCGTCCTCCATGCCACCATCGTCGTGTGGTCTGGGAGAGCATGGCCGTGATTGTAGGCTCGATGTAAGGTTTGGTGCGGACACCCCACGGACAGGTTGAGAGAGATTGACGGAGAGCTAGGCAGGTAATTAGGGTGAGCAGTACGGACATCTGTGTGTACATGACAGACTCACAGCCATCGATTGAGCCACAATCACACGAGGTGACTGAGCACTCTGGCTTTACTGCGTACTCCGTCGTTGATGGTGCTCGGGAGACTGGGCGTGGGTGGTGGATTGTGCAGAGGAAGTGCCTTAGCTAAGGTTGCGAGGCTCGTAAGGTGTCGATTCTCTTGAGTCTGATGGATCATGGGAGAATACTACTACATAGTACATAGGTACGGAGTATGGTAGGTACGTATCTCATCTTGCAGAGTGGACAGCCAAAGGAAGGAGCGACAGGGACTAGCGGGGACTTGACCTCCCAGCCCCTGCCTCGCTTTCTCTCGCTGGCGCTGCTGCCACAAAAGCCCCCCGGTACATTGTACTGTGTCAACTGCTTACAGGAGCACTGGGTCCCCGTACCCAAGTGGACCCCGTTCAGGATGAGGACCTGACCGGGACTAGGGGGTCACTGGGGGGGCAGTCCAGGATCAGGACATGGGACTTGGGGGACATGGACTTGGGTGCAAGTGCAGAGTGCAAGTGGAAGTGCAGGAGCACCTTGGAGTCTGTCTCTTGTCTATCTGGCGCCTTGCAGTGCCATCTGTGCTCTCTCTGTCTGTTTCTCTCAATCTTTACCTCTCTCTCTCTCCACGGAGTGTCGACCTGTCGTATCCCACACCCCTCCCCCCCGGCTACCTATTTGGAGCCCCCGATACTTTGTACTTCGTACCCTACTCCGTACCCCCCGTCCCTTTATGTGAGTCCACCCGAACAGAACATATCCCATCCCGTCCCCAACCCGTCCAAGTGTGCCTGACCGACCCGGCCATAGATATATCCTCCTCTGCCCTCCCACCTCACACCCCTAGGTGCTTCTTGCTCTTTCTTTTGCTTCACCAAACGAGTAACTCTGCATTACTCCTCCCTCTGAACATCTTCTCAACTCCAAGCCCATATCACCGGCCTGGACACTTACACCAACCTACCTGCTAGTCAGCTGTCACTATTTGCTGTAGACCAGCTGCACTCTGCACTCGAGAGTCGACTGAAACCGCCCAGTCTCAGATTTCCTCGAGGGAGATCGCGAACTTCACGTCACCGCCAACCATGTCTCTGGCCGGCCAGACTATGCCCGCAAGGGAGTCGGTACATTCCAGCCGAGAGGACCGTGTTACCTCCACCATCACAGACAAGAAGGATCAGTCACAAAGGACGTCTTATAGAGACTCGCTTCCCAACGCACCACGACCATCCGTCCAAAACGACGACGCCCCGAACGAGAACGACAACGCAAAGATGTATGGCGACTACTACGAAGAGATGACGGGTCCTTCCCCCAAGAAGACCCAACCCGCACAAACGGCACCAGCGCTACCAGCCAAGAGCTCATTGCGAGCTTCCAGACTCCTCGACGGCATGGCCCTCAAGATCATCACAAACCAACCTACACAAGCAGCACCCCAAGAAGTCTATCTCTCTTCCGAAGAAGAAGCTTCCTCCTCCGCCGACGAGTTTTCAGACTACGATTACGAGTCCGAGAGCGCAGAGTCCGCCGACTCCCCCGTCCGCAGAAAGAGCCAAGAGGACACTGCCCGCGTCGTGTCTGTCGTCTTCGCCGGAAAGCCCTCCATCATCGACCTCCCCTCAACAAGAAGGTCCGCCTCGCCCGAGTCCATGGAGTCCAGCAGGCCCCCGAGTCGCTTGGTTATCTCATCAACAGCACCCTCATTGCGCAGAATGTCCACCTCCTCCACCAGTGGCGCCTCCTTCTCTCCCGTTTTCCACCCACCCAGGTCAAGCAGCATGATGATCACCAGCAGCATGCTGCCCAAGGAGAAGCCTTCCTTCCTCAGCATCGACCCCTACGCCAGCAAGCCATTTGACGAGCGGGCCGAGGAGCCGCAAGCGGAGCCCGAGAAGCTCGAGAGACCCAAGACTCCCACTTCCCAACTATTCAAGAGGACCCTCAGCATTGTCCGCAAGCGCAGCCGTCCTCAGCTGAGAGACCTCGCTGCCAACAACTCCTCTCGCGACCGCCTGTCCTCGCCGTCACTGGGTCACCTCCCCTTGTCGGCCCACGCAGACATTAGGGAAGAGCCCGAGCAAAAGGCACCTTGGTCCGCCGTCAGCTACCACGATATCATGCGTGCGGCCAAGAAGAACGCGCAGAACCAGCCTCCGACCCCATCCACCCCCGTCGCTCAGGTGCAATCGCCTAGCTCACCGGCGGGCAACACCCGGAGCCGAATCCTCAGCGGCTTCACCAACCGCAGAAAGAGCATCAAGATTGGCTAGTCGCCGGTCACCCACCAAAAGAAAAAACTGAAAAACCAAACACAAAAGACACATTCGATACACAACGGCAGGGCACTTTGCTTGCGTTACTTTTTTTTGCATTCGGGTCGGGACCATTTGCTTTGCATGCACGGCGCACGAACGGGGACCGGAACTGGATCACGGCGTTTCACATTGACCTTCGGGTTACGGACTTGGGGCTCGGCCAACACTCCTTTCTTCAATTGGCGCAGGGCAATCTTCTTTTTTTTTCAATAACGACGGAACGAATTTCTTTGCGTGTACAAATGGGGGTCGAAGTAATGTGTAAAGCAACAGTGGTGGTGGAGGAAGAGGAACCAAAAGCCGCAAGAGCATACCACAAAAGTGTATGATCGCTGGCAATGTACCAAAAATGGGACGGGAATGGGCACGCCAGAGAGCGATGGCCTTTACAACCGGGCAGCCGAATCGGCCACACACCCTTCCGCGAGGCTTCGGGGGTGGCGCGGGCTAGTAGACAACCAATCAATGATACCAAACAACAATGCCCTATTTGTTCAAACCTATTTCGTGTAACCACTGCTACTCTCGTGATGTGATTGCTTGCGCCGTTTGTATGAATTTTTGGGGTCGGTACGGAGTAAGTCATGGGGAGATCACAGCAGCAGCCGTGTCCGTCTGCGTCGCAGCTCGGTCCCCCGCGGTGGCATCTGACGAACCGGCTCCCCAAGCTTCGGTTTCGGCCTCTTTTTTTGGGTTTTGGGGGGTGTTGGCAGCAGCGGGCTTGCGATTGGTGCCGCAACTGTTTTTTCATTTTCTTCTTCTTTTCTTTTTGATACATTCGCATTCGCAGCCTGGTCTGAGCTTCTTTGGGAACGGCCGGTATTGTCACTGCTGTCACTGTCACTGTCACTGTTGTTGGTACGAATTCGACTCAAGTCTGGAATGCGCGCCCAGGGTACTCCTGACGACACGATGACAACGTTTAGCAACAATATTGCTTGAAATGCCGAAACAGGCGAAAACATTACAAAACCAAAACGATCAACGACCGCAACGAAAAAGAGAGAGAACCGGCGACGTCTTTTGCTGCGATGCCGTATCGGGACCTATTGCGCAAGGGAAGCTCATGCTATCCTATCCCACCCTCCATCCCACTTACTTTCATCGATTCATGACGACCCCCCCTCCTGATCTATTCGGCGCCGCGGTCTCAGACAACTCGTGGTCCCTGCGTCCAAAGTTTCTTTTTTTTTTTTTTTTTTTTTGTAATTTTCCCCCTCAATCGGGAGCAAGTCTACGGTATGGGCGTCGGCGGGCGTGGGCTATAGGTGACGTGTGGTAAGGTGGTGAAGCCTCTCTTGCCCGTGACCCCTTGCCTTGCCCAAGCGATACTGTCAGAGCCTAGTCGTATATATGTGTGTGTGTGTGGTGCGTGATGTATCTCTAACACGCGCGCCAAACACCTACGCTACCTGGCCGAACCCCGCACCTCGACTGCGCGTTTGTTTGCGGCAGATGGATGGTCTGTCACGACGCGGCTGGAAAAAGCATGTTCATGGGATAAGGTAAGGGGGGTAGGTCAGTATAGGTCGGTCGAGTCCGCGATGACGGTGGCGAAGGAGGGGGGGGGGGGGGGGGGGGGGAAAAAGGGGGGGGGGGGAAGGGTGGGGGGGGTTTGGTGTGGAAAATGGATGGGGGGGGCCTTTTTTTCCACCCTCTAAGGGCCCCGGTTTCTGTCTTTGGGGGGGGGGGGTTGGGGGGGGGGGGTGGGGGGGGGGGGGGGGGGGGGGGGAGGACGAAAGTCTGTGCTGGGAATGGTTGCGAGAGTTTTGCGTTGAGAATCGATAGATTGGGCGTGCCATCTTTTTCGACCATCTACATGGCCCTGCGTTGCTGTAGCTTGCTTGGGAACCGGTTTCTTGGAGACGTGGTGATGATGATGCGGCTGCTGCTGCTGATTGGGAGTTGGAGGTTTCCCCCCGACTGGGATGTGAGTTCTAAAATAGCCACATTTATCGTGAGGCTGTTTTTTTCTAGAGGTTTAAAAAAGGTACACGTTTTTTTTCGCCTCTTCCGCTCCTAGAAAGTGGGGGCATCTAGGTATACTGCGTACACCAGACACCCTGGTCCCGTCTCCCTCTCTCTCTATCTCCATCATCAGGTCCACGGGGCGGAATTGGTATGTAGAAATATCCCCCCCACATTGAAGAGGAAAGCCTTGGCGATTATGGTATGTGGGAGGAAGCAGAAGAAGTTTGATTCTTTTTCCATTGGTACCTTTCGCCTGCGACTACCCGTACCTCACCTAGTTCTCCAATCAATTCCGGAAATCGAATCTGGTCAATGGTAACAGGGTGCGGTGTGGCTGAAGAGCGGTGGTACGTCAATTGCAACGTGGGGTCCATGCAGCAACGTTATGCCTTTTTTTTTTTCTTCCTCTCTTTTTCTCTTTTCTGCATGGCGTTTTTTATTCCCTCTCTCGCTTCTGGGGGTCACGGACAAAAAGGACGAAAGAGGAATTACGACCCCGGCATCGCGATGCAGGCTCTCCCTGAAAGAAGGAGAAAAAAATCGTGAAGAAACACGTTGTCGTCGTCTACCGCCTCATGATCCACACCTGCACCACACGGTCCTACGGATTCACCAGAATGCTTGATAGCATCCACAATAGAAATAGAGACCGGGAGAAAAGAGGACAATCGTGGACGGGAAGAAAGAAGAAAAAAGAAAGGACCCCGCTATCCCACCGTCAACCGTCCATCGCCCACCGCCATTATCCGCGCCAGGCGCCCTGTCGCATTCTCCGCTTTGCTGCAGAGTGCAGGTGTGTTGCCGTTGCACTTCTTGCAGATGCGGCCCCCCTGGTCCTATCGATTTTGAATCATTGGATGATTATTTTTGTCTGTATCCGTACCTTAAGACTCCACCCCACACGACGGATCACCCCCTACGACAGATCACCCAATTCGGCCACATTCACTCAAAAACCACTAATTCTACCTACTTTATTTTATAATATTAAAAATATATATAAAATACTTTTAGATATATAATATATAGTTCTGTTATAAAAATATTTTTTATAAATTATAATCTTCTATATTAATTAAGATATTAGTAAGTTAAATATGATATTTTTTTATTATATAAGAATAAGATTTTTAACTTTATCAAAAATTAATAAAGTTAAGTATTTTAAATTTTTATAATTTTTAGAATGTTTTTCTAAGCTTAAAAATGCAGTTCTTAGCGTTATACTAATTATAAAACCTAAGGAAATTAAAGTTTTTATAAATACTACTTATTATAATATAACTTAATATTTATATATAATAATACTTATATTACTAATAAAAAACTATTTATATAAGTTTATTTTAAATTTTTTAAAAATAATCAACTTTAAATTTTTTTTTTTAATAAATAAAAGAGTTATAGAGCATAATATCCCTTTAGGGTCCGGTCTGCCTTATTAAGGGCTATTTTCGCCTTTATAAGTAAGCTAGTTTATTAGGGTTAATATCGAGTATTTTTATTATATAACAAACTTTATAACTAATAATAGCCGGCCGTAGCCGTTACTAAATACTAACGATCCCGCTATAATATATTAATTACCCTCCGAATAGCTAAAAACTACCTCCTATTTTCTACCTTATTTAATAACTTTAAAATATCCCTTTTAGTCTTTTTTAATTTATTCTTATACTACGTTTTTAAAATATTAATAATACTCTAAAGTTAGTTAAGTATTTTAAGGCTATTATATTATATAAACTAAGTACTTATTAAAATAATAACTATATTAATATATATCTTTTCGATTTTTAAGTTAATAATATCTAATTCGTATTTTTTAAAATAGTTATATTATAGTCCGGGGTTTTTTAGTATAATACTTATAAAATTGAACTTCTAGCTATTAAGAAAGTATAAAAGAATAGGCTATAAGTACTTAACTAGCGAGGCTATAATATAAGTATAAGTATATTATAAAACTAAAGCTTATAGAGTCCTTTATAAGGGCTTTATTTCTTAAAAAGTTCTTTTATAATACGAACTATATACTAATTACTAAGTTATTAATATTTTATTATTAATTATATCCTGAATTTATTATAATTACTCCCTCTTTACGTAACTTTAGTCCTTAAAATTATTACGTAATATCTTTTTTTAACGCTAATAATAAAGTTATTAATATTATTATTCGTAATAGATTTTATAAAGCGTTAATAATATTCTTTTTTATTTAAAAATAAGGTATTATTCTTATCTCTTTATTTAATAAATACTTTATTATTATTATTTAGTAATAGCGTGCTAATTAGTTACTAAGTTAATAATATATATTTATAATAAAGTATTCTAATTATTATAATATATAAAAGCCTACTTAGCCTCGTAGTTATTATTATTACTAAGCTATTAAGTATAATAAAAGATTTTTTTTTTATTACTAGTTACGTATTTACTTTTTCTTCCCCCTTTCTATTTAGTAACCGTTTTATAAATTCTTTTTTATATAACTATACTTTTTTTTTATAATATTTTAATTTTATATTGTTTTTTAATTATAACTCTCTTATTATATTATTACTAAGTATTTATTAAAATATTTACTATTTTACGTATTTAAAATATACTTAATATAAAGTATAATTTTAAAAAAGGCTTTTATAGTCTCCGTAATAATACTCCCTATATACGCTACTTAGTTAGTATATATCGTAATATTAACGAGCTCGTTTATATTATTAATACTTATATTACTAAGTATATTATTTATTAAATTAATAAGAAAAAGTATTTTATTATAAATTATCGAGTCCTTACTAATCTATTACTAAAATATTAGTTAACGATATTTCTTAGGTTCTTAAGGAGCTATATAGCGCTACTTAGTTTATTTAAAATACCCTTATAAAGTTCCGTAATATTAAAAAATAAAGTAGCTTTAACTCTTATAAGCATAGCTGCGTTTTTTATACTTTTAGTTATATTACTAATATATAAAAAAAGGTTACTACTTATATTACTAACTTATTAATAAGTAATAAGGTAAAAAAGGTCTATTTTAAATAAGCTACTCTCTAAGAGCTCGCTATTAACTACGAGTATTTAAACTTATTAATCTTAATTATAATAAGTTATTAATAATTATTTAGTAAATTTTTTTTTATTAACTTAAATTTCTTTTTTTAGGCTAGTATTTTTAATATTAATAATAAGATTAAAATTATTTTTTATTTTAATTATTTTTAGCTAGCTTATTTTTATAATAATAGCCGTACGACCGCTCTATAAAATAACCTTAACGCTTTAGCTTAGTACTATAAAAAGACTCCTAAAGGTATTATTATTATATATATAGTGGTTTTTTTCCGGCTTTATAAGCGCAAAAAATCGACTTTAACAAGATTATATTTTTAAAAAAAATCACACGATATAGTACACTTTTTAACTATATAATACGCGCAATATACCCTAAGCACGCGCTTAACGTAATATAATAATTTCGATACGAAAACCGCTATATAATTCGGAATAAGCAAGCTACCCTGCTATTTATTAATAATAAGCTAAGTAATATACTTACGCGGTAGCGCTAGTTAAAAAGGTTAATAGTAGAGGTCGGCCGTAATAGTTAGCCGTAATAGTTAGCTATAATAGTTAGAGGTAGCCTTCCTTAACCGCAGAGGTTCTAAACTTTAATAGTAACGTAGAAGTTTTTAAAAAAAAGGCTAAATAGGCTAATATTTACTACTTTTTAAAACTCATAAAGATTTTTTCTATCCTTATTACTTTTAATATTGCCTAAAGCTACTCTCTATTTAAACTAAATAAATTTACTAAATAAATTTACTAAATAAACTTATTAATATATAAACTACTACCTAAATAACTAGTTAAATAACTAGTTAAGAGGTTAGCTAGTTAAAATACTACCTTAACGAGAACTTACTTTACTAAAGATACCTATCGATAAGTCTGCCCCTCTCGGGCTAGGCGCCCTCTTCGGCTAGCTCGACGCTATAGCTATCGTAGTTAACATAAGCACGCTTAAGAAGTAGCAAAGTACCTTCTAATAGTACGGAATCTAGCTAAGTAATAATACGAATACTATAAATAGCTAGGCTAGTATGGATATTAAGATTTAGTATATTAATACTAGCTTAGAAATTATACTCTACGGAGCTAAAAATCCCTTTAATACGGGCTATATTATAAACGTAAGGGAATATATAAGGGGCCCCCTAACCCTTAATAAAAAGGAGTATATAATACGGGATCTAGCTATTTATACGGGCTAGTACTAAAAAGTCTTATATATATTAGAGTAGGTATAGCTTGCCCTCTAGACGGCTAGAAGCGGGGGAAGGTCGGGAGTTTTAATTAGTAATTAGGTATAGAGCGTAATATACCTAGTTTTCCCTAATACGTAATATATAATACGGCCCCGGCGGATTGCTCCGTCGGGGGGTTATTATTACGTATATTTAAGAGTTTTTTACTTTTCTTATTTTTTATAAATACGTTATTAAGTTCTTAGTAAATAAAGTACTTACTTATATTATTATTATATATAGTGCTATTCCTATTTTTTATAATCCTAAAACTTAGACTCTTATTAAGAAATATACTCTTATTACTAACTATATTCTTAATAATAATAATAAGTAAAATAATTTTGGGTTTAAATTTAATAAGTCTTAGTATAAAGATATTAAATCTAAAAAGCTTAGTAATAACTTAGAGAATTCTTTTTTTTAGTATTATAATAAGCGCTACTATTTTAATATTAATAACTTATTAACCCCTATTTATAATACTCTTTTTAATATAAATAAGGGTACCCTAGCCCTTAATTATATTACTTTAGATCTTAATAAAGTTAATATTATGCTTTTTTTATTTTAAATAAAAGCTCTATAATAGCTTAATAAGGCTATTATTTATATTAAAATTAAAGCTATAAATTATAATAAGTAGTTTAACGTTAATAAGTTCCTTATAAATATTAATATTACTAAGGTCCCTTAGCTTAATTAAGATTATAAAAGTATTATTTTAAATAACGTCCCCTATCCCTAACTTATTATTAATAATAATAGTATTATACTCCTTATTTTACCTCTTACTCCGCTTCTTATTATAGCTCCTATTATACCTCTTATTATAGTTCTTATTATACTTCTTATTATAGCTCTTATTATACTTCTTATTATAGCTCCCGTTATACTTTTTATTATAACCTCTAATAATAACTAAATAGCGAACGCTTTATAAACTATTATTATTAATATATATAATACTTTATATAACTTTAATTACTTCCCTCTTATTTATTATAATATTAATAAAGTTAATAGCCTTACTCTAAGTAATTAACTAAATATACGTATAAAACTTCCTCGCTTTTTATTTACTAAATAAATTATTATTATTAATTATTAAGTTTTAAAAGTATATACTAAAGCTACTATTATTACTATTAGTATTACGTAGGTTACTCCCCCTATATAACTAGATTTTATTAATCTCTTAGTAACGTATTACTAAGGGTTATAATATTATATTTCTTTTTTAAAAATTACGCTAAGTTAAATAAAAAGGGTTTTATAAAATATTATTAATTAACTTATTTTTAATAACCTTTTACTACGAACTTAACGTTTATTATCCTATTTTATATATACTTTTTTTTATAATATTTAAATTTTTTAACTACTTCTATTACCCCTTTAAAATACTTAATAAGCTCCTATATATTATACTTAGTAAACTACCTAACTTATTTAACGAGATATTATAAATTTCCTCCCTCGCTTTATATTATAATAATTTTTTTAACTTTTTAAACGTTTTACTTATCCTCTAATTTTAAAAAATTTACTATTTAATTACTAACTATTTAGTAATTTTTTTATAGCTTAAGCTAAGAAACTAAGAAAATATTATATATTTTTTAATACTACTTTAATAAATATACTTAATAAGCCTATTTTCTTATTTTTTTAACTATTACTATTTTAATATATCTCGGTATTAGTTTATTATTTTTAAATTATATATTTTTTATTAATAAGCCGACGACCTTTTTATAATTAAACTCTTTTAGGGTATATTTTTTATTATAATAAGCTACTTAGTTTTTAAAAGCTTATGCTTATGCTTACGTAGCCTAGGCCCTAATTTCTTTAATTTTCTAAACCCTTTTTTAAACCCCCTAGACTATAACTTTATAATTAAGTATATATTTAATATACCTAGGGTAATAGCTATATAATATTATATATAGGGATACTTTTATAATAAAATATTAGCTATTATTATATATAAACTCGGCCTTTTTTAATTATACTACTTATTTATTTAGCGAGCCCTTAGTATAAATCCTTAAATATTTTTTTAATATTTAATAAGTCCGCTCTATTTAACTATCTATTTATAAATAATACGTAGTAAATAGTTAGTAATATATTACCTATTTTTTAATAAACTTTTTTTAAAATACGTTTATAAAAAGCTTATTTCTATCCGTAATAATACTTTTTAACGTACCGAACTTATATTTAACTTCTTAATATAAAATACTTACTATTTATATTATATTAAGTATTTTAATAATAAATAAGAACTTTACGAACTTTATTATATAATAAATAATAACTAAAATACTATTATACTTTATATTATTATTACGAGCGCTTAGTAATAACTTTATAATAAAGTTTATAAATATTTTTTAAAATAAATATAAAAATAATAGTAATAATTATAATTACTTATATAGCTTATATCTTAGGGTTATAACTCTTAAATAATATTTGTAGTTCTTAACGTATTTTTAAATATCTCGTTAAATATTTTTTTAATAGAACTTTTTTTAAATTAGCTTAAGAGTTTTTATAGCTCTTATATAACCTACCCTATAATTATTATAATATTAATAAAGAATCTCTATTTAAAAAGACTTTATTTAAAGAATAATAAATCTTTTTTTAAAAAATAGTATACCCTATTTATTAAGTAAATATACTCTTAGCTCGCTAATTATAATATAAACTCTTATTAATTATAATATATAGAACTCGTTTTTAGTTTATAATTTTTTAATAAGCTCCTTAGTTTTTAATAAAAAATAAGAAATAAATACTATTTTATTTTTTATAAGCTCTTTTATAAAGGGACGTAAAATATATTATTTTAATATAATAACCCTAACTCTATTCGACTCTTTTTTATTTTTATAAAACTATTAACGAGCGTTTATTAATAACTTTCTTATTTTTTTATTTTAAGTCGTTATAATAATAATTATTACTATTTTATTAATACGCCCTATAATACGCTATTAATATAAAAAAAAGGGTTCTCTATCCCTAGAGCTAGTTAATATCTAACTAAGATTATAAAGGGAGGCCTTAATTATTTAAATATATACTTTAATAATATTATTTTATTTTTTTAAACTAATTATTTTTTACTAAATATTAAGTAGTAGTTCGCTAATAAAATATAGTTTCTAAGCTAATATAGGGAGGATATTTTTATAAAGTACTTCCCCCTCTATATAGTTTAGTTTTTTAAATAAACCGTTTACTAAGTTCGTTTTCCTTAGTTAGTATTTTAAATTAAAGTTAAATATTAATAGTTTATATACTTACTTTATAAGCTTTTTTTAAAAGTCCTGCGTTAGTATATTAATTACTCCCTTAAGTACTTAGTAATTTATTAAAATTATAAACTTTTATAAAAGGCCCTAGAGGTAATAAACCTAGTACTTTAGCCCTTTTATTATAATAAGTAGTTCTTATTAACTTATAGTTTATTACTACTCTATATTTAAAAGCTTCTATAATTAATAAATAACGGGTTACTATTTTTTATTAGCCTATTATAATAAAATTACTATAATAACTTTAACTAAAACGTCGGTTTTTATTTATATAATACGTTATAAGTTTTAATATATAAATATAGTTATTAAAATAAAAATAACTTTTAGCTAATTAAATACTTCGTTTATTTTTTTAGTTTACTAAAAATCCTTTATTTACCCCTTTTCTATTTTTAATAATATTATTATTAATATAATAATACCTAAGTATTTAATAATAAACTTCTAATAAAAATTATAAAACCCTAAAAATACTTAAATATCCTTAATAAACTCTAGTACTTTTTAATTAGTAATCGTTCGTATTTATAATAAGTTAATCTTAATTCTTTTTAATATAATAATATAACTTAAAAACTTAACCCTTTTTTAATAAAACGAGTACTTCAATAATTTAATAAAAAGCCTATATAACCGTAAACGTTAAAAAACCTTCTTAATATCCTCTATATATTACTTTTTTATTATTAAATAAATTATTAAATTATTTATATATACTATATAATAAGTATTTAATAAATTAGTAAGTACTTAGTAAATATATACTTAAAACGTCGCGGGTACGTTTGTTAACTTAAAAAATATAATAATATACTTAAAATAACTATATTAGCTCTAGAACGCTATTTTTTATTAGTTTTCTTTTTTAATTCGGATATAGTAATAAGTATCCTTAATATTTATTTTTAAAATCTATTTTATTTTATAAAGCTTATTTAAAAGCTCGCTAATAAGTAGTAATAAGTATTAATTCTTTATAATTATTTTATTTAGCTTATAGTAATTTATATAAAAGTATAGCGTACCGTCCTTTTTTAATATAAAAAGGATTAGTACCCTAGCCTTACTAACTAAAAATATAATATAACTATTTACTAAGTTCTTAATAATATATATATAAAGCTTATTAAATTATTTCTTACTTAATAAATAAATAGGATTATATAGTAATTTAGTACTTAGAACTAAGTTAATTAAGTATTTTACCCCGCTATATAGCTATAATCCTTTTATTAACTACTTATTAAACGTCTCTATTTTTAATTAAAGTTTTAATAATAAACCCCCTTATAATTTAGTTTCCGTTACCTTTATAATACTTTTTATAATAGTAATATATAATACGTATACCCTCTTATAATTCTTAATAATATTATAAGTTATTACTTCTAGTTTAGTAACTAAAATAGGCTTATATAACTATATATTCGTCGCTATATTAATATAAATACCTTCTTAACTTATTAATAATTATAATTATAAGAGGTTTATTATTTTTTTATTTTTATTAATTATAGTAAATAGTTACTAAATCTTCCTTAACTATTTATAATAATTAATAAGAAAAAGCGTTAATTAATAAGCTTTTTTTTAGCTTATAGCTTTACTTTAAAAATCCCTTAATAAGGGAGCTATAATAATAACTAAAATTAACCCTAAGTAAGTTATAAGCCTAGTATTAATAATATTTATTTTAAAATATATATTTATATTAATTTTTATTAGTTTTTTAATAATACTTTGTAAAACTATTACCCTACCCTTCGTAATTATTCTTATTAATACCTTCTTAATACTTAGTATAAGTATATTAAATATATTACTTATATTTATTTATTTTTTAATAAGTTAACTTTTATAATTCTTAGCTTAATAATAACTTATTAAATAGTTATTAACGTTAGTTTTAATTAGGGGTACGTTAGTTTATTATTACCCCTACTTTTTAACTTATTCTTTTAGTACTTATTAAATATATAGCTTATTTTATTATATATAAAGTACTTAATATTACTATTATAACGCTTTTATAATAACTCGGCGCGAGTACTTTTATTATATAGTTTTTATAATATTACTTTTAATAAGTCCCTAGAGCCTAGCCCCTTAAAACTCTCTCTACTCTTTTTTTTATAAAAAGGGAATATTCAACGTAGTTACTTTAATAATAGATATAACCTTTTTTTATTATCCTTTTATAACTAATTACTACCTTTTTACTAATTTAATAACTATAGTTTATTAACTTTATAAGCTATATTATATACTTTTTTAATTAAAACTCTATAATAAATTAGATCGTTCTATAACTAAAATAGTAATTTAAAAAAGAACTAATATACCTCTATTTTTAAATTCTTTATATTTTCTATACCTAGGTTATAATAAATTACTAATTATTTAGTAAAGAACTAAGTAGGGGTCTAGCCCTTTTTTAACCTCTTTATCCTTAGCTCTTTATAATATTCCCGTTCCTAAGTCTCGGGGTCTACGTATTATTAATAAATAAACGCTAAAAAATCGCTCTAAAAGAAGGGATCCTAGAGGCTCTTCTCGTAATTACGTTATTACGTTTATAATAATAAGAATATTTTAAATAGGGCCTATTTAATATACTATTCTATAGTACTTTTTATATAAAGCTTATTACTTATTTTTATAATAATAATCTAATTTACTACCTAAGTACTTATAAACTCTTTTTTAATTAGTTTATAATTATAAAAAAGAGGCTTTTTATATTTTTATTAATTTAAATATATTATTAATTACTTAGTAAGTTATTAAACGAGCTCCTTATATTAATACTATTTTTAATTTCGATTTTTAATTATTATTTTTATTATTTTATAAAAATAGGTTATTATTAAGCTTATAAGGTTTATTAAACTAACTATTTTAGTACTATCCGCGCTTTTATATATACCTTAACCTTGTATATTTAATAATTAATTATTAATAAACGCCCCGTTTATAATAAATAGGGTCCTCGGGGTATTAATAAAATAACTAGTTTATAAAGGTAATTTACTCCGATTATTTTCTTTATTTAGCTCTTTTATAAATACTAATATTTAAATAAAACTCGCTTTATAATAAGCTCGTTTTCTTAAATAAAATAAAATTAAATAATTAACTTTAGATAGCTATAGCTCGTTAGTACTAATAGCTCTTTATTAATAACTAAGCGTCGTTTTATTAACGTTCCGTTTATTTTCGTAATTTATTATTACTTATATTAATTATTTTATAAAAATAAAAGCTTTAAAATTATAAAAAAATAAGTTATAAATACTTAATTAGTAAGGCTATAATATAAATATAAATATATTATAAGACTAAAGCTTATAAAGTCTTTTATAAAAGCTCTATTTTTTAAAAAGTTCTTTTATAATACGAACCGTATACTAGTTATTAAGTTATTAGTATCCTATCGTTAGCTATATTTTAAATTTATTATAAAAAGCCCTAGGGATTAATAATAACTACGCGTTTTAGTATTTTAATAATATATATTTAAAAATAAGTAAATAATTTAATAGTAATAGTAATAGTAATAGCAATAAGGTAATAATAATAAGGTAATAATAATAAAATAATAATAATAAATAGCGAGGGAAATAGCGTTTTTTAATTTCAATAAAAGAAATAAAATAACGAATATATATATATATAAATAAAATTAAAATAGGGTAGATATTATAAAGTTAGTATTATTTTTAATAATAGTAATAAGGGTATCTTTAATACTACTATTATAAACTACTATTATTTAGAAAAGTAGCTAACTTAGCTAAGTACGCGGGCTTATAAAGTAGTAGCGCCTATTATTATTATTAATAATCCGTAGTTATAAACTTTATAAGAGGGAAAGTTAAAAAGTTAGAAAATCTAAAAAAATAGTTTAGCGAGATAGTATAAGTATTTACTAATACTATATATTAATACCGTATAAACAATATCGAGAATCGCCCAAGTAGCTAGTAAAGGTAGAAATAAAAAATAAATAGAGTATAATATAATATTAGTATTTATATAGAAACTACTAGTAAATACTAATATTTAAAAAATACTTTTTAAATTTAATATTACTATATAATATAATATAATTTTTTTTAATTTTTTTTATATTAACTATATTTTTCTTTAGCTGCTGTATTTTTTAAAATATTTATTTTATAATTAGTCATATATATATAAAATAGCGGTTTTGGCTGAATGTGGCCGAATTGGGTGATCTGTCGTAGGGGGTGATCCGTCGTGTGGGGTGGGGTCTTACTTGGCTGTCTCTTTTTGTTTCTCCCACTGTGAGGAAGTGTCTTTTGACGACATTGCCTGTCTTTTCTCGACCATGACGCATGGTTTCTTTGAAACGTCGAATAGAGTGTCATAGTCCGAGAAGTTAACCATTGGGTACTATTATATCTCACTGCGATATAGAATCCCCGCCGTCATCAAGTAAACTTTCTCGAAATGGTGGCTCGTCGTTGGGAGGGTTCGTGGTAAGGCAGATATCAGGTGCGCGCACGTGGGGTGGGTGGTTCGGCCGCTGAAGGAAATCCTGCTTTTTGCTTTGCGTGCTGTGATTGGTCTGTTGATCTGGCGTGGGGGGGGGGGGGATTTTGGGTACGGATGCCTTCAAGATGCGTGCTGCCTGAAGACGTCTTCGATTTGCTGCTCCACGGCATCATGAGTTCGGATTGGAGCCCAAAGACTCATTGCTCAAGAGGAGTGCTGATGGAGGGAAAAAAGGGTTCGCCGTTTCCCTGGTTGACCGAAATTTATCGTCATCTCCCGGGAATTTCGAGGTTGCGTTCTGGCGATCGAGACAGGTCTGCACCGTCGCAGTACTAAAAGTGGCATATTTCGGCAATCGTTCTCTTTCGTCTTGAGGCAAGGTAGCTCCTCACACGCACTCGCTGCGCCCATCCATCCGGGCGTCTGGTTCCAACTTCTAGCGCCGCATAGTCATGGAACCGCCTTTGGATCGCGAGAGAAGCGGTGATGGCACGAGCTGAGCACGAACTCCGTACCGTGGTCCCGTATGACAGTTTCCCACCCGATCCCCCGATTCCCGGCGCAAGACGTGCAAGTGCGTGTGTAAGCGTGGTACGTGTAAAGTAACCTCGAGTGTAACGCAGACGGCGGCGGCGGAGGATGGGGCACGACGGGTTCAACAGCATTCGTTCTCATCCGTTCCAATGTAACCTCGAAACGCCGGGTGCGCGGGCGATGGAGCACCGTACGCGATGATTGAGAAGTTGAAGAGGGGACCTAGTATGCGCTGTTGTCTGTCGAACGCAACATGGCAGGGTCTTGCATGCTTTCAGACCGTCGAGATTCCCACTATATCGGAGCTTACCTAATACCCGCGTGCGCCAAGGCAGTTGAACCCAGGATGCATTACCTAAGCTGGAGAGCTGAAGAGCTGAAGACGTGTGTACGTCCGCCCTCAGCCACAATCATCCCGGTAACACTTGTAAGCGTATAACACGCCGGTGCTAAAGCTATAGTACCTTTCTCGACAGGAACCCGCACACTGATTGCGTCGGAGCCTGAAAGTGGGAGTTCAAAGTGGGAGGGGCGGGCTGGAGCGGTGCGGTACGGCGGCCGGCCGAGTTCTAGGCTTCCCGGCCGTCGGAGCCATGTGGGTTGGACTCTGGGAACATCGTGGCAAAAAAAAGATGAAACTTCAAGAGCCTTGGTAGAACTTGCGGCTGAGATGGCTATCCACAAACCACTTTACACATTCCTGCACTGTCTTTTGGCTGCGTCTAATTGTTCCCAGGTTCCGCGTTCTTCAGTCTTTACACGTGTAAGTAGTCCCGGCGCAAAATAGTGTTTACAACCAGTAGTCTATTTCAGACAGACGGCGCTTAGTTCAGCATTGTAAGTGCCTGGGATTACCTAAGGTCATGACTTGCTGGGCCGCTATGGGGGCATATGCCAACGCGCGCCTTTGTTTGAAGTTGAGCAGAACAACTCTGAATCTAAATCAAAGACTTGGAACCGCGCACTCTATACGAAGCTACCGGTTCGGCCACGGCGCCGGACGTGACGTGAGGCTTGGGTTGCGCTTACACCCACCCCAGGGCTTTTTCTTGTCTACCGTTCGGTGCTGCTTAATCGTGGGGTGTAAGTCTGCAGGACGTTGTGTAACTCCAAAACGTCATTGGCTTGACTCAACGTCAGCATTCTTTCTATTGCCCTTTTCGGACAGAAAGACCCTTCCTGTGATGATGTCTTGCAGATCCCGTTGCGAACGAAAGAGATTGATGGCGTTGGACAAAAAAAAAACCGGGACCGAAGAAACCTGACCATGCCGAATGGGTTGCAAACAGACGGAACACCGACCACGGCCCGGACGACGACTCGACGGATACTGTTCTGACTTTGCCTGTGCCGTTGCCGTTGCCGGGAGGCTGGTCACGCAAGCCCCCCGGAGATGGTGATGATCGGCCCCTCCTGACGGCTGATGGTTCGCGAAGCGCACCCCTCTCCTCCGCTAATCTGGCAAATCTTGAAGCTCGCAACTTTACATGCACGTTTGTGCGACGGTGGCTTTTTCTTAGCGCGGCTTTGATGGTTCATCACCATTACCATTGTCACGTCGCGAGCAAACTACCGCTAAAGTAGTGAATCCGGGGACTTGCCTGTTGGCTTCTTGATTGTTGCTTCCAGGATGGTAGTTGAGCTCCTGAGCACTGTGACAACCACCAAGGACGATCCCAGCTGTGAAGAATAGGCTCCGGCCCAAGGGAGATTCGTTTCCCATCTTTCGTTTGATCAATCGCAGAGCAGCTCCGGCCACCACGGTCTCTACCTTTGTCCTGGCGTTCCCTTGTGATAGGCATGCGATTGGGGGTGTCGAAAATGCCCATCAAGATTTCGGCGAGTTCAACGGCCTTGTCCAGCAGGACAGTGTAGCCGCCCTCTTTACCGCCGCTCACATCGTAAGCAGCGAGGAGGCCGCCCAAGTATCTGATAGTGGTCTCGAAGACCGGGATGTCACGGCGCGTCGGGCTGTAGGTGAAGTCGATCTCCTTGACAGCCTTGACGGCCTCGGCAAACTCTTCCTTCATGCCCATGATCCAGAGCGTATCAAGACCGTCTACGAGAGTAGCGGCCCAGCCACAAAAGGGGTCGCGGTTACGACCGCTGACAGGCGAAAGTTCGTCGTGCATCCAAGCGTACTTGCGGTATCCGCCCCAGGACCGTAGCATTTCAGCCTTGATCAGGGCTAGGCGCCTTTCGCGCTTGTCCTTGGCAGCCTCGGACTCTGGCTTGAAGTCGTATTGGATCTTGGGAATGTCTTTGGGCTTGCCGGTGGGGAGGGGAATAATCTCGTCCGTTGGAACGGGGAAGTGCTCGGAGACCTTGTGCCAGTGGATCTGTGATGTCGAGGTCGACAGGCTCTCGGCGATATCAAAGTTGGGTCGGCCGGGAGGCTTCTTGGCATGGAGGTCCTCTTCCAACTCTAGAGGCTTTGTGGGCGCCTTGGTGACCTCGGGCGACTTGGTGGCCTCTACCTCGTCATTGTAGGCGTGGATGGAAAGGGTAGGGCCAGAGAGAGTGTTGGTGGGCGCCTTGGCCTTCTCCGTCTTGAGCTGAGGAATCTTGACAGTGGGCTTGGCCGTCTGCTTCTGAGGGTTCTGCTCAGGCTCGTCTTCCTCTTGGTCGTGGGGATGTTCGCTATCGGGGGGCGGCTGGTTGTTGAGGTGCTTGTTGGAAGCGGGATCGTTGGCCGGGGGTGGCTTCGAGGAATCCTTATGGACGTTTTGGCCCTTTTCGGGTTCGCTGGGCTTGATGCTGCTGGATTGACCTGTGGAATCCCATTCAGGATTTTTGAAGACCTGATACAGCATAAAGACCATCACAACAGCGACAAGAATCACATAACGGCTCCGTCGGCGGGGCATCATGTTTGCGGGCTCGCCGGAGCGAGGCTCTCGTCGCGCGGTGGAGGAGAAGTTGTATTGCTGTCGCGTGCTACTCTGCAGGTAGCGCTAGACAGTCGAGTCGAAGGATGGAGGACCCTGGGGTCCAAAGAATTCGAGAAGCAGCAAGGATGATGCGTATGCTAATTCGATGTCATTTCTCGGTTTCCGTCGTTGTCGTTGTCGGAAGGAAAAGCTAAAGGTAAGGCCAGAGCCAGAGCCAGAGCCACGAAAGAAAGCTGGGACGACAGGCAAGGGGGACAAGGAGCGGAGGAACGAATGAGAAAGGAAGGGAAGGATAAAAGGCCACGGATTGGAACTCGGGCGCAGATGAGGTAAGGTTGGAAGGCACGAAGGCACTTTGTAAGGCACGTAAGACGGCAGGAGAAGAAGAAAAGTGAAGGTACGTAGAGAATGGATTGAAAAGGCAAGGAAGGTGAGGTAGGGCGAAGTAAGGCAGGTGGCATGTACAGATTGGCGTTAAGGGGGGTGGGACGTGGCAGTAAGGTAGGAAGCAGCAGCACACACCGGGGAGCTTGGCCCAGGTCCAAAAAAATCCAGTACCTCGGAGGGGAGGAACTTGTGCTTGGGAAGGAAACACCCCGGATCTCTTAGGTAAGACGGGAAAGATGATCCACGAGGCCACCGGTCACTAATTACCTACCTAGGTAGGTAGGTACCTTGACATACCTTAGGTACGGAGTACTTCGTACTTGCCTGTGTAAGGAACGAAACTTCCATTGTCCAGCTGTCCATCTGCCACCTCAATTACACATCACCAGAAACATCAGTACTCGTACAAATGCTCTCGACTCAATACTCACCCATTATGCCGTTCTGCAGGATCCCTGAACGGTGGACCTACACACCCTGCACAGAAGGTGCCCTGTCACCTCTGTGTCCAAGACGCAAGATCTGAGGTTTCCCTGTGTCGGATTGATCAACGAAATGGTTGGTCCAGGGGTTTAACACGCTCTTCGGTTGTGTTTCGAGGTCCACATGCTAACACTTGCCATTCATCTGCTAGTCAATCCTTGGTAAAGGTACCATGATCGCTATCGGACCCGGCTTCTCCTTAACGATGGATAGCCGTCGCGTAATCCAAGATTACCATACCCCATGTCTAAAGATGGCCTCTCGCGTTCTATCAAAAACGTTTCAACCCCAACTCAGCGGTACTGGCTAACCGTACCATTGCCACGTTACACATACTTCCTACTGTACAGGTAGCTCATCGGTCGACAGTTACAACCTCAACAGCATTCCACAAGGTGTCTCGAGCTTGCCCGCCCCCTCATCCTCCGTACCGTACCACCAAGAAAATGCGTTGTCTCTACCAGTCTCTTCATGCCCCGGACCGGACACTAACTGGCACCGAACCCCCAACCTAACGCCTGGCTCACCTGAGATAAAGAGAAGCTCCCAGCGCAATTGGCTCCCGAAGCGGGTCGCACCTTAACTCTTGGAAGAGCATTCTTGCTGCACCAAATCCAGGGGCCGGGGACCGACGCAACCTAACAGCGGGGCGGGAACGGATCCAGATGGACCAGATGGACCTTATTTTCCCAGGGGAATGGTGGTTCGCTGCTCGCCTGCTGGCTTGCTCCAATGTCGTATCCGGAAAAGGGTCGTCCGCTCCATTCACGATCTTCCATCATTTCCCGTTCCCTGAGAGGAGGACAAACTCTGGCTAAAAAGACAAGACGAGGCAACACACGACCAGAAAGAGGAGCCCACATCGTCTAAGATCGTAAGGTGGCATCGAACAATTCCCAACTCGAGTATAGTGTCTTTGGCGATGCAGCTATTCCCGAAACCGTCGCCTCGACTCTCGAATCCAGTCACCCGACTTGAGCCAAGCCGGATCTTGGTTGCGCCTCTGCCTTTTGACCCGTCTATTGTCTTGGCAGAAGACACCCACCTCGACTCCGCTGAACCTGCCTGAGTGGCCTGTCAAAGCAGCCCGTCTCCAGATACTTTCGGCTCCTCTCCCAGCTCCAGCTTGATCTCCAGCTCTAGACTAGCGCCGACTTTTCTTTGTCTGCGACCGATCCACAGGGCAAAGCTCCTTTGCAGCCCCTTGGCAATAAAACATCCAGAGACAACGATCTCAAGGGCGAGGGAGTGTTTATCAGCCACGCAGCATACGGCAATTTCCCGACCTTCTGCTGTTTGAAGGATCTATCCGTATGAAGGCCTCTTCTCTCTGGCCCTTTCATTCTGACATCTTTTGTTCTGACATCACAAGTAACAATCGTCCATAATTGCCTCTCAGTGTTGGCCCCTACGAAATAACCACCAATTCAAGACTCCTGAGAACCCACACGGGTCCGCTGATCAGAAACACAATCTTGAAGCCGAAACACTCCGAGCTCTAGATGACTTCAGTAGAGCTCCATCTTGGATACCATAGAGACAAGGCCACAGTAAATAGGTCGTCACGGTTTGTGGCGTGGCTGTCTACTGGCACGCTGGCCGCCGACAGAACATGGCATTCATCAGAAAAGGTTGGTGGGTGTCTCAAGCTGAGGGCAACTTTTGACGGACTTATGCAAGGGATTGCCTGCCTCCACTAGGTCCTGTACATGACGATACTTAGAGTTCAACATTTCGTATCGGTCAATTTTGTAATCGGCCGAATGGACACTGGCCTGACTATGTTCCTCATTTTGATCTCCCTTTGAAAAAGCCACTGCACCTGTAAAAACTACATCAAATGTCTCTTAGCCGCACCATTACTGGCACCGTGCCTGTCAGCACAGACTTAATGGTCTCTCTTGACGCCAGTGGATCCACCGGCTCCGTCGTTGGGATTCTCCTCTCGGGCGCGGCGGCAATGTCGGAAACGGCGGCCAAGCCGGCGCCCGGCTATGGCACCCGGGGCGGATCACGACTTCAAGTTGGAACCCATCGACCGGCCGGCGAGTAAGTAGAATGATCAGCAACAAGAGTCCGAATCTTATAACAAGGTTTCGCAACCGTGATATGGCGTGGGAGCTGTTCGATATCCCCACCTATGGGGTCTACAACAACTGAGGGAAGGGGAGAAAGCAAAATAAAAAATAAAAAACAACAATGAGACGACCGATCGAGGAATCGAACTTGGATCCCGAAATAAGCAGGAGTCTTCACTGCCTAACCGGGACCTCTGCAGTCCGATTAACCCCTCGACCATACGGCCCAGATGCTTGTTGTTAGAATGGTGACGATGATTCATTGACTAAGTAGTGACCCTCGCGGTCTATCCTGCTCGTATTCTCGGGTACCTTCTTCACAGTCAAGCAGTTCGTCCTTCAGGCGTCCTGACAAGAAGTGGCCCGCCTTAATTGTCCGCAAAAGGCTAAAGTGAGCATCACTGCAAGGTTGACAGAGGCCGTGATTGCGTACAACATCGTCTCTACTGAGTGACCCTTGCAGCGCCATTTGCGACTTTATGAGAAACCTTGCTCTACCAACTACCTTACCATTTACGCAGCCCGATAAGGCCCGTACAGCTCCAATGCTTGAACGCAAGCTTGTTATTCTCCACCTCATCAACGATGGCAACCGCCATATCCTCATTATAGATTCCATTCTCCGCTGCCTCTGCCGCCGGGTTCTCGGGCGTGTCGATGAAGATCTTGTACTCTCCAGTCCGCACACCTATAAATTGTCCTTAGAGTCAACTGCTCGAGTCTGCCAGTCTTTGAATCGGAATACAAACAGTTGAGGAGAAGAGACTGACCTTTATCACGCAAGAGACCTGGAGGTGAGAGGAAGGTCCACGACTTCTCAGTGACGCCGTTCCACATCGTGAAGGCCACCCGACACATGGTGATTAGAGCGATGGTCTTCCTGTCCGTCATGCAGCGTTTGAGCCAGCGTTGGACTAGATACGTGACCGGTCTCAGAAGCCAGGAGTAGGCTGAGAAGAGAAAAAACTGTTTTTAGCATCGAGACGCTGCGTATTCTCTTCCAGCCGCGGCGAACCAACCAAGAGTGAGAGAGACTTACACCTCGGTTGCTGGATGTGACTTCTGCTCCACTTCATCAAGACGGCAACTAAGCTTATGAACCGGCTTCCGTGGTCCAGGCCTCGCGCGGTCATATAGTCGAGGTGCTCGTCGGGCCATGCCCACCTAGCCAACCAGCGCTATTAGTTCTAATTTCTCTTCCATATGTGAGCTGAGGGGGTTCGCATACCACCAGCTATACGCAAAGTCCTTCTGATCTGTAAGTTGAAGACGGCTTGCGACGTGAATAGATCCCGCTCCACCTAGTATCCTCAAAACTTCAGCAACAAACCCCTCCCATACATACTGAATCCCGTCACCGGTCTTGAAATCACATACCAACAATAATAAAAGGGCCCTCGTGCGTCGAAGCCAACAGTGCAGTCTTGATCCTCCCATGCGCCTCGACGCCGTCCTCGTATACGGTATCCAGGTTCGCCAAGCTGGGCCCATAGGCGCACACGATGGCGTCAAAGTCTGACGAGAAGATGTCGATGACTTTCTTCTGCTCGGTGTAGATGTCGACAGAGGTCGAGGTGTATGATCCGTCGCCGGTGCCGTGGTTCCATTGCTTTGGGGGGTTGCGGGAGACGCCGACGACGGCGTGGCCTCGCGTGAGGAGCTCGTCGACAACACAGCTTCCTGCTTGACCTTTGGGGCCTATCACTGCGACACGGAGTTTTTTGGAGCGCATTATTCCGAGTGAGAGGACTGATAGTAGGATGAAGGTGGTGAGGAGCGGAAGGTTTGCAGGCAATCTTGAGAAATTTATACAATGCTAAGGCAGTATGCATATTTGTGGCCGTAAAGAACTCGAGCGTTGGTGTAAGCATCGTGCGTCGGCGGGTTGACGCCCCTCCGTCAATCGACCACCACTAGATCGTAAATCCGTAATACCGTTACAATAAACCGACTCAAACCTCTCAGATGGTGTCACATATTGCTGAGGGTGTCGAGTACGAGCCACTCGTAAGATACCTCACTCGGGCCGGGCCAAGAGTCCGAGTGGCCGGCGTCGGGGGCTACCCCACCCCCGCAAACGGGCTGAGGGGCAAGTCCGAGCCGCGAAGTTACGGGGACGACTGCCGTTCACTAATGCCGGGTTGTATGTGTATTCTCCTTCATGTTCATGTAAGTTGAGCCGCCTGAGATTGAAACAACCTGGCGACGATCACTGCTCAGATATAGCTAGATCTTTATGCTTGATATATGTAGATTGCTGGGGTTGTATGACGGGTATATCCGCCTGAAAGCTAATGGTGATTGCTTCAGACTTGGACGAATGACTGCAGTTAGTGCCTACTTTCACAGATAGGCGAGTTCAGATCAAGGCATCCGTCGTCATCGTTGAATCACTCCCAGGTGGATCGTCCGGATACTTGAAGGAATATACAGTATACGTACGCGGGAACTTGTAATAGCAGCCAAAGGTACATAACCCCCCGTCAATTCCATTTCCGCAGCCAGCAGGCGCCTGTCTAGGTTAACGGGTCAGGCCAAACTGGCTGGGTGGTGGAGTGGTCTAAGGTCAACAATCAACACACCAACCAGCCTACTCGACGACAGGCTTAGCGAGTACCCGATTTCGAATCCCAGTATGAGAACCAAGAGATGGAGCCTACCGAGGTGAACTCTTTTTTTGATTATCTTGAATGATTTCCATGTGGTCCTTCAGATGCTTTTTGGCTGTTGGATCGAGGATACCTTCACTTCAACATTCTCACAATCGAGATCCGATCAATCAGATCCTGACTCATAATTAAACCATTCTTTTGTTACGCTAAGCGGAACAGTCTACCACTTGCGAAGCTGAGGCTGCTCCTCTCAACTCTGCCTCATAGTAGCCAACGCATACGTCCCGGCAGGCCCTCGGATCTGGAAGGGCCTATCCGCGGCCATGCACTGGCCCTTAACCAAGTCCCACACCGATCCCGGAAGCCTCTCAGTGTCCGAATGGTGATTGATGAGAACCTTGAGGACGAAGTCGCCAAAGCCATCCTCGGCGAGGCCCCGATAGTCCGAATTCGTGGAGAGATTAGCGAAGCCTTCGTCATCTGTAATGCGGATCGTACTGATTCCTGTCTCAAAGGCATCGGCTTCGAAGACGACTGCCTTGACGCCTAGATCAACGGCTTCTTTCTGCAAGCTCTCGTCTTAGACTACGTGTACAGTCATTTTGTGGTCAGTCTGCCGGAGCCTTGGTGCGAACCGCTCGCCGAAACCGAAAGCGGCATTTGTGGGGCCAGAAACATCGGGTCCGGGCCGACGACGTAGGGACCGGAGCAACAACGGGCTTTTCGGAGAGACGGAAAATCCCCATGCAAGCCCATCAGGGAGACATATTATTGTAAGCTCTGTAGACATGCCACTACTGGCAATACCGGTTGCCATTATTCAATATTCAACAACCAATCATCATGGCAATGTTTGATAGCTTGAACTTCATAATCATTTGAAGAATTCTAAAATAAATGAAGGCGGGCCACAATGGTGATATCGCAATCCTATTGGACTCTATACGGATCTAACAAGAAAGCCTATTTGCGAGACAGGCCGGTCGGCGGGATAACCTCCAAGTGGAAGGGAAGTCCGATCAAAGAGGGCGAGACTGTTGTGTCGGTGCTGATAAGACTAGTGGGAGTAGATGGTAACAAGCTGTCTGTACTGCTAGTCAAAGGAGGAGTGAAGGTCCGAGTGATGGAGATCGTAGTGTTGGAGAAAGGTGGATCACTTGCGGTGATAACTGTGGTAGATGAAGAGAGCCCGTCCCTCGATGTATCCGACAAAGTGGTGGCTGTTGCGCTACTGCTCGTCGTACCACTAATTGTTGTCCTAGAGGAAGAACTGGCTGTAGTACTCGTAGTCGAGGCTGGGCTGGTAGGAGTTGGTTCACTTGTCGTCGAGGGCGTGCTGGTCGAAGCCAGGCTAGAAGCGGACGTTTTCGTCGGACTATTGTCGGCACTGGTGAGATTAACGGAGGGTGTTGTAATGCTGCTTCCTGATGAAAAGGAAGTTGTACCCAGCGTACTGTAGGTATCACTAGAAATTGTAGAGGATGATGGTGTAGAGAAGTTTGAAGACAATGTCGAAGAAGGAGAATTCGAGAACAACAATGAGGTAGAAGATAGGGTGGAAGTTGACGTCAACGAAGAAGAATCTAAGGGTAACGCTGTTGTAGAAGAGAGGGTTGAAGGTAACGCCGATGAAGTTGTATCTGAGAATGAAGACGTGGAAGAGGAGGTTACAGATGATGTCGAGGAAGGAGAGTCCGGGGATGATGATGAAGTGGAGGAGAGAGTTGAAGAGGTTGATGTGGGGGAAGTTGAAGGGCTGATAGACGTGGAAGTCGTGTCAGATGTCGTTTGAAAGGTTGTTGTCACAACCGGGGATGATGCAGAAGTAATCGTGGAGGTTGGCGACGCACTCGACGAGGTGCTACTCGCTGTTGTTGCCGTGGACACTGTTGAAATGGCATAGACAATATATACTGGAACTCCATTGTCATAGCCACCACACGGGAGACTGATAGGGGGAAGCCCAGAAAAAATCGGCGGTAGTACTTCGCTACATGAGATGGTGCAAAGTTGTTCGTCTGGGGGAGGATCGGCGGCAAACTCGATGCTGGTTATACCGTCCTTGGAGCAGTAGCACTTCCCATCGAGTAGTAGTGACGCAGCACGCGAGTTAGCGATGCATGTATTCTGGCATTCTGTAGGGCCGTTGCTCGTCGGATTGTCATACTGAAGGTCTAAAATGTTGGCCGCGTCGGTGACCGCACCGCAGCCTTGATAGGAGTAAGGCTGTTTGGAGGCAAGGGCACCCATTGTTGCAGGTATCGGCCTCAACACTTGAAGGAAACGACATTAGAACATGATTTTCGATGCGAGAGACAGAAGGTCTGGATTTTGAAGACTTGCGACCGTCTGAAATAGCAAGGCGTCTTTGCGATGGCAGTTAGGGGGAAACAGGGAGGTTATTGGAATTGACTACCACGCCACATCATTTTCTATAGGAACGTTGTGCAACGCCGAGGAAATTGACACGGCAGAAGACGAGATAGGCTACTTGAAACGTGATTCTGAAAAGAAGACATGTAAGTCTCTGATTTACTTATTGCCTGATCCTGTCGAGAATGCCAACTCGAGCTGTGGTGTCACCAGCACGATGATCGTGTCTTGTACCCATGTTCGGATACCAATTGCCGAGATAGTCTGTCCTCAATGACTGCCGGCGTGCCTATTCACGAAGCCGTCTTTGAGGGAAAGCACAGAGGGATGGTGAATTTCGTCGTTGATTATTTAAAGTAAATACTCTAAGAGAAATTCGAGCTACTTTATTCCCTCAGCCGATCGGTTACCCTGCTAGCGTCTATCAACGCCCACCCCATTATCACCATGTCCGTTCGAAAGGTTGGCTATGAACCCTCCATGACTGTCAACCGCTAAAAATGAGAATGCCCGGTCCATCCCATAGAACCTCAGAATTAACCACACATAGGAGGAAACATCCAGATGCATGGCGGATTGCGTCTCCGGCGCCTAGTGATCAATCAGACAGTCAACCGATGAGTAATGTATCCCGGGCTAACTTCCCTACTCTCTATTATCACATGTCTTCGTTTTCATGGCCTGTACCATAATTCTGGAAATAAAAAGACCTCATGCCCCTATTTGCGTCTCTAACCCCCCGACCCTTTGGAGTAGCCGTTTGTTAAATCGATGGCTGGGGCCCAGTCCATGCCCACCAACAGTCTGAATGTTTGCCTCAAGCTCTCGGCACAGCTCCAATGCCTCTGTCAGGTTTCCCTTGCGCTCGAGGAGTTGCACAAGTTCCCAGACGTGCCATATCCTGTCCGGATGCTCACCATCCATATCGCTGGCATCGGCGGCTTTATCTTTGTCACAAGCCTTGCGCAGGTAATCTTCCGCCTCATCCAAGCGGCCCTGTTGTAGATGTACGTAAGCTAAAGTACCTACCTTGTAGCTTGTCAGCATATGGGCTTCAGGTGCCGGACTTAGGATGCGGGCACGTGGTACAGCTCAATGGTGGCTGCGGGCTTCTTTCTCTCTCACTTGACCACGCCCATTGAGTGACACGATGCAGAAGGTACCATCGGATCTTTTATAGAGAAGAAGAGTCGAGTGAGTAATCAACATAGAATAGCACGAATAGGTATTTGATGATAGCCACCATGACTGGGCACGAGGACATTTCCCGCTGAAGTATAGAGGCGCAACATCGCTCTACAACCACATGTTATTCAAGCAAAACCTTGGTTCCTTCCGCGCTAGTCAAAACGATGCCCAGGTTCTGCTTCTCCCCTCCAACAGGCTCATTGGGTACACCGGGGGGAAGTCGAATATTAGGAAATCTTTGCAGGATCTTCACGATCGCATAGCTCGACTCCATTATTGCATAGTCCTCTGTCAAAGAAGTCAATATTACTCGGATGATTTGGGAAAAACGACATTAGTACGGAAGCAATCGCACTTACTGCCGAGACATACGCGTGGTCCACCATGAAAATCTAAGAAGCCACCGAGCCCAGCTTTGCGGATCAAGTCACCGTCTTCCCACCGACTCGGTCGGTATACGCAAGCATCAGGACCATATATAGCTTCGTTTCGATGCAGATGATATGCAGACCACCCGAGGCCGACGCCTTTGCGGAGTAAGACGGGTGATTCGCCATCTGGCCCACCGCCGCGGGGCAAGATGGTAGTACGGATTGCGAAGCGGACATTGACAGGAAGTTGCGGGTACAGACGAAGTGCTAGTCAAACTTGAGTCAATAAAATTATCGAGGCAAGTAAAATAGACTCTTCATGACGCACTCTCATTGAGGCAACACCTTAGGAATGGAAGTTGTTGAATATGTTTCCGCGTAAGAATGCCACTGTTGGGGGTTGCTGCGCTAGCCATCTCGGATCTCAGACGGTCAATTAACTCGGGATTGCGGATGAGGTGAAAACTGTTTTTTGTTCAGCATGCAAGCCAAAAGTTGCATAAAGCATGAGTGTGCAAACTGACAATGTCCAGCTGAGAAGACAGGCCGTAGTGTCTCTACCGGCTATAAGAACGTGCAACAACTGATCCCGAACAATGTTTCGATCATGCGTATCACGCCAGAGGTCTACAATGAAAGAGTATTTAACCATGGCAGCTTCTTCGCCGTGTTCCTCCATGAAGTCCAATGCTTTATCGGAGAAGAAGGTAGCCCAGTCCCGAACGCCCTTGCAAGCGTCTCGGAATTTCTTTGGCGTGTAGAGCCAGGAAAGATCGGCTAGACGAAGTCTTATAGCTGAAATCAACGTCGCATAGTCGAAATTGTCGCAGAGAGCAAGCCTTTCATGTTCGGGAAGGCTGTGATGTGGCTCACCGAAAAGAAGATGCGTAGTGGTACCCAATGTGTACTCAAAAAAGTGAGGCTGCATATCCACAACAGTAGACATCTGTGACTCGTGCTCAAGAGCGCGGACAAGTATGTCTGTATGCTCTTCAAATGCCGTGAGCTCGGAGTCTCTGATGCGTGAAAATTGACGACGTAATAGCTCCCGAGAGTGGCGCCACGCTGGCCCGTCTTGCGTGAAGATACCTTCACCTAGCAGGGGCATGAGCCCTATCCGGCGGGAACCTAAGCCAAAATCCTCGAAACGAGTGCTCAAGATTGCTTCGATGTTAACAGGATCGGTTATGATATAGCCTTCTCCGAGAATATCAATCCTCAGAGTCGGAGCAATCTTCATATACCGTGTCTGGAACTCTAGCAAACGGCCGCTAGGCAACGCATCGTACTGGCGCTTGAGAAGGTCAAGCGCAAAAGGCCATCTATATGGTAGAGTTGCCTGTACCGGCTTGCAACCGTGTTGAGCCGCGATAGCTTCCTCTTCCAGCTTAACTTTTCGATATTGCAAATACCATCTGACGCAGTATGCCAGTATTCCTGCGAGAAAAAAGCTGCGCAGAAGGAGAAATGGCCAACCGCTGTGTGCAGTAGGGCTTATAAGAGGTGTGGACAGCATCCTCGTGGAGGTATGGTCAAGGTAATACCCGCAATAGAACACAAGATTGAAGGTTGATAGTCAAGAAGGTGATAGTAATAGCAGACACAAAATCGTAGAAGTAGGCCGAGGGTGATGTAAAGCCTTGGATTTCACGTTCGTGCTAGAGCTACATCACGAATGTTTTGGTGTGAGGATGTTGGCTTCCGGCTGACCAGCTTTACCGGCTTTGGAAAACAACATCGGGATACATGCTATTCTTGGTCATTTTGCATGCTTTGTTGGTTCTGGAATACGTTTGCCAGGCACCCAGCCTTGGTATGATATAATGATGATAATCGCAGCCACCCGATTCGATGCCTGATTTCTCTACAGCACTCCAACAGTAGCCGGGCAGATTCTTGTCGTTACACAAGCGAAACCAATCCAATCAATTTTTTCCAGATCCGGGATAACGATGTGTTTGCAGCACTCAAGTTTGCGGCAGGCTGGTACGGCTGGTTGGCGCTAATATCCTTTATCACACCAATGAATTTGCCAAACATCACAAGCCGGCCGGTGATCCAGTTGGTTAAGGTAGACTCGGCTTGGCTTTTTTTTGGGTCCATTTGATAGCCCGGGTTTGCACCCTCTGCTTCCCTGGCTCAAACTTGTCGGTCTTTCACAGGAGCCGAGTTCATTACATCGAGACGTCCCCTGGAGATTATGGTTTGCCTTCAGCCTCCGATCTCATCACCTACATTGGCGTCCCGCTGACAGTTATTGGATTGCTTCCAATCATTTACAATGTTGTTGCCACTCTGATCCATCTGCACAAGATCAAGCGGGTGCTACGCCGCAACGGAATTCCTCCACCACTCCGCTCAGGTATCTTCAACCGCATTGTTGAAGTGGAGTTTCCCAGGTACCGTATTCAATCACCGCAGAGACAAGCCAGTGATGATACCACAGAACATCAACCGATTGTTTCGAATGACGATATTCCTCTAAGGAATCTAAGCTCAACGACATCGACATTGAGAGAAGAATACCTTCCACCGCTACAAGGCGGTGATATCCCCGGAGGTAGTTGGTCATTCTTGAAATGGAAAGGGCACCAACTTGGGACCAGAACCCAAAGAACGCAACCTGGAGACAACCTCCGACAACCACGGGCTCAAATACGTTTCTGGGATCTGATCCTTCGACTTTACCTGTCGGCTTGTGTGACAGTCGATACAACGGGGTGGTGTGAGCTCCAAGAAAGGCCCCTTTGGGTGAGAGGTCGCCACTTGATGACTCTGAGTGACACTCCGCAGGAGTCGACTTTGATGCTTCAGGTGGCCTCCTACCATGACTCTGAAAGCTCAATTTCCCTTGAGTTCGTTCGGTCAGGTTTGAGGAGCGACTGGCCGTCTTTCCTCAGAGACGGACCAGTGAGATTCACTACGCATGGATCTATCACTCTCCCGTGTCACCACCACCGGGATCACAAACACCGGGAGCCAGCGGATGAAGTAAAGAGTGATTCCGGTTCAATAATTTGCGATGTGACAAATAATGGGTTGGTAGTTGCATACCCAAGCTCCAGGAAATGTGACTCGTTCAACATCGAACATCTGCGAACCGATAATGATCTCAGTCACCATGGGATTTGGTTCGCCAGTTGCGCAATGGCACTGTACGCGCAAATTTCAACCCCAATTTTGCATTACAGAGTTCCAGCCGATATATGCCGACTGACAAAGCCAGATTCCATCCCGGAAGGCGTTATCAGGTTACTGAATGGCGAGGGAGTCGAAGAAATATCGCCCATATTTACCCGCAAATACCTCAAATCGGAGGGAAGTAGCCAGGAAGAGCAAATACATACATCACCAATAGACAACAACATTTGGAAAGAGAGAGAGATAGAAAGTCAGAGTTTTATGCACGTCCAGAAAGGTGAATTTCGAATATCGTAGCTAATCATGATAGCAGTACGCAAGAAACGCCGCGCTGAATTCGATAGCGACGTCAAACGCATAGAAAATGCTCTTCACACGCCTGCTATGACAGGTACGGAGCTTCGTGAGGCCACCCTCGATTGGTTGCGCCCCCGAGATCACATCCCAGCCATACAGACAATGGAGGAAGCCACAAAGACTATATAGTTTCGTATGGTGACTGAACAAGCTTTTGCTAAGTCTCTGTGCCAAATACTAGATGATTGGAATAAATGGGCGGACAAAGGTGAAATGAGCGTGAAGGACTTTTGCATCATCAATCAAATCAAAGTCACCTTTGCCCAGGCGAGCCTGGTGATTGTAGTTCTTGCTGGTCTCGAGAATGGGCCAGCTTCCGAATTAACATTATGCAGGAATGCGCAGAAAAATGGGAGTATGTGGAACTAGGGTAGTCAGTCGAGCGTCGCGTAGCTGAGAGTCGTAAAATAATATGATTTGAGTTCCGTCTTCCTGCTTTGTCACTATCCGCCCGTTGGTACCATTACGAACCAATGCTCGTCAATTCCTGAGATATAACACGTTTCGGTCTCTTACAAATAATTATAATGAGAGAGGAGAAAACAATACATGGAACGCCTTCAAAGAAAGCGATTCAATCCTGAAAGGGATGGCAGGCAATGTCAAACTTTCTGACACCCTTCACAGCATCGAAAATTTGATCGGTTCCAGAAGGTTCCTCGAACTGAAGCCAACATGGAGTTGAAAATCTCCTACGGGAATGCGCCAAGTCTGAGCATCAGTGTCCCAGTAGCTGAAGTCTCGACGATTCAACTCGAAAGCAACCTCGCGGGTCTCACCTGGACCTAGCTCAACCTTTGAGAAGCCTCGAAGGACCTGGACAGGCGTGCCAGAGGGAGCCGAATCAGTAGGCAGTGACAAGTAGAGTTGAACAACGGTTGCGCCGCTTCGATCGCCGGTGTTCGCCACTTGAATCGTCGCGTTCGCCACGGGAAGGAAGAGGTCGCTCAGAGGTACTGAAGACTCATTCGCAGCGCGAGCCAAAGGTGCCATGTTTGCTGTCAAAGCCTTGACTGAGAGGTCGGACGACAGGTCGAAAGTTGTGTAGCTAAGACCAAATCCAAACTCGTACAGCGGCTCGATTCCCTCGGCGTCGAAATGACGATAATCGATATTCAGACCCTCGGTAAAGTTGGCTTGCCACGCACCAGGAGAAGACACTTCATCGCTTGTCAGGTTCGTAACCGGGATGTCATAGCCCGCTTCAGTCTTTGGAATGGTGTAAGGCAGTCTACCAGACGGGTTGATGTCGCCCCAGAGGACGTCAGCGATGGAATTACCAGTCTGTTCGCCAGGCAGGTGAGCGGCGACGATGGCGCGAACATTAGGATGGCTGGCCCATGGCATGGTGTTGACACCAACGGAATGGGTGATCACAACGGTATTGTTGCACATATTCGCAACCTGCGTGACCACTGCTGTGGAGTTCCAATCTGCCTCAAAGGAGACGCGGTCGAATCCCTCTGCGGCAAAGGTCTTGAGGAAGACGATGCATACATCGGGCACGGGGTAAATGCTATGAAAGTCCCCGGCTGCGAGACGTTCATTGTTGAGGATGTACTGCACGCGAGCCCCAAAGCCCTTGGCTCGCTCCTTGATGGCGTCCAGCGGGGTAACCACGTACGTATGGCGAACGCTACTAGAGCCCCCGCCAATGTCTAAAGTTCCGTACTCGAACCCGACGTTCGTTGCAGGAGGGTCTTGGTAGATCAAGCCATCCGTCAAGTCGCCAGCATCATTGCCAAAGACACCAATGTTCATAGGAGTCATGAGAGGCAGCGTGTTATTGTTTTTGAGCAGGACAACACCGGCGGCCCCTATTTCTCGGATGAGCTTCGCGTGGTCACCACGTACATCTCTGGCAGGAGTGTTGCTGACAAGATCTCCTAAATTTTGTTGATACTGGGTTGCGATGACTGAGAGAGTTGAAGGATCCAGGCTCGGGAAGCTGCTATCATCTTGGCCTAGGAGGTAGTACTGGGTCAAAATACGACGAACCATCTCGTCTAGGCGATTTGTGGAAACGCTGCCATCTTGAACGGCATCTTTGACGTGGCTTCCGAACCATGAAGTACCCTGTCCGGGTACAGTTGTGCCAGGCATTTCCATATCCAGGCCAGCGTTGATAGAGGCCGCAGTTGAGTGTGTGGCATACCAATCAGACACGGTGTACCCCTCAAAACCGAGCTCATCCCGCAGAATACCAGTCAGCAGCTTGGAGTGCTCGCAAGTATATGTCTGGTTGAAACGATTGTAACTACACATGACTGCGGCAGGCTTCGCGTTGATGGCATCCATGAAAGGCCAGAGGTAGAGCTCGTGAAGGGTGCGGTCGTCCATGTTGGTAGATACGGCGTCGATGTTGGATCCATCGGGAAGGGTGACATTAGTGCGTTGCGTTTCTTGCTCGTTGCCGATGAAGTGTTTCGTGATTGACTGAACACCCACGCTTTGGAGGCCTCGAATAGAGCGATCCATCGCGATGCCGGTGAGGTAGGGATCGGGAGAAAACCCCTCCCAGACACGACCTCCAAGCGGATGACGGCCGAGTGGTCCTGCCACGGGACTTGAATTCAACATGTTAGCACAAGAATGCTTTGTTCCATGAGAACGACAAGGTTTACCCTAAGCAAGCATGCATGCCCTTTGCTCGAAATTCTTCACCGATGGCCACCGCACGACGGTACATCAAGTCCGCATCCCAAGTTGCAGCAGCTGTCAAACCCGCTGGAAACACACTTGTAAGATCGGCACGGTTCACGCCAGACGAACCGTCTGAGTAACAGATGCCAGAGAAGTTGAGACGCGGGATTGCACCAATGCTGCCGATGCAACCAAGGCCGGTCAGCGGGTTCGCACCGGTGACGACTGCCGTTTTCTCTTCGAGGGTAAGTTCTGCTAGAATTGCATTGGCCTTCGAAACGGCGGTGTCCCAGTCAACTTCATGATTGTTAGCTGCCACTTCCACCGCCTGTTTGGAATACGATCATCAGCTTACCAAACGTGTTAGCTACAGCGGAGGCAAGGCCAGCGCAAAGCAACGCAGAAAAGACAGTCGAACGCATCTCAGTGTTCTCAATGGCTCTGGGTGTAAGAAGTAGGTAAATCATGGATTGAGATCGGACAGAAAGAGCCATGAATTGAAAAGAGGTCACTCTTATAAACATTGAACACCAACATTACAAGCCTCTGCATAGGTCCATCGATTCCAAGTCGGTGAGCCAGGCTCAAGGTCTCTTCCTTCCTCCAAGTTTGCCTCACCAAAATAGCAGATACCGATTGTTGACCTAAGGGATCTCGAGATTGGGGGACTAAATACACGTATTTGCGAAAGTCGATCTACACTTCCCGAAATGGAAATGTTTCGGCGCGGGTCGTAAAGTCTGGGCCCGGCATACACGTATTTCTACACTGCCACATTCGGGCCGGTGTTGAACTTGAGAAATTACGACTCTCTAATGTTCTCTGTCAAATGGGTGTCAACATAGGATGTTGGCCAATCAAAGATTATAACGCTTACTTACCTGCATATTATTGCTATTATTCTTCTTATTCCTTTCATTTTTATCATTTCCACTCTTACTCTTATTTCTTGAAAATTCATTAGAGAAACTCTTCAAACAAAGAACAAAATAAGGGGTGGTAGAAAAACCAGAGGAACAGAGCTAAGGGGGGTATTACCTATTGAGCGGCAAACGATTTTGTGACCCCCTGGCTTGCTCCTGTGTTGAGTTTCTGGTGCCGGGAATTGATCTTGTTCCGTCAAGACTAAACAGTATTCTTGATGTCAAAAAGAGGAAGAAGAAAAAAGGAAAAGGAACAGAAAATGGAGGTGTCTGTGTAGAGTGGCCCTTGTAGGCAATCAGCTCCACTTACACACCCATCTACCTTGCATCATACTTGATGATGATGCTGATGGTGGATGTTGTGGGCAGTCATTATCCCTCAGGAGATCGCTATCTAGTGCCCTAAGTTTTTGGAAGCTAGTGAGATACACGTATCTCGGAAGGTAGTATTTTCTGGCTTGTTGCCTATCAAGCGTATGCAAATCGCTTGTTTTATGCACCGCCAATGACCGGTCTTTTTGACCTCACGATCGGAATTAACTTAAGAACTCGCCTCGCCTACTTCGAGAACCTAAGATTGTTTTCTGCAAACCACCGTTTCGAACTGTCCCTGCTTTGATTACATCTCTTTAACCAAACGTCTGCCTTTTTCAATCATGTTCTCAAGCTTACTTCTCGCTGCCCTATCAGGAGCGGTAGCTGCAACCTCCTTTGCCAACCCGGGAAACCTCACTCTCGAGTACTTGGAATCCCTGCCAACCTTGAGTTCTGGGACGGAATGTGCCTGCAACCAGCTGTTAAAGAGATTTGGAAATGCCCTCCTGAGCATGAACTCAACTGACTATACGACTCAAGCCCAAGACTTCTACGACATCCGGGCAGTCCTTGAACCAAGATGCATTTTCATGCCGACGGATGCGCTACAGGTAGCCTCAGGCATGTCGATCCTCGCATCCTGTGGTGCGCAGTTCGCCATTCGTGGGGGCGGTCACATGAATGTAAGCAATCATTGTCGTTGCTGCTGCTGTTCTCTTGCTCTCGTGGGGTGCTGACGAGACTTCATGTCCAGTTTCCGGGATCCAATGACATAGACAACGGCGTCTTACTTGCACTTAACCTCCTGAACGACATTGAGATAAGCCCCGACAACTCGACTGTCAGTGTCGGACCCGGCAACAGATGGGTAGATGTCTACGAAGCCCTTGCACCGTATGGTCTCTACTGCATCGGAGGTCGCATGAAGACAATTGGGGTCTCTGGACTTTCGCTGATTGGAGGCTTCCACTACTTGACGAATAAATATGGGTTTGCAATGGACAACGTCGTGAGCTACGACGTTGTACTCGGCAACGGAACTCAGGTAGTCGCGAGTACAACCTCTAACGTTGACTTGTTCTGGGCATTGAAGGGTGGCGCGAACAACTTTGGAGCTGTGACAAAGTTTGTCATCAAGACTTTGCCTATTCCAAAGATTAGCACCACTCTGCAGGTCTTTGACGAGTCTGTGGTCCGAGAGTTCATCGACGCTACAGTTGATTTGGCGAAAAACCAAAACCCCGAGGTCGGCGCCGGTTCCATCATCACCATCACATACAACACCACTACCAAAGGCATTTCTGCCGTAGTTCGAGGTGTGCAAGAAGGCATTGAGTCACCACCCTCGAGCTTTCATAAGTTTTCAGACCTTCCGTCTGTCTTGACTGAGAATGTGGTCCAACGCCCCCTTGATTGGCATGCGCAGTTGGATAGCCCGTTCCAAATGTTCAGGTACGATCTCGCCGTCCTGAAAACGCAAAGAGTCAGATCCGGGTGATGCCTTCATTCAATACTAATGTCGCATTGCCGCAGAATTCAATTCGGTCACAAAACGATGAAAGCAGATGCAGATCAACTCTACCGTATTTATGAGGCCTGGAAAGCTGCCGTTGAGGACATCAGTGACGTGGAAGGTCTGATCGCGACTCTTGTTCTGAATACAATGGCGGCGAGCGCAATGAGAGTAGCCAAGAACAATGGGATTGGTAACACCTGGGGCCTGGACGATACCGAGCCATTGATCAGTAAGTTCCAAAGAGACCTGATTAGACGTACATCGCTAATGCTACAACACTTAGTTTGGCAAACATCTACCGCATGGGACAGTGAGGAGAGCGACTTACGTGTGACGAACTTTGCTCGCGGGGTTCTTGACGATATGCATGCTGAAAATCAGGCGAAGGGTCTTGCCTCAGAGTTCATCTACATGGGTGACGCAGCCGAGTTCCAGAATCCGTTTCTTGGGTTTCCTGCCGAGAACCTCGTGAGGATGAGAGACGTAAGGGCGGCTTATGACCCATTGGAGGTTTTCACGCGACAGAATTGGGGAGGATTCAAGCTTCCCAGGACTTGAAAGCACACTCCATGAGCCAGTAGTGTTGTGACTGTCGTGTGTAGATTCTAAACCTTCGTCTCATGCTGTGCCTCGAGCGCTTGCTGGAAGTCTTGCCGCTAACATTGCCATCGATCGGCTACTTGATCTTCTGCCTACAATTTTTCGGTAAAGCTACTCGATGAAGGACAAAATTTCAATTGTATTTCTTTATCTTCGTGTAACTCATCAAGTTCAACCTCAGGAAAAACTGTAACATAATAGCTCCTCAGGGCATTTCTCAATTCTTGAGAAAATTGCAACATCCAAGTGCGTGGAGGAAATTATGAACGCCATGGGCTCCTTGAACCGGTTGGTCTATGAATGGATCTCGCATTAACACTGAAAGGTGCATTCTGAAATAGGCAGAATGTGGTAGACAGGGCATAGGCCTCATAACTCAGGACTTGCTGCCAAACTTTGAGATCTCATAATTTCTCATTATTAGAACGGAGTCTAATATTCGCCCAAATTCTTGATTCCTCGACTCTAAGGCCGTTTCCCGTTCATTTGATGAAGCGTATGTGTTCAAGTCACCTCGCAATGCATAAGCGATATCGTCGTCATCTGAATTGGAGGTTTTAAGTTGGCCGAAGATATTAACATTGCTCAGACATCTAAGATGAACAAAAGAAACACGACATCAGATAAAGTGACTCGTTCTAGAAAAATTCCCACGGAGTTCATTCCATAGACTTCTTGGATGCCAGAGACAAAGGCATTTCCACAGTTTAGAAGCCTCGACTCAGTGACCACCATATTCTCTCTCATGAGTACTCTTGGGAGCCCACCTTGCACTCAGATCTTGAGCGCTGGAGGTTCCCAATGACACGAAACTTCTCAACTCCTGTGATGCTTCGGCGGAAATGACGTTTCCGTCTTCACCCACGGTCATTACCTTGCTGGGATGGAACACAGCTAGTATGAAAGTGACTAGAAAGATAAGAGCCGCGTCGAAGACGTAGAGGAACACCTCTGTGGTTTGCAAGCTGATAATATGAGTAATTAGTGACTAGAAAAGGAAGCAGAAGACGTGACAAAACTCACTATCCATTATAGCCTTGGATGTACTCAATGACGCGGAAAAGCGAACGGATCAAGACCAGTACACTAACGCCGTATAAGACCCAAAGAAACTTCTCCCATGAGGCAGCGTATCTCGGATTCTGACCTCTGTCTTGAGAAACGCGCCAATGAAAAACTGCTGTGACGGCAATGAAAAGAGCAAAGCCAACGAGCTGGATGAAAAGACCAACAATGATGACGTTTTCTCCCAGTTGAATCTTGCTCGGCGACTTGGCATTGGTGAGAATACCCCCACCTCCGCTCTGTACCAGAAAGGAGAGGATATCACTCGTGATGAAAACTTTCGTAAGAATCGTCGGCTTGACCGGGCTGTAGTCTTGGCCGTTTGATAGAATGATGAGGCGACCTAGCATGCCATAGATAGAAGCTGCGAGCAACGACGGGGCGATGAGCAGCATGAGAGACTGCAGTGCGTATGGCATTACCTGCCAATTCGGGGTTTGAGCTGCCGATATGGCACGTGCAACGTAACCAAGGATTTCGCAGATGATGCCGACGATGAATGGGATGAAGAAGCGGGTTCGTTTCTTGCAAAGGAAAATCGCGTGAGCGGCAAGAGTTGAAGAGAATAGGACGATGAAGACGCAGGCGGCAGCCAGTGAAGGGTCGTATAAGTAAAGAGATGCCATGACCTGGCTGTCGCTTCGCTGATGTATCGATGTCATGGTGGTTCGGGTATCGATAGGAAATGATAGATCTTTGATTGCGGTCCAAGCCAAGCTTTTATGGTTCAATTTAGAAAGGTGGTAGCTTCTGAGAAATTCGTTTTGCAACTGCTTGAATCGTCTGTCATTGGCATTGGCTTTTATACGGATGAAAGATTTTGGCCGACGAGAAGCTCGGTCTCAAACACGAATAATTCACTAGCATGTATCCCCTCGGTCTCAATCTTTTCCTTGAGATATTCAACTCAGCCTCTACCCTAAAATAGCATTGGAATGGGGTGGGGCGATCAGTCCTAGCGGTCCTTTTTAAAGCTAATTAAGTCTGGGGATCTGCGGGAGAGCTGATCGGAGTAAGATATAAGGAGAAGGGCCCCGATTAGAGACAGGAGCTTAGTAGCGCGGATTTTTATTTTAATTATATACACACCTTTTAGGATCGAACTAGAGCCTTTTTAATGATTTACTTTTGTACGTGATAATATAAGACGATTAGGAAGTCTACCCTTCCGATCCGGTTAATACTATCCTCTTTCCCTTAGTCGTAGCTCCGTTAATTAAGACCGTATTAACCCGATCGAAGGAGGTATCTTGTGTTGCTTTTGTAGGTGTTGGTAGTTCTTCTAAAGTACCGTACCGCGAGAGTCCCTTATACCCTACACGTTTTCAGCATCTTTGTGGATTGTACGTATGGAGTGACTGCCGTATGGAAGTTGTGCCCCCTGAGCTACTAATCGCGACAGTCACTCTGTCTGTATCAGCATTCATTGTGGTGGCTTAGCGACTGTATGACGATCTCACGCTACCGGTACGGCGAGAAATTTGCTATGTTGCTGCCTAGGAGGACAGTTGACCAATCTTGTCGGTATCAGAAGATGCGTTGCTCCTCTTAACATCAGACTAGAGAACTTCGATCTCGGCCCTAAAAAGATGGATCCTGGTTTGCAAGAGGGCCGAGGACCCGAGATACACATAAATGCTTGTCTTATGGAGAATTGTGGAGATACGCGTATTCAATCCTAGCCATCAGGGGTACGGATGTAACATCAACGAACGCTCAGCCAACTAATTAAATACTTGGACCCTGCTTTGTGCTACCTAGCGATGTTGTCAGCTGCTGACCGGACTTAATGCATTTCATACCGTCAAGTTCAGAGGGAGAGTCGAATCATGACATGAAGAGCTTTATCCTTTCCCATGGCCGGCAGTTCATCCTTTGAAAGCAGAGGAGCAACAAACTCGAAAGAAAAGTTCCAAAGGATATCCAATCGCCATGTTACGTCGTCAACACAAGAAAAGTCGTAAAGGCTGCACTGAGTGTAAGCGGCGACACATGCGAGTAAGCTGTTTCTCGAACCAGCATTACCATTGGCTCTTTCCCTTCTCAAGATTTCTCTCGTGCATAGCATCTGATACTGACATTCTTTGCTTTTGAATAGTGCGATGAACAACGGCCCACATGTTTCAACTGCATCAAGGCCGACCGCCTCTGTTCTTTTGGCGAGGAGCCATACATACGGGTAAGTCAGCCACGCCCATTTGCGAAGGCAAATACGTGTAATTGACCAAACCAAACAAGGGCCATGATGTGTCCCCTCGATCGAATCATCACTCTGCTAGGACATCACCAGATTTCCAGCCAAACGGAGACCCCGACGCCGTCAACATGCTTCACATGGAATTACTTCTCCACTTCAGCTTCGACGTCTACGTTCCCGAATTCGATGACAACCTGGGGAGACCTGCAACCGAGCTGGTTCTGGACATCGCCCAGGAGGCACCTTTCTTGATGCAGGGGGTCCTGGCCATGTCTGCACGCCATCTTTCCATTATTCGGCCCGAGAAGTCGGCGCTTTACCTCGATCAAGCAGTCAGGTTGCAAACCAGAGCGATCGAAATGTTCAACATGACGCACCATGAAGAAGGCAGGAGCACATGCGTAGCCCGACTGTTGTTTTCTTCTGTCCTTGGCCGCCACATCTTGGCTGATGTGCTTCGTGATGATGGCCTGGACTTCCCTAGCTTCTTGAACCGCTTCACTCACGGCGTTAGGATTCATGGCGGAGTCAAAGCCGTCGCCGCTCAACAAGATTGGGTTTCTCTTTTGGAGACTGAATTCGGCCCGCTGATGACCAGGGGATTGGCGGCGGACATGTACGATAAAACCATTGAGCCAAACGAGACTCTGCAGTCTCTCATAGCTCACTCATCCAACTTGGATGAAGAGGAAAGGTCAGCATGTGAGATGGCACTTCGACTGGTGGATACCGGCCTCCATGACCTAAGGGATCCAACCAGGGTGGAGTGCGGACGACGGATGATGTTTACCTGGTCGATCATGCTGTCTGATCTTTACATCTGCCTTTTGGAGCGCCAGGCCCCGGAGGCGTTGGTGGTTTTAGCACGATACAGCATGTTTCTTCACTTCGGTAGGAGCTTTTGGCAGATCGGAGAGGCCGGGCCGCACCTTCTACATGCCATCAGTGCTCACCTGGGACCGATGTGGCAGCCCTGGCTATCATGGCCGGAAGAGATTCACGATGTTGAGCATGGGACATTTTCTGGGACACAAGGAAATGTTCTTGCGTAATCATCTGGAGGGTCAAAGGAGGAAGCATTAGGTATTGGAGACTCTCAATTACTAATACATGTTTAATCGCATGGCCCCCAACAAGTCTTGTTATGAACAAAGACGGGAAACCTTTACAACTTGGAGTTGAATCTGCCCCGTATGCGCTCCCCGAAGACGTAGAATGATACCAGGATTGGAACAAGACTCAATGCAATGAACCCCAACAAGCTATTCCCCCAACCCAGGCCCAAAGCGTCATACATTTCCAGTCCAGACAAGGGCAATAGAGCACCAAGGAGCGACCTCAAAATTGTCAGTGCCGCTGTCACTGAGGCGGCATATTGCGGATAGGCATCAATGAGATAGTTTTGAATACATGTCTGCCCTGTTGTTAGTAAATGTAAGCAAGATCTACTAAGTGTTTTCGAACTTACCATTGTACCCATCAATCCAATACACATAACCATGACGCCCAACATCGGAACAATCCAGTGGACCCCATTCTGTACCGTCCAGCCGTAGAGAAACAAGCCGAATGGTAAAGCCAACGCACAAGGAACAGTCATGATTGGTTTCAATCGGTCTTCGGGCTTGTGCTCTAAGCCTCTGGCTTTCGTCCGCTTCACAATCAAGTCGGTCAACTGCCCAAAACCGATCACGCCAACGACCATGCCAATGCCGGCGGGAAGGAAAGAGAGACCGCTCGAACCCTCGTCAAATCCATAGTATTCTGTGTAGACAAAAGTGAAAGTTGCTACCAGGAGGTACAGGATGCCGTAAGAAATAGCGATGTAGAGGGCGTTGAGAGTGACCACAGGAGTGGCTACCAAGAGCTTGATCGGGCGCATGGCGGCAAGACGGAGTTTCTCTGACATACGGGTCTGTTGTTCGAGTCTGCTTCGTATCTCTTGGTTTCCAGTCTTCTTCCGAAGACGGCTGGCTTTGTGCTCTAGAATAGCAGGGGGGTACGTTTCCCGTAATACAAGAATTGAGACTGGAATGAATAGTCCTGCCTGAAAGAGCGCCGTCAGTCTTGGAAGTTCCTAACGACATATCGTAAGACCGAGAGACATGAACTTACTAGAATACTGATAAGCCAAAACACCCACCTCCATCCAGCGGCGCGAATGAGATAACCGCCGGCGACCGGCCCAACACATGGGCCCAACAAGGGACCCAGCGCCCAGATTGAAACGGCTCTACCTCGCTTCTCGGGCGGCATCATATCTGCGATGCTTCCGCTCCCAATAGTGAGGGGAACAACGCCAGATAGACCCATCAAGAGGCGAAAAGCAAGCAACATTCCGATGCTACTGCTCAGCGCTGTCCCGATTGTGAATCCTGTGAAGAGGATATTCCCAAAGATGTAGAGGTATCTGCGGCCGTATAGTTCGCTGATCGGGGCTACAAACAGAGGTCCAAGGGCGAATCCGAGGACGTAGATCGAGAGCAGAAAGGTTGCAGTAACGGAGCTGTCATCGTGGAATTCTTCCACGATAAGGGGAATGCCAGGCGCGAACATTGAGGAGCCCAGAGGTCTGGAAATGTCAGCACCAACCAAGAGATATTTCAAGAAGCCAAGAGCCTGAGAATTACTGACGTAACTACGCTGAGAAGAGACAGTATGGCGATGTTCAGCCCCTTCTTTTCATCTGACCAATTCAAGGGGTGCTCAGGGTCGCATTGCCCGTCCCAGTCGATGATGAGAGCTTCTGCGTCCACTGCATGGACAGCTTCAGGATCATGATTCTGTATGGGGGCCTTCGAGGCAAGGTTCTGAGCTTGTGGCTCTGGCATATCTGGTAGGATTATGTTGGGAGCCTCAGGAGCAGCTTTCGAATCCGATGTTCCTTCCATAACTGCAAACGAGATCAAAATTCTCACTCGAAAGAATTCGAGGACCATTCTGCACATATGGACTTTTAGTATCAGACAGCCCCTGTTATCGGCCGTGGTAAACCGCATGGTATCAGAAGACGCACAATCCCTGAAACACGCGTATTTGATGTGGGAACGTTTAGTTCCCGTGGTCATTACAGGCATTCAGCAACAACTCCGAACCGAGCAATGATGGAATCATGCGGAATGTGTCCAACAAGCTTCTAGCGGCGTGTTGGTTGCATTCCGGTATTTTCTGGCCCAGCTCCAGGAGGATCCGGGACTCCGCGCCGTCTGTGGGTAGGCGGAGCTGTTCAGTAATTTTCAACCTCGGCTGATTGGAAGTCTCTTAAGGATTTTCTGGAAGTTGAGGCCAAGTGCGGAAGTCTCAAAAGACGTCATCGATAGACAGAATAAGAAGATCGGTCGATATGCTATGATGTAAGTCGGCACGCTTGACCCTTGCATTCCATTTTGACGTCGCTCCTACACCACATCACACCAAAAGCCCTGCTTCTACACACAGTGTAAAGGAGTCGATTATTTTTCATCAAAATTCGTCCATGATCACACTCAATTCAGCAATGACTGAAGGTCATTTGCGTTGCAGGCATGATGGATGGTAGACCCAAGATTGAACTCAAAGAGACACTGCCAAGGACGATCACCCAAAATCAGTGATATCACATCACTTTTTCAATTGCGAATATTACTCAGCTGTTCAATAATCACTTAGACTGTCTCTGTTTGTCTTCATTGATGTATCTAATTATCAACAGGAGGCAGCGGAATTGCAATAGGCTCTTGCTCGCCAGGTGCCAAGTCAGGACCATCAGGGTCCGGGATGTCTTTGGTACAGTCCTGCCCGTCCTTCAAACCGTTGTAGAATATCTGTTGATAAGCCCCATCGAGGGATCCTTGGATATTGGCATCGTTAAACGGCACTTGGGTCTTTTCGTATTTGACGTCAGTCAAGGCCTGCCTCGCTGGGCTAGGTAACGAGCTCCACGCGATAAGAGTGCGATTGGAGGCCGCGGATATGTCTGTATCTTGAAAAGGTGCCATGGCGTTATCGTGGATTGAGACAATCGGGTTCGTGGGTGAAGTTCTGAATTTGAGGTCACCGACAGCCGTAGTACCCCATCTCAAGTGGTCGACCGTGTATGAGATGCCAACGACCCGGTATGAGGAGGGTTTCTCGGCGTTGCAACCCCATCGATTTATCCAGACCACAACGCTGGCCCAGTAGTGGCGGTGCCCCTCATCGTTTCCCTTGCCCCACCGAACCTTGGGGAAGTAGTAGCTGTAAATGATGGCATCACGTCCGTGACTGCTTCCGTGGCGAGCGTAGACTTGGCCGGCGCCGCCGTTGCCGCAGCCTGATCTCCCGCCGCCTGTAGGCTTCAGACCTGCTCTATTTTATTCCATTAGACATGATTTTGTTTTTATGACGAACAACGTGGAGGCTTACCCAAGAGCCCCGCTGGCATCAACTGCAGGATACGGATCACAACCTCCAGTGACGGCAAGGAACGGGTTAAATCTACGTTCCAGACGACCGTCTGTCCCGGGAGAGGAGTCCTGTTTGAAAGGTGTGATCATATCATGATTGGCCCATGGATGACCACCTGAATCATCGCCTCCGCGAGGCAAGATGGCAGCTAGGGCAGCCTCCGAGAAGAGGAGGCATACTGTAAGAAGGTGCTGAGCTCTCACAAACATGTTGTCAGTGGATGTATAAGTTGAGCTGAGACAGAGGTTATAACACTAGCGAGTCGCTGATGGAATATCTCGAGAGGTGCGTATACTTAAGAGATAATGATAACGATGTTGATATGGGCATTAGTGGTTGACTCCGATAAATTCTGCCCGCCCTGCTTCAAGTTCTCAGTCGTCGTCCATTTGAGTTTGATTAGACGGCTTCGCCGGCCGCCGCACGGCACGGCACAGTGGCCAGTGCCACCAGAAGCTTCTTGGTCATGGCGAATAAAATAACGAGAATTAGACTATGGACTGCCAAACTTGGGCAATTACATGACTATCTGCCTTCGGCAATATCGACGGTGTTTGCGTTCATCTCATCCGCAAGAGCTAGCTCAAATACCTCCAAGATATACGCGCCGATTCATCGAAGCTTTTTTACCAGTGGAGTCATTGCTCATTGTAAGTTTCCTAATATCATTGAACTGGATAAAATTAGTGTTCTTGCTAGGAGCCAGCAACTCCCCGTTGTGCCCTTCCCGCATTGAATTACTCCCGCCAAGAATGAGACTACAGCTGACTTTTCAGGAACGAGGCACTTCATATATTACCGAACGCCAGGAAAACTTAAAGCCAATGGTCATTTCCGCAATATGCTCACTCATTCTGGATGCGCTGGAAGATGTGATTTAGGTAATGCTTCTTTACATTATCTAAACGACATCCGGCTTACGTCCAACTTTTTCCCTCCGAAGCTTTCATTTCTACTTGCCCATTGTGTCTCTTAAAGCCATCAAGACTTCTAACTTACAATGTCAAGCACGTCAAACTCCTTCGGGGCAAGCGGTCTTCGACTCCTCTTGTCATGGGCAGTCCTCCAAGTAGCCCTCGTTGGCGCATCCCCCACACCAGTCGCAAGGCCCGACACTCTTCCCTACCCTGACCACGAACCTCTCGCCAAGCGAGTCGTAGGACAGTTTCCCAGCTTTCCAAATGATTACAGTGGTCGCGTCCAAAAGGGTGTCTACCTCCGTACGCTCATGCCGCTGAGCGACGCGGAGGCGACGCGCCATAACCGCGGGGTCAGCGTTGCGAGCCCATGGCAGAACCAGGCCGCCGTCGAACAGTGGGGGTGGACGCGCGAAATTAACTGGGCGCCGTTCAACACTAACGGCGGCGACGAGTTCAGTGACGGCGATGACTTTGACCAGTTTGAGACCTCACCTGGTTTCGGTAATCTCATGGACGATGTCTTCGCAGACCCGAGTCATCCAGTAGACCCGATGGAGAATGGGCTGTCTACATTCCTGCATGCAAATGACTTCACACTCCGGGATGGCTCGTGGGGAGAGGTCAGTTCTGAATTTCGGCTCCTACGAAGCCGTCAATTTCGGCCTTCAATATTCTGGATCTCTTACTAACATGTTACTCTCTTCCTCCAGCCATCACAAGCCTCCTACCAAAACGTCTTCAACCCTCGCTCAGGAGCAATCATCTTTGACAGAGACTTCAGCCCCCGATATCAAATAGCCGAAAGCGGTGCCGGCGACGTCCCAGAACTTGAACAGCTCTCCGACCTCGCCTACTTCCAATGGCTCGATGCCTGCGCAGCAAAGCGTGTTCGCCCTAACAACATTAACCTCATCTTCCAGTCTCACATCACCTATGTCCCCAGCTTTAACCTCATTGCGCAGGCTCTGTATGACGCCGGGTACCGCAGGGTGCCAGGTTGGGGCGAGAGGGCGACATTTTCAATGGATTCTCGGCCGGGATTGGCCATTCTCGGGAGCACACACGGCGCCGCTCCGGCCTTGTTCCTCATCCAGCACAAAGCGACATTTGGCCGGAAAGTAATTACGGAAGTGACAGTATGGGGAGGCGCGAGCGGTTTCAGTTTCAGAGCGAACCCAGAAGTTGAGACTCTGAACTTGAGATTCACCGTGAGGGACGCCTGAGTAATTTCTCCACGACATCAAGGAGGCTCTAGAATACGAATAGAGAACGTAAAGTGGTTATCTGGACTGCATGGATTCGACGTTCTTTCAAGTGAGCTAGATCAAACGACCTTAATTATGTGCTCTTCGAGACAACTTTGGTTTCGCCTTCATATCCTGCATAAGTTTCGGCACAGAGTTGCGATAGGTTTTAGAGACTGAGGTAAGTTGTTCGCTGCTCCACCTTGTACATCATATTGCCTCAGATCCTGAATCGCACACGCAAAATCCTTGCTTGGGTTCGCATACTTCGTCCCACTTCGACTACCAGAACTCAGATTATCTAGAGCATTTTGCATGCCCTCGTAAGTTGCGATCTGATCGACAAATTGCTGCGTGATGGTCTCTTTGCGGCGAGTATCGGGTCCTTTCCATGCATTGGTATAGTAGTGTCCCAACTTGGCGCAGTGAATAAGAAGCGCTGCGAGGCCAGCTGCAAGAGCCGTGGCAACTGACGAGCCTGTACGTCCATTCCTAGTGACAAGATCACTGATTTGTGACCCCAAAGCCTCTGACATGGTATCGGAATCATGGCTGTCACCTTCAAAAACATCCTTGATATCCACGCCTGGGAATAGGTAGTTCAGCCCATTCTGGTCCGTAACTTCTGGCCAGACCTGTCCGTGAGGATCAGCAGCACCAATACAAAACACTTTGGCGTTGTTGATCTCCCGCGGAAACTCTCCTCTATCACCGCGCTGACTGCGTCCTTGGATTCCATCGTCGCTCGCTGCGCAGAACATGATGGGAATCCGACGGCATTGACTGCCGGTGCCCTCACATGCGCTCACGACATTGCGTAGCTCCATGAGCGTGGCCTCTGAAATCTTGTTATTGTCGTTGCGGATGGTCCAAGACATACTAATGATGTCGACGTCTTGCTCTATGGCAGCTTTGATAGCCTGCGCAAGTCAGTCAGATCAATAGCCTTTTCAACTAATTACCGGTTCAGGATCACAAAGCCCGATGACAGAACTTCGCTCGAAAAGGGCCTTGAAACGTGGGGCTATGATGCTTACCTTAGCTGCACTGCTTGCATCAGGTACTCGCCGATTGCTGGATGCGTCTCGGACGGTTTTCAAACGATAAGGTATTATGTCTGCGAAGGGGCAGATGCGAAGAATTGTTTTTGCCATAAATGTTCCGTGGCCACTGACAGATGAATAAACCGGGTTGGGCCCATCAGGCGTTTGGTCGAAGCTTCGACCTTCCAAGAAGCGCGACTCTAGACAACGCATGCTCTTGCTAAAGAGATCAACCCCGTCGTCAATCAGTGCAACCCTTACTCGACGCAGGTGCGGGTTCTTGAAGTCATAGTCTGGCAGCTCCTCCGGTGTGGGGATAATCGAAACAAACTCTTCAACGTACTTGAACCACGGCTGTTCTACAGATTCTGGGGCAGAACCCGCAGCACCATCGGGCCCAGCTGCGCCTGTCGGCGTGACTCTGCCCACGTCTACAATTTGAATGGTCGGTAGACTCTTGTAGTCGTCGAAATGCTCATGTGCTTGGACCAACATTGATTGCCTGGACGACTGCATTTGTACTGGCGCCTTAGTACTAGTTGAGTTCTGATTCGCCTGTCCCATCTTCACCGGCCGTCGCCTTGGCTGCTTCATGCGCCTTGTGAAGCTTTCGAGGTTCTTTCGTATGCGACTTTCCTCGATCGATGGTACCGTGTAGTAGAGATACACCTTCTGCAAATATTCAAGAGCAGGTAGTCCCTCAGGCTCGCTCCACCCACGCAGGACAGAGTTCCGACCACTCCAATGCAGATGCAGTTCGCGAACCTGCGGCGTTGCTGTCTGTATCACCTCGGGGCAGAGATCTTCCTTGTGCCAGTTGAGAATCTCGACATCAAAAGAGGGATACTTCTTTTTTCCGCGCACAAAGCCTGCTAGAGCCTTTTCAACCTCCTCGTCTCGGTGAGGGTGGTCGCCGTCAAAGACAACAACCTTGAAGATCTTGCGAACACCCCACTCCCTGAACCAATTAAAGAATTGAAGATGATCTGTATAGCGGGATGAACCATTAGGGGTTTTCTGATCATTCTCAAGGAGGATCGTAGCCGGCTGAAGAAAGACATGACGAAGAGTGTGGTAGTGATCCCGTTTGCCAAAATAATTCCTCACTTGGTTCTCTGTCATATCACGGTATTCCTTAGCCGTATCCATTGCGAAATAGTAATCTGAGTTCTCGGATATTAGCATTCATACAAAAGCAATTGAATAGTGGCCAAGATGCCACTTCCTCATCAATCAATTTAGGGGAAGAAGGAAGGGGGTGTGACGACGCCATGCGGGCATTAGAACCAAGCTACCTATGAAGAGCTGAAGGGATTCTACGCCGGGGGTTCTTCAGTGTTTGAAACTTACGCTGTTCGTTATTTCCGAAAAATCGCTGGATTTCGGCGTCAATCTCCCGGAATGCGTTCCTCGTCTCATCGTTGTGGAAAACAGTCGACCGCAGAAAGCGAACTCCGAGCTCCTTACAAATTTCATCGCTGGCTTTGTCTGCAGCCTCAACATCTTGTTTAGTGAAGCGTATCTCTTTCGGTTTTCTCCCATTTGTCAGACCTCCGTTGCGCAATAGCGGACGACGCGAAACCTGACCTTCTTTTCCCCGACCCTCTGAAACAGATGGCTGATCCATAATCGTGGGCGGGTGGCTAGGTTTCAATATGCTTGGTTTCGCCGGTCTATCAGCATCGAAACTTGGACTCGAAGAAGGTATCCGCGTGTAAGAAGCAGTCATAAGACCCTTCAACATCATTCCGGGCTTAGGCTGTGTTCCCCCAAGCCCTCTTTCGCTCGCGATCTCAGAGGTAGCTAGTCGATCAGGTGGGCCTACTTGTGTCGGCGTAGATGCATTCATTTGCCGAAGATGCTGATTATGCCAAGATTCCCTGGTGGTAATATGCCACCTGTAAACGCTGTACTCGGGTTGATGAAGAGAGTTGTTCGCTTTCCACGGCTGAAGTCTGACCTCTTTGGTCACCAAATCGTGGATGCTATTGGGGCATTTGTCGAGAATTAGCCTCACCAATGCTAGTTGACGGTCAGGGTCACTGAGACACAAATCGAAACGCAGAACTTGCTCCAGCGGACTCAATTCGTTGTTGCTTTTGAAAAGCATCTCCGGAGCCGCAAGGTTGACTAGAATCTCTAGAAGGTCTATGTTGACCGGGAGCAACTCGTTGGGTTTGTCATTGAAGTTAAAAGCAGCTTGAATAATTTCTCGACCAGCTTCTATGGTGTCGGGATTCTGCTCGTTCTCTTCGAACCAGGTTTCAGCGAAACCGAAGGTCAGTGTCGCTAAAGAAGCTAAGTTGCGCTTCTTCATATCTTGTGCCATGAATTCGATGACGACACGAACCATCTTTTTCGAGCGTCTCCTGATGAACTCTAGCAGAGGAACGGCTCCACTAAAGTTCATCAAAATTGCTTCTGGTAACTTTCCGAGGATGGTGTTCAGGACCTCCGGAGGGCAATTATCTGCTCTTCTGGCATCGCGCAGAAACTGGTGAAGAATCGTGCCGTCTTCGTTAATCTCGTCGGCATGATCCTCGACGAAGCAAATAAGTTCATGAACACGTTCCTTTTCAGACTGGGGATCTCGCTGCTCGCCCGCTTTTATGGCGTCGATCTCGCCTGATATGTGATGGAAGACATCGACAAAGTCCTTTTCAGAAGAAGGAGGCGTCTCCATTGTTGCCATGGGTTCGTGGGTGAGTTTTGGGCTCATGTCCTAAAATGCGGTGCTCAATTGTGCCGAATGATTGCGCAGAACTCAGAGCGATAACGTACTGGTCTGCGCACGAAATTCCTAGCTTGAAGCGATTGTCATTCGTGACGCTCCCAGGTCGATGTTTGGACGAGAAGCAAAAGATTTTGTTCTGAGCTACTTGCATTTGCACGTAGGCATCGCTGAGACGGGAGAACCCGAGACACCGAGGCCACAGTCCATGTACAACGCGGTTACATGCTAACTTGAAAACTCTCTCTTCGCCATCATGATTGACATATAGTTACCTATGCGATACATTGCGGCATCATCCGATTATCCGAGTCTAGTTGGAAGAGCGAGCAAGTTGGTTGGAAGCTTCCCCTGCATATGCAGCCAAGCCAATATTGCACCCATCTCTGCAAGCTTGACTCTCAACTTGCAACTTGCTACTCCAACGTGCTTCTGTTCACCATCGCCGGGATTCGTCCTACTCCAGGCACACTAGGATACCCGTAATTTTGCGAACAAGCTTTAAGGCGCAGACGTATCAGCAGTGGTTTTCCAGGAATAGCCTCGCGCAGCCTTTGTGGCACCGTTCATAGTTTCACAGCCACATTGTGTTGGTTGTTTTGACGTTCTACAAACAAGTGCCTTGTTTTCGTCTTGTTTTCGTCGTCCATAAAAGAGTGGGCATCCCCTCCGAATCATAATACTATCTATGTCTACATCAAGCAACACTGCCTCGTTAACAATCAAGCAATCACCCGTCCCTCATACAATCCCTGTCATCTCTCGGATACTACTCAGTGGTCAAGATGTCAGATAGCGAATCAGACGACTTCTCAGACGTTGGTACGGTGATCGACTTCGGCTTGGGTGCGGTCAGTGAGGCCCAATGCCAGTTTCGATTCAACTCAGACGGCATCTATACCCCGCGCGAGACTGCAGTGTTGGTCCGCTGTTCCTTAGCCGACATTATTCACGGCCAAGCTAGTCTAGATGATGCCACCCCATGTGTCCTAGTTGTTTTCGATTTTCAGCTGGACCGGATCAAAGCGACGCGAAGGATACGCCAAGCCATCATAAGCCTCACTCTACCTGAGGGCATTCGCGTGCGCAAAGGAGGCCTCTCGCCGAAGGGAAGAGTTTCATTCCACCCACAAGCAATGACTCTCTCGCGCAGTAATGAGAGTAGTCTGTCCGCAGGCTTGTGTTATGGTGCCTCCATCGAATGCGGTGTCAAACGCAGCGAGACGGTCAGCTTGGACACGACGGAGTACGCCACTGTTAATGGATGGACAACACGACAACCGAAGGGCAGAGTAAATGACCAACGGCCGCATAATTGCGTCAAATGGGCGCTAATGGAGAACCCCGCCCTGCCCAAACACGGTGTCCCGCCTCATTTTCGTGCCGCTGTCTTACTTGAGCGGTGTAATGGAAATACGATGGACAGACCCTTCGTCCTCGAAATGGAAATCAAGTCTTCCGTTGATCTGAAAACATCGATCGAGGATTTGACGGAGATGTTTGGCAAGGTGCCTCGAGGTTGTTTGAGAGTTGATCCCTTCAAACAATCCACCGAAAACCTGCGCAAGTATGATTCGAAACAGCTTGCGGATGTAGTGGGTGACCTTTGGGGATTGTCTTCTGGCGCCTTAGAGACTGAGTCATTCTCAAGAGACTTTGTACGGTAGTGTTCGAGCGGCACAAGCGGGTAGTTGGTTGGTATTCATGGCAAGGTGCATGTAAACGCTTTCATCACATCGCATTGAATCCCTGCATGTAACCTGCGTCTGTCGCTTAGCCTCGGAACAGGAACCCCAAGTTAGGTCAAAGATGGCCAGAAGTAGTCACAGCTAGCTTCGATGTATTTTCAAGTACCCAGCATGTTACTTTATGAATGCGTGATTTGTTGTTGGAATGTTGGACAGAAATCAACCCAATCTGAGCAATCAGCTGATGTATGAGTAGCCGGCCTAAGGCGGCTTCCTTCCCTCTAATTACCAATCCATCTTTCTCGGAAACATATTTGTTGCGAAATTGGGATATCTTGGGGACGTTATTTCCCACAGAATCATGAACGACAGCCAAAAGAGCAAAAGTTGCCCTATAAAAGAACAAGATCATGGAGTTACTCGAGAGATTCGATGCGGAGGATGGTGACTCAGATAAAGAGTATGTTGCACAATGACAATGCTGCTGTGATTTATCTCGTCAAATCCTTCTTCGATTCAAGCCTAGTTACGAGATGTTATAGTAACTAAACATATGGAAGCATCCTTGTGGTCCATGGATTGTCATATAGCGGTGGCAGCCCTTGGGAGGCAACCCCGACCAAACCGGCCTGGCTGAGACAAGATTTGTTCAATGATAGCAACTCCAACATCATTGCTTTCAACTACGAAAACTTTTTTGACGGCCAAAAGCCCATGTGCACTCGTGCTGGACTGGAGTTCGTTGCCTGTCAGCTTTTAGACGATATCATGGTTTGGAAGGCATCGGAGGTCAGTATCATCAAAATTTCCTATAACCAGACGCAATTGCTGACCTAGCCTTCAAAGGGAGATCGTCCACTTGCCATTCTAGCCCACGACACGGGTGGTGTGCTTATTAAGATGGTAGGTTAAGCCAAATTACGTCTCTAAACCTGTTTCTATTATTTGTAGAACCTCTCCAACTTAGGACTGACTACATAGTGGACTGCAGGCCTTCATCATTGCTGCTGGCAACCTAAGCAAGTACAGTCCATTGCTGTCCTCTGTTTCTGTCTTAGTAAGTCAATCTTTGAACTTCATCTGGAGAGATTGCAATGCTTACAAGAGCAAAGATCTTCATCGGCTGCCCACACAAAACATCGAGCGCTGAATCACTTGTTAATGGGTTTGCGACTTTGATCTATAACACTCACAGCATTCCCAGTATCGGCCTTTTCCAAGCTGCCAAACTATGCGCTGAAATGACCACAGATGTGAATCACCTGTTTTTGAACAGCAATCTACCTTTCATGGTGCACATAATCAGCGTTTTCTCGGAGGCACCGAATTCTATTGACCGAGTAAGCACACATACCTGATGTTTGAGTCCTGTCATCCCTCTCCTGTCACAAAAGTTACAACATTATCATAAGGGCGATCATGCAAGATGGCAATTGGGTCATAGAATCGCCATGAACCTTTTTTCAATTCAGTCCTGACCCTATCAGACGTTTGATGAGTTCACTGCTACGCTTGACCTCAGTTGCGAAACTCGCATCGGATTACCACACCCTCACGGCACCCTGCTTGGTCACGAACTCGACGAGAGAGCGGATAAGTTGCTCAAGGGAAAACTTCAGGTTTTAACTACAGGTAACGCGCCTAGATATTTCTGTGCACTGAATACACCATCGACATTTCTATATGATCACAATCACTAATTTACGCTTCCCTTAAAAGCAAGCTTTAGCAGCCAGAGGCTACAAGTCCTGCTCTCATCTGTGTCTCCGCCACCTACCTTTCAAGCGGGGCTTGAGTACAAGACATTGGATAATTTGGGATTTGAAGAAGACCTCGATGAGTGGATCGAAGGTCGTACATCAAGCAATACCCGATATATCTGGGCTCCTACGGAATCATTCCCATCGGGTACGATTGGCAGTTTCGTTCGATCGGTGTCGAAAGCAAACCAGCTGTCAGCACCCAAGATAGAGATTAGAGCTTTTATCTACCAGTTTCGAGAGATTAGAGCACATACACAGATTCAAGCGAAAATCCGCTTGAGCAGTATGCGGAATGTGCTCGAGAGCTTCCTAGTCCAGGGTCTTGCGTACATCTCTCCTCGGATGGAGCAGGACATGGGTGTGGCGAGCTTACTTTCGTTGTTTGAATCAACCTACTCGCCTGCGAAGCCATTGGGTGAAGACTCGCTTACAGTTCTCTTCGTCGTTCTGCACAATTGTCTTCGGCGCAACGGCATTCGTCCAATTTGGTGTGTTTGGAACCTAGAACACTGTGGCGGCGATACGGAGGTGACCAGGTTAGTGAGCAACTTCAAAGAGCTTTTTCGGTTGACCGCGCTCAAGCCTGCGGTACTATTTTCCTGGTTGGGACAATCAACCTCTGATTTTGAGGGAATTATGCAAGATGCCGGCATTCATCCTTTTCAATTAGGGTCTTGTTATCAACGCTCTCAAGATCATAGCAGTCAGATCTCTTCAGAATCCTTAGCTTCACACGGCAGCCACGCGTGCGTCGGTACGTTGCCAGAATTGATCGAGGCTGCCTTGTGCAACACCAAAGACGACGATCTTCGCCAGAGTTTCATGCAATTCGCCATTAGGACAGCACAAACAAGCGTATCAGGCGTTCAGTATTACCGAAGAGTCCACGAGGCCATCGACGACAATGGGAAGCTTGATCCACACGCCCTGCAGACTGCAATAGCGGGTTTTCTTACAAGAGATGAGGATGTTTTTACGAATACCGCCCTTCTCTGGGTCCAATTCGGTTGCCGACCTCTTTCTCCGACTGAGCTTGTCACTGTTTTAGCTCTGGAACGGAGCCTAGCCAAATCACATGGAACCGAATTCATCTCAGGTCAATGCCGTCTTGGAAAAGGTATAGAAGACACCTCATCCGCTAGCTTTTACCCCATCCAGAACCATCTTTCAGGCCTTATACAAGTAGTTGATGGCGAGTGTCGGCTCACTTACGACATTACTGGCGAACCGAACGACACTGGCCCCTGGCATTCCCATAATGCCAAATCAAACTTATGGATACTGCGCTGTCTGCTCCGGCATTTGGGTATCGAGGCAGAGCAAAAAGGCCTTGACAGTCAAAGTTCACAATCCGAGTTCATCCGACGTTCACCATCCCACCACGACTTGACGACGTATGCCGCCAAATTTTGGTCACATCACTACAGAGTTGCTCAATCTCACACATCGACAAAACTAGAAGCCGAAGCCATGGTAGCCAGATTCCTGAAGGTCAACCACGCCGCGACTTTCCTTATGCTCCGACATGTTCAACATGCTGTCGTAGAATCTCCCAGGAGGGCGGTTTCTGAAGATACCACAGCTACTGCGGTGGCTCTTCTCGTATGTCATGGTTTCCATGACATCGAGGAGATCGGCATGCTTGCCAGCTGTCCCGGATGGGAACGTAGCCCCAAGACTGTGTTCCCTGCGCTTTTGGAGGCAGTCAGGGGCGGCCACATGACACTTCTTCCGAAGCTCCCTGTTTCTGTCCTCGGAGACAAGGAAGCAAGAAAGGTCTTTTCAGCAGTTGAACCAGGTAATCTCACACACGACTGCATCCATGATCTTTTCCGACAAGCGCAGTCTCGGCAGAATTTCCAACCCCCGTTCGAATTGTTTTTCTGCGCGGCATTCGCTGGCATTCAAGTATGCCCCAAAAGCATCGAAGATTGTAATATTGACAGCTCCACGTGGCTCACATGGCTATTGAAGGCCATTGCTTTCCCGAGATCGGATGCCACAAAGATGATCTCACGGCTTGCAGAACCTCACCTCAGTGAAGACCAAAAGGCTGACATCTTGCTCGCTGCAAGCCTCGTATGCGATTGTAAGGACGTCTTTGCGCTTATGAGCTGGCTCAGATTAGGCATCTCGTCCCGATCTCTGCGAGCGCTTATTTACTCGGGCAATCATACTGCTTTGGAGAAGCTGCTGGCGAGCCAGTCTCAGAACGAGTATTTCTCCAGTGTAGGACTCAAGGAGAGTCTCTACATGGCCGTGGATCACTCTTCACTGGAAATTGTGAGAGTACTCCTCGGCCATGTTGATGTTGTCCAAGACAAGGAAATCCTTATGGATTGCTTGAGTCGTGCTATACAGAAATCAGCATCCAAGGAAGTCTGTCTCTTGCTTCTAGACACGGGAGTCGAGACTGATTACGGGCGTCAAGAGCAGTACTTGAGTGACGCCGTGAAGCAGGATAACACGGAGCTGGCACAAGTGTTCTTGGATTGCGGGGTCGGCATAAACGCTCAAGAATTCTCAGGCGAACCGCCTCTTTACGTGGCCGCGAAAGAGGGCACGCTATCCATGGTGGAGTTCCTCGTGGAACGGGGCGCCGACGTCAACATTCGAACTGATGTCAAGGGGCTGACGCCGCTGTACGGAGCGACACTTCAATCGAGACCAGAAGTCGTCGAATATCTCCTGAGCAAGGGAGCCGACGTGACTATTCCTTCAAAGGCGCGAAACTGGTCTCCTTTGGAGGGGGCATATGACTATCCGGCCGTCATGGCACATTTGGTCACCAAGGCGTGGCCACCGCCCGACTATCACCGAGTGGCAGAGTTCGGAGACACCCAATGCACAGCGCTTTTCCTCGCAGCGACGTACGGCAAGACGGAAAGTGTCAGGTTGTTGTTGAAGCATGGCGACCCGGACATCGAGTTCACGCCATCCTCGGATATTGAAAAAGAAAAGGCGGATACGAGGGGGTATACTGCTCTAGCTGTTGCCAGTCTATACTCGCACGTGGAAATTGTGAGGCTGTTACTAGAGCACGGGGCCAACGTCAACCATCGGATCCCGGGCACCAGTCTGACACCGCTCCATCTCGCACACAGCGGCGATACACTCGCGGTATTGCTGGAATACGGAGCCGACAAGGAGGCCAAAGACGACAATGGCTACACGCCTCTCTTTTACGCCGTGACGAAGCAAGATTCGAGTCTCACCCGGCGTTTGGTGAACGCTGGCGCCAATTTTAAAGCCACCGATAACTGGGGTCATACCGCTCTGCTAAACGCTCTGATCCACGGCGAGCCGCAGAGCCGTGAAGAGAATTGCAGATACCTCATTTCCAAAGGTGCTCCGATCAACGCAAAGGGCCCAGATAGGTACGGTTCCACCGTGCACAGGTGTTGCAGGTTCGGTGAAGTGGAAGAAGTAGAATTGATCTTGGAGCTGGGCGGTGATGCGGGTCTCTGGTATGGGATGCAGGGCACCCTTCTCGAGGCGGCATGCAATAATGTCAACAAGAATGACTTGGCAGTACTGAGGTACCTAGTCGAGCAAAAGGGGATCGACATCAACGGCCCAGGAAGCTACCTCCGCAGTGCCATGGGAGAGGCGTTCCGGTCTGGCGACGAATCGCTCGTACGGTACCTGCTCGAAAAGGGTGGGAGTTTCGACACCCTAGACGGCAACGGACAGCCGGCGTGGTTCAATATCTGTGCCAGAAAGGACGACGCCCTCGAGATGTTTGACATGCTACTAGACGACTACGGAGCGGACGACTTCTTGGCCTCGTTAGGGGACAAGGACAGAATGTCACGGGGTATCCTGCACTGCGCAGCACACTCGGGGCATCTGGGACTTGTTGAGAGACTTGTCGACCTGGATCCAAATCTAATTGACAGCCGTGACGTCGACGGGTGGCCGGCTCTTCACTGGGCAGCGCCAATGGCCTCCATCGAAGATCTTGGAGACGAAGATGTCCCGCGGAAATGGGCAGAGAAGGCTGAAATCATCAAGTTCCTAGCTCGGAAGAAATGTCCTGGTCTGGCAGAACGTGTGCCCGGTGGCAACGAACGTACGTGGGGCGTACTGGAAATTGCGCAACACCACGGCGCGCCTGAAATTATCGTCGCTGCGTTTAGGGACGTGACGGAGGGAAAACAAGTTCAAGTCGAATCCATCAAAGCGTTGTCCAAGCGCGCTGGAAGATGGATTTGCGATGGTTGCAATACTGTAAGTTTCCCTGTGCCGATATACCACAATATTCGAGCTAACCTAGACGATAAATCCAGCTGATTTGGGGTGCTTTCCTCATTTGCGATGACAATGATTGTTATAAAAACTTTGGGCTTTGCTTCAAGTGCGCGCCTCACAAGGATAAGCTTCATGACCCAAAGCACATCTTCGTCATTGACGAACGAGGGGTCCCAGAATGCCAAACTCTGGTTTGAGTTTATCAAGACCCATCTACGGATCTCTGGATGGAGAGGAACTGGCGAGTATGACGCTTTGGCAAGTGGGGTCTAGAATGAATAGCAGATATGATAGACGTCTGCCGACTTCACAATTCTTTCCATGAGCCCTTTCGCACAATGACAAGAATGAACTAGTAATGAAGCGCATGCAACTCCAGCCGCATCTAATCAGGAACAATACATGTAAGGTATCGTGTGATGTATCCCGTCGAAAGCTGAATGATGGGGATACAAACGTTCCTCATTTTTTTTTCCAACTCTGCTTCTGATATTCTTACTTTATCTCGAGGCTATAAGGAAATAGGAACGGATCAACACATAGTTCGCTGTTACCCTGAATAAGGCGGGTGTCTACGAAGTGACGCCATTCGGTACTAGGTGGGAGGAGGGGAGCATCTGACTATATCTCACAAACCCGCCGCAACGCCTCACGCTTCTAAAGACTCTTACTTAGACACGGCTTCCATCAAATCTCGATATTGGCCCAAGTCACCACGGATGCCATACAGCCGTCTCGGTCCGCTCAGCGATACCCTATTCCTCCCCCCCTTAGAACGCGAACAAGTCACATTCACAGCCACAGGGATTGCATCCATATCCTGAATTAAGTATTCGTATTCAAGCACGTAAACCACAGCCTCTCATGCTTTTTCAAAGGGCTATCTAGTATATCATCCCTCCCACAAGTCTCACATCCCCAATAACGCCGTCAAATGCAACCCAAACGCGCCTACCCATGCCCATTCCCACCTCCCTCTTCCCTCAACGAGGCCTCAAAGACCCTTCCTCAACCCCTCCGTAACCTCCAACAACATCCTCAACCCATAGAACTTGGCCACGCTCCAATACACACTCAGCCTTCTCACAATATCCGCCCTCTTGACACTCTCAACCCACGTCCCGCTGCACGTACAATGCTCCATAAACTCGTTCATCCTCAACGCACCACACTTGCCGCATTTGAGATCTTGCGTAGTCCACTCCACCACAAACGCCTCCACGCTCGCCAACAACGTCTCCTCGATCGCATTCCGATCATACTCGGCCTCGCAAAACGTACACCGCCAAGGCCTCGTCTCCGGTCCCAGCCGCCGCCCGTCGGGCCCAATCTCCGGCAACAGGTCCTCATCGCGGCAGAAGTCGAGGTCGCGCGCCATGGTGCAGCTGTCGCAGCTGAGCTGGATCACCTTCAGGCTCTCACTCGGGTTCTGGAAGGCGCCTTCCTTGCTGAACTCGCGCACGTCGAACATGGCGAGGAGTTCCTTGCGCAGGAGGCGCGCTTCGAGGGTGATGTTCTTGTCGAGGGAGAGGACCTGCATCAGGGACTTTACGAGCTCGAGGACGGCGTTGCGCGAGGACAGGTGGGCAAGGTGCGAGCCGGGGAGCTTGGGGAAGGAGTAGTCTTCCGCGAGCTCCGGGTGGAGCAGCTCGCGCTTCTGTAGGTTGACGAGGTTGGCAATGTCCTTCTTCAGGGGCTTCTCAAAGACTTTGCCTAGGATAATTTGTCCCTGGGCGCCCTCCGCAAGGGCCTTTTGCGGGAGTTGTGTAAGGCGCGGCGTCGAGGAGAAGTCTCCGTCTTGAGGGCGCTTGAGGTTGTGCATGAGTTGGATGAACTCAATGACCCAGTCCTGGAAAGTGGGCTGCAGGCGGATAGGGAGGAATGTCGCCATTTGCCAGTGCATGACGGTGTCGAGAGTCTGCTGCTCTGCCTCCACCACCTCCTGACAGGCTTTGCCGCCGTAGTTGAACTCATCGTACCATACTAGGTAATCCCAATATTCCTTGATCTCAAGGTCGATGAAGTGGAAGAGGGGCTTGCTCTTGATCGACTTGATAATGTACTGACTGTAGGCATACGCGGTACCGACCTCGGCCTTGGTCGTCTGAAGCAAAAGGCGGTTCGAGTTGGCAAAGATGACCTGAGAGCCGACTCGGCGGAAGTCGGCCATGAGCTGTTGGAATGCCTTCTTGGACATCATCTGCACGTAGTAGTGCAGAGCACGGTCATACAGGAAGGAATCAGGATTCTCGACCCAACGGACCAGGTGCTGAACCATGACATCGGCCATGGTGTTGCCCTTGCAGGCCTCCTGCCACCAACTCTTCACCATCTCTCGGAGAACCAGCACACCAGCGTTGGCAAACGTGCCTTCTGACGAGATGACTTCGTCGCCAGCCGCGTTACCATCTCCGGCGGGATTGAAAGAAATAGACTCGGAGCCTTCCAGCTCATTGATAAGAGAGGATGTGAGTATGGTGTTGATGGCTAGGTTTCTGACCTCCAAGTCGATGCAGACCGAGGAGAACGTGCCGGGGTTGTTGATTGAGGGCATCTGGACAGTTTCGAGCGGGCCGATAATGTCATCCTTCTCGTGACCGGCATGGTCGGGACGAGGGCTTGCGGACCACCACAGGACAACATTGTTGTTCTGCAACCTTCTAGCATAGGCAATATCGATGAGGAAGCGCGGGTCCTCTCGCTCGAGATTACAGAGAGGAACCTCTCCGTACCGTGCGAGTGTAGTGAGATGCAAGATCCAGGAGCCAAGACCAAGATAGTGTCCAACAAGCCGTCTTGCAACGACTGCTTGCCAGCCAAGTGGCGGCAGGGAGCTATCCGCAGCATCATACTTAAGCGGCAGTACTGGAAACTCGCCGAGAATCGGAACGTCATTGATGAGCATGTTGCGCTGGGATGATTGGATAACCATCATGAGTGGTCGCAGCTCGTCCTTTCTCATCTTCTTGACGACGTCGCTGAGTTCCAAATGCGCCTTTCGCCTTGTCGTGACCTGGGTGATTTTGAAGTTGAGCTTCTCCTGGTAGGTGAAGCAATCCTGCCAGTTCGTGCCTTCCGCCTCTTCTCCTCGTCGAGCAAGCAGCTCGGTGTAGATCCGGGAGATATTGGGGAGGTCCTGGCCCGAGTCTCTGCCCTTCTGCAGAATGATCACATGTGCCTCGTCCTTCAGTGTAGAAAAGACTCCAAAGATTTGTTTGTCGCCAGCAGTGACGTGAGAGACGTAGATGTATGCCAGGGGTGAAGTTTCAAGATAGGTCTTCGCCTTCAGGGGACGCTTGAGACCACTTAGATCGAAGCCTTGCTCCAGGCCCTTTCCGAGGACTGCATGTTGCTGTTCGTCAATGGTGCAGAGATTACCCAGTTGAAGCACAGCCCGAATATTCAGCGGCAAATGCTTCTCGTACACGCCTTCGACACTGGGGTGGTTGAACAGCAGCGAGAACTTGTCCGCCTCATTGAAGTAGACGTCCTCAGGAACCGTAAGCTTGAAGAGGTGAACGGAAGAGTGACCATTCGGAAGCGTGTGGTTGACCTGCTCGACCTCACAGCCAGGGATATCAACGTCGGGCATTTCGCCACTTCTCAAGTTCAAGAACACCTGTCGCGGGACCTTGATCTTGAGCGAGTGGATCTTTGCATCGATGAGAACGTGAGCGTTGACGATACCAGGAGTTTCCGTCGGCTTGAGATGCAACAGCTGCCAATTGCTCATGTAAGTCATATGGGCTTGCTTCATGAACGTGTTTTGGATGTTATTCTGGTTGTTGCCGCGTCGGTCTCCAAAAAGCTGTCGTCTTCGAATGCGAGCCTGCTTTTGAATCTTCCACTTTTGCTTCTGGTATTGCAAGAAGCCAATGTAGTCGTCTGAGGGGGAGGGCATAACCTTGGGCAGTGCGGCGAAGGGATCAGTGCTCTCAGCAGCTTCGGGAGACTTTCTCTTCTGGGCAGTAGGCTGTGAAGCGGCCACCACAGACGTCACGGGCTTTGGCTTGAGTAGCTGTGTGCCGAAGTCCTCCATGTCGGTTGCGGACCGACCGTTGCGGTTGGTGATGTCTTCCAGTGGCCCCTTGGTGAAAAGGTCGGTGAGCTTCTTCTGCTTCATCTTATCGTCCTTGATGTTGATCCGGCGTTGCAGCCAGTCTGGGTGAGCCACACGAGGAACCGGGTTCCTGACTTTCTGGAGCGCAGCAGGGATGGTGATGAGCTTCTGGATGACGGATCCCAGACGCTCCAGGTAGTAGTCCCAGTCCAACAAAGCTCTCGGGTCGGTGTCCGCAGGTTCCTCCTTGAGCCATTTCTTGAGGTAGAAACGCTTCGTCGTCTCTTCAGCAGAGAAGATGGCAACCGGGATGGCTCGCTCGGTGACGGGCGCGTTCTTGGGTCTGGCGCAGATAATGAACTTGCAATTCAATCCCTTGTCCTTGACCATCTGTTCACCCAAGAAGTCTGCCAAACGCTTCGCCGTGGTGATTGAAGTTGACTTTTGCGAACCGTACTCCTCCAAGGTCTTGGACATGCTTCTGTTCTCCGAAATAAGCTCCATGAGTTCCTCGTCCGCTAGCGTTGCACCCTTGCTGTGCAATACATCAAGCCATTGGTTGGCAACCTTGGCAACGGCAGCATAGCACTCGGCAAGAGTTTCTCCTTCAAGAAAAAACTTGAAGATTTGCTGCTGGAAGATCTTGATGAGCTTCAGCTCACCTCTGCGCTTCACTTCGAAACCCTTCAACTCGGCCAAACTGCCGTCGTCGTTGAAGACTGCATAACGCTTCTTCAAATTCTTGTCCTCCTCCTTGGAAGTGGGCAAGACCATGGCCTTGTAAGGGCCGTCGACTTCGAAGAAGATGGAGTTGTCGCTGTGCGTCTCGTACTTGAGAGTCTTGGGGTCTGTGAGCGTCTGGTACTGGTGGTTGGTGAACTTTGCGTGAACCAAATGGTTCAACATGGTACAGGGGTACGAGATGGTGACCTTCTTGCCTCCCTTGGTCTTGAAGGCGAAGTTTTCCGGGAACGTGGCGGGAAGCATACACCAGATACCGTCCGTATCCAATTCTAAGGGACGACCCAATCGCTCAACGAGCGACCTGGCCAGCTGAATAATTGTCGCTCCCGTCAGACACGTAACACCAGCCATTTCCATGGAATACCATCTGGATCCCTTTCTCATGACATAACCATAGAAGGAATTCAAAATGACCTTGTGAGCAAGCTGCAGCGAGTCGAAGAGAATAATCATCTTCTTAGCCGCATCAACTTCGCTGGAGGTTGCGCCAGAGGACTTCAGGGCTTCCGTTTTGCCCTTCCAGACCTTGGCTTTACCCTTGTAATCGTATCGACGATCACGGAAGTCTCGTACGGTGTTGATGTAGAACGGATTCTCTCGCTGGCAGATGATGGCCTCCTTGACAGTCGTTGTCGAGTCGTGGATCTTGTGGTAAACCTTTTGCGAAAAGATCTGCAACCGCTTCCGCAGGAGAGCAGTCTGCTCGTCGGGAGACAAATCCTGAAACGTCCTCTGAGGCGAATTCGGCCACTTGCCGGGGAACTTTTCATTCTCCAGAGCATTTCTGATCATGTTGTACTCGTCCCGCTTTGCCGGCAAGTACTCTCCTCTCCACGCCCACGGCATACGTCTATCGCACGTCTTGCCTGGGCGGTTGAAGTCGCATGCCGCACAGTCCGACTCTTGGATCATGGAGTCCGGTTGCAGACGGTTCGTCGTCATGATATTGGGGTACATGGACGCAACGTCGAGATGGTAGATTAGGGGTCGCTCGCTGCGGTTCGGTGTCTCCTTCAATGCGCGCAACCGAGAAGCGATTTGCTCCCTGATCTCGTCATAGTTTTCAATATCGTCCATGGACTTCTTTTCCTCCACCGTAATACTGAATTTCAGCGCGGCGTCCAAATCATTCAACAGCTCATCAACTGCACCCGTGTCAACCGCAAAATTAACGGGAATATCCGCGCGGAAGACACCTGCTTCAATACTTTCGACGTGGCCACCGACATACGTCTCTGAGTCAAGCAAGTGTCCTTCGTAGAACGCTTCTCTTGGCGACACATGCTTGTTTGGTAACACAATCTCTTGTTGGTAGGCCTGCACCATCAACAACATCTCGCAAAGGGTACCGGTACCCTTTCGCAACGTGTCGTCACCACCAAGCGGCAGAATCGTGCATAGAGAGAAAATGAAGGGATGGACGTATTTCATGTACAGGTAGTACGTCGCCACAGCATCGGAAACTGAGTACTCGGCCAGGGTCTGGGGGCGTTCCTGGGCATATGGCGTCATGAGTTCGGGGTCGAGCTCGTCGGGGTCGTAACCGAGCTTGGCGACGGTGACGGCTTTCAGACCTCGGGATCCCTGAGGCAGGTAGGAGTCACGATTCACCCAGTGGAAACAATCCATGTGCACGCTGTAGCTGCACTTGTACTGGTCCTCGCTGTCCTTCTTCCAACCAATCTCCTGGTACATGTCGATGCCGTTGATGCTAGCTCGGGCGTCCACAAAGGGCCAATCGAAAAAGTCACCGTTGTACGTCGCAATGACTGTCGGTCTCGCCTCCTTGATGTGTAGGAAGAACCTCTCCAGCACGGCCTTCTCATCCGGTTCGTTGAAAATCATAAAGGGTCCTGGGTATTCCGGCTTGGGGGTGTAGTCAAAGTCGCCAATGTCCTCGGAGATGATTTCTCTGTTCGTGATCAGGAAACCCTGCCCGTCAATCATGTACGAAATCATCATGACCTGGTCGATGGCGGCGTCGGGGAATTTGAGGGGCAGTTTCGTCGTCTCGATATCGTAGGCCATGACTACCGGGTCTGCCATGGCCAGGCGGTCCTCATTGGTTGTGATTTTTGTGACGCCGTGCTTAACGTCGATGAAGTACCATTTTCCTACCCGAATATCTGCAATCAGGACTGGTTAGTCGTGGCCGGTTCCGAGCTCCGAAGGACCCAAACCTACCCATATCTATCATTACTCTTACATGGTACGGCACGTCGTACTCTCTAATATCGACAATGAAGTCGCTGGCGTCGGCAAAAGAAGCATTCGTTCGTCTATCGTCATCTCGTGAATCGTCAAAAAGGTCAAAGTCGCCATTCATCCTGCAGGCATGTCAGTCAACCCACTTCATAAACCCCAGAACACCGCAACGACTTACGTTGAAACCTCGGCATATGCGTCCAAAGCATCCACATTCTTCCTGTTCTTCGCCGCAATAGGCATGATATCCTTCCTCGCCGCCATCAAATCCGCCACATTCGTAAACCTCAGCTCCAGAAACGTGCGGCGGTACCCTAGCAGATGATTCGGCATCTTCAAATCCTCCTTGTCCACCCTCTTAATCGTCTTGACGACGCCGTCGCCAGGCACGCGCTTCAGCCACTCCTCGACCTCGCTCTCGCGGCCCTTCTTCACGGCAATCAAAAAGTAGGGGTCGTACTCGACCGTCGCCTTGAAGTGCGCGCCGTCGTCCTCGATAAAGTAACAGTCGAGCGCCGCCCGCCCGTTGGGGTTCCGGTCGTCCTCGACCGAGGTGGGCTGCACGTTGACGAGCCAGCCCTCCTTGCGCTTGCCGCCCTCGTAGCGGGCGAAACCCATATTCTCGTCGATTTGGTGCGCCAGCCGGGTGCGCTCCCACTTCTCGTCGGCCGAGGTGGCCTCGTTGCGGCCCGAGGCGGCGAAGGTGCGTGTCGTTCGTGAGGGGCCGTGGTAGGCTTGCTTGCCGCCGCGGCGGTAGCCCTTTTGCGGGCGCCGTAGGCTCGTGTTGGGCATTGTGGGCGGCTGTTATGTGGTTGAGGTTTCGGTAGGAAGGGGAGAGATCTCGAGGGATCTTGTTGATCGGTGTAGATCTCCGTCGAGGGACTCTAGGTAAAGGAGGTCTCTCGAGGAAATCGCAGCCTCTATGGAGTCATGAGACAAGACCACAGAGACAAACGGCTAGGTTCGTAGCAGTGGGGAAGACTTGACAATGAGGGACTGGTGGTGGGTATCAAGAAGGCTCTCTCTCTCTCTCCGTCTCTGTCAAGACCAATAAACAAAGGCAAGTCTGTCTCGGTGACGAAAAAAACCAAGAACAACCGAGAGAAAACGGGGTATTGACGATCCTAAGAATAGGAATTGGACGAGTGGGAGAGTGGGATTTGTCACTCTAGTATTCAAGAACGAAAGGCATTGAGCTTTTGCGCATTGAGGACGGGAGTGGAGGGCCACTATCCAATTACTCGTTGTCCAGGGCACAAAAAGGATGGTGCCAAAGACGCGTCGTCCCCGTCGCGACTTTACGCGAAATCTGCACGTTCTGCAGGCCAGAACAGGAGACCGGGGGACCCACTTCAATTAAGCCCAACATCCCGCGCGACAGCTGCGCAGCGCCTGTGCAGCGCACACTCAGTCTGCAGGGGGAACTTAAACGCAGAGGCACGGACCATGGACACCGGCCCAGCAACGAACCGTCGACGGGGGGGAGTGGAGGTCCAAATTCGGTGGACGTCATCTCAGGCCACGGGCAGACTTTGAGAGCTTCACCGGGGGACCGAAAATCAAGCGTCGGGATTCACAAGAACCAGCATCGGATGCGCTCGATCTCATTCACACTAGACGCATATAAAAGCTAGACCTTCGCACGTAATGGCAGACTCACCAAACATCCCGGGCCCCAAGAAAGAAGGCCAGAAGCTGTACCTCTGGTCCCGTTCAAGCCAAGGCCCCGTCGGGGAGGGAGCTCCGGGTTCAACAACACCTACGACGGCATCACCAACATCACCATCACCGGAGCAGGCGTCCGACCCTAAGCTCGACCCGACCGACTTCCAGAAGAACTTCCCGACGCAGGACGGTGCCGCCGCGCCGGGGTACCCGTCTATCGGCGAGGCCGTCAAGACCATCAAGTCGGACGACTTCCTCTCCGTCACGCAGACGCCTTGCGCGCGGGACGGGTTTCTCACCGGTATCGCCAGCGGTGCTGGTGTTGGAGGATTCAGATATGTCTTCGGAGGTAGATCTCCCCTGATTATTCCTATTTTACCTTGTCTGAATTTGGGAATCCCCCTCTCACATCATCTCACCTTCACACTCACACTCACACTCGCACTTACATTTCCTCCCCTTTTCCTACGCTGTACTCATCCTCATCCATACCAAAAGCCAGCCGCTAAAACTCTCGACCAGGCTCACCCATCAAGGCGGCAAACTGGGCCGTAGGCAGCTTCCTCGTCGGCTGCATCGGCTCCTACGAGTACTGCCAGATGAAGCGGCGGCAGGAGCGCGTCAAGATGAAGCGCACCGTCGAGGTCTACCAGGAGACCATGATCGACAAGCGCCGCCGCGAGATCGAGCAGCTCAAGCAGCAGGCCGAGCAGAAAAAGGCAGAGGAGGAGGCCAAGGCCGCCGGCCAGAAGTCTTGGTACAAGTTCTGGTGAAAGGAACTCGTTCGTGGTGTAGAGGAAGAAAGGTTGGCATCTCCAAAGGGATCTTTTGCCGAGCCACGCCTTGTATGAATAGCATTCCGCAAAGGGCGAAAGAGAAGGGCATCTGCGAGTGGCTTTGGCCCGCGATGCACTTGTGTTGAAATAACTGTATCATCATCCATTCGATTTGGGGGTATAAAAGAAAGACTATTTGTATCATTCCATCCATTCTTCCTTGTTCCCCTGTTTCCTATAATTCCTGTCGCAGTCTTTGCTGCGTGATGTGAAGGGGATATCGTGCTGGCCATCATCCAAGTGATGAACCGCAATCCAGAAAAAAGTCCATTCGTAAATAGACGCACCCATATGGTTCATAAACGCCCCTTACCCCTAACGCCATACGAAGCCTTTCGTGGCCATTCCTTCAGCCTAGGCCATACCAAAGCCAAACGACAAGGCCCAATACTACCAGGCCTCATCGCAGAAAAATTTCGCTGCTTGCATCCATTTTGCGATTGTTCTTAGACGTTCGTCACGACTGTGCTGGCTTCCGATTCGGTGAAGCGCACCTTTCGCACGCCGCCGCTGCTGCCACCAGCAGAAGGCTTGGAAGGAAGACCAGCACCGCTCCCTCGTCTCCGCTGACTTCTTCTAGCCCTCGCCTCGCTCTCTTCCCTCTTCTTGTACTCGGCCAGCTGCAGGCGGCGCTTCTGCGTCCGTGCATATGCCATCGCGGCTGTAGGCATGAACCCGACACCATTGATGCCTGTGCCGTCGTCGTCCTTGTCTTCTGGATCGTAAATCGTAATCTCCTCCTCCTTCCAGGTAAGCGCAGCCCTGACTGGGTCGACAATCGTCTTCATCTCCTGGTCTTCTTGTTGTTGTTGCGGCCCAGCAGCGGCAGAGGCTGTGTCGGCAGGGTTGGTCTTGTTGGTCCCCTTGCGGCCCTTGAGCGGTGGTGTGCCCGCGCGTCTCCGTCCTCGGGCTTTTGGATCTTGTAGTTTGTCGAAGGAAGGATGCGAGCGCGTTTGTTGTGTGCTCGTGAGTAGTGTTGTGGCGGTAGCAGTGGGAGCGTCTCCTTCTGTGAATTTCGATTTCGGGATAGACACCGGATCGCTCTTGACATCGGGGTCCGGAATGACGACCAGTGCGTCTGCAGCAGTGCTAGCAGTAGTGCTAGCGACGGCAGTGTTGTCGCCCTCAACGTCCGTCATCTCCAGCTCAGGAACCTTGACTCTCTTGCGGCTCGCAAACGGGTCGTCGTCAGAATATCCGTACCCGCTGCCGTCCTTGTGCTCGTCGCGGGTCGGATCATATGCGGCGCTGCCGGGTCCAGCAGCAGCAGCTCGGTTCTGTTGCTGGGCTACCCCGCCCCCACCACTATTCCCACCTAACGCCAGACCACGGAACTTGTGGACGACCTTGCTGTGCGGGCTTGCGCTGCCGTCTTCTGCGTCGCTGCTCTTGGGGTGGTCGGCAGGCAGCTGGAAGTTGAATCTGGAGGTTGTGTATATCGGCGACACCGGCGGGGCATCCTCGTCTCTCTTGCGCTTCGGCGTCGTCGTCGGGGTTGGGAAGGGTTCAGCCATAATGCTGTGCAGTATGTGGTAAGGTATATTGCGCAGGTAGCGCCGCACTCAAGGCGATTGATGGTGTGGGCTGATTTAGGGAGGTATCTGACTCGTTCGGGATATTGTTGGCAAATAGGAATGAGTCGGACGATGCAATAAGGCGAAGGACCGTAATTGTCGGTTGGTAGAATGTTGTCTCGGTTAGGTAAGTTGAAGCTTGTAAGCTTTTGATTCTCGAGGATATTGGGTATCGTGAATCAGTGGCGGTCAAGAAGCGTAAGTTATCTAGGTAAGGAAGGTACGGTGAGGTAGTTGTTGAAGAGAAAGGCTCTAACTTGGTCAAGTGATTGAATATTTTTAGTCTTGGGAGGCAGATCCGGCAGTTACCCTTTGGATCTGGGCTGGTCCTTCCTTTCCCGAGTACAAAGTCGCAAAATGCCCACCAAATGACCGTTACGTGGGCGCGATAAGCTCAACACACCCACGCTAAAACAAAGCTAGAGCCCCTCGGTGAGCAGCGTACGCCGTGTACGCCATGTACACCGTGGGAACCTCTCTCGTCTTCATCCCATGTTTTGTGAGCCCCCCCCCCCCAGCTTCATCAGAAGATTCAGCCAAATCGGGATACTTCCATCCTATACGGACGTTAATGGCTGACATGTATCCGTATTCCCCGGCTCTCAAAGCTTGAAGCGCTGTCCAGGAATACCGCAGCCGGATGCAGTCTCTGCCTTGGGAGGTTATCACGAGAAATGCTGACCGACTTGTGAATCCAAAAGCCAAGTTAAATCAGTTACCAGATTTTTTAACTAAGAAGCAAATTCATTATCCAATCTAGATACTCATTGATATCGTCATATCCACCCCTCAGTACCAATAACTTCCAAAGTCTCTCTACTCGCTCCAAGCCTTGTACACAATCCTCGTGCCATACGTCTCCCCCTTCTTCAATAACATCTGGCCCTTCCACTCATCCACATTAACCGCATTCACCCACCGACTCGGCTCGACACAGAACCCGCTCCTCTTGCCCCGCGCCGCAACCCCTCCCACGGCGGGCACATCGATCCCCTCGCCCGTGTAAAACTGGAACGCCGGCTCCGTGCTGAGAACCTCGAGGTTGACCCCGTTCTTGGGGTGCTTCGCGTGCACGTGCAGCTTCAGCGGCGCTTGGCGGGTATCGATCGGCACCGCGCCAGCCTCCTTCTCCTCGACGACGACAAAGCAGTCGTCCACCGCGGGGGCCTCGACGCCGAGCTCAAACGGCTTACCGCCCTCGATGCCCGGGAAGGGCGCCGGCCCACCGGTGGGAATACCGTCCTCGCGGGGAAGGTACGCGTTCGTCGCCAGCGTCGCGACGGTGCCAGCAAAGGTCTCGTCGCCCGTGAGATTAAAGTACGAGTGGTTCGTCATGTTGATAGCCGTCTCCTCGGCGCCGTCGACGAGCTGCGCCTCGTACTCCATGCCCAGCACCGAGACCTCCTTGCCGTCCACCTGCTGCGTGCCGGCCGTGTAGATGACCTTTACCTGAACCTTTCCGGGGAACCCTTCGTCGCCGTCCTCGCTGGTGAGCGAGAACTGGACGCTCTCGCCACCCTGGAGACCCTCGACGCCCGGGATCGCGCGGACGCCGACGGGCTTGGGACCCTCCCAGACCTTGGAGCTCCAGGGCTTGGCGCCGCCGTGCAGGTTATTGTTGCCGTCGTTGGCGGCGAGCTTGTACGTCTTGCCCCCGTTGAGGGACTTGATCTGCGCCGAGGCGAGGCGGTTCGCGACACGGCCGACGGTGACGCCAAAGTAAGGCGAGTTGTGCTTCTCGTAGAGGTCCTGGGTCGGGAAGCCTTGGACAATGTTGACGCCCTTGACCTTGAAGGACTGCAGGATGGCGCCCAGGGGCAGGAACTCGAAGGTAGCGTCCGACATTGTGCGAAAGGTATGTGTGGCCTTTTGGGGAAACGGGCTTGGTGATGGGGACAGGTAAGGTAGTCGATCGAAGTGTTGAATCACGGAATTGTCAGTCCAAAGTGAAAGAGGGCTACGACAGAGGCCTGGAATCACGCAGAGCTGTATTTTTGGGCAAGGGGACAGCAACCCTTTATGGAGTGCGACCAAGAGTCCCGTCACTGGTTGACATGGCGAAACATGCAATTCAGGCTATTATTGCTTGTATCTGCGCTTGTTGGCCGATGTAGCGGGGTGTTTGGACGAGGATGGCCGATGGAGGAGGGGGTGGAAACAGTTGAAGAGAAATGACGGCGTCTGCGGGGACGCACGCCCGCGGCGGGGTAAATTGGAGACACAAAAGACGTCCAGTATTCGTACGGACCACCTGGCGGGGAAGCTTTCCCCTCTGTTTGGCCGGTGCTCTCACTCCTCAACACCGAACCAGGAGGTTCCTAGCCCCATTTCGAGCGGCCATGCTGTCGTCTAACTGGTGCGTCTAAAACAACACGAGCAGCTTTGCGCCTTGTCTTCGCGTCTCCGGCTTTTTGGGGAAATGGATGGATCCAAAGCTGCCAAGTTCCCAGACGACCAGAGGGATGCTGGCGGATGGCGGATACACACGACAGTCAACTTGAGAGGCCCGCTTGAGCTGGGTAAGAAACTAAGACTCAGGTGAGAGTTTGCTCCATCCGCGAGCTGTGAGTGGATGTACAAGTTGTCAATTGTCCCGAATTTCTGAGAAACCCACCGTGGTCCGAAAATTAGTGCATTAAGATCGTGTACAACCTTTTGGTGACCCCTTGTCCTCTTCGGGCGACACTCCGCGATGTAGCGCCACCAAAAAACCAGAGGCCTCATGCTTCCAAGCTACATATGATACAATGAGCAACAATCACACTCATATGCATGATGGACCGCCAACACATAATACAATGTCCCATCCCAATATTCGTTACATCAATCCGATTCTTCGTCGTCGTCGCCGAGGAACGCCAGGTCCGCTCGCGCCTTGCCTCGTGCACGCGACGGGACGTGTGACTCTTGGTCCTCGTCATCTTCGTCTTCTTCATTGTCTTTGACGTTCTCGTCGTCAGAAACATCATCCTTCACAGCCTTTTTGGGGGTTGGTTGGCCACGCGCCTTGCTTCGAGACGATCTGCCTTCTGCGCCCCAATTAGCATTCATCTCCTGAACTGCTTCCAAGTCCGCCTCCAATTCTCTGCGCTCCTTGATCTCTTTTGCCTTTGCTTCTGAAAAGCGACCATCCATTCCAATGTCTTTGAGCATGCCTCTGAGGTGCCTAATCTTGGCCTTGGTATCGTCTCCGTATTGCTTCAACTCGAAGCCCCAGATTTTGCGAATACCACACTTGACCAGATGAGATTGTAGCTTTTTGATTTCCGCATCGTCAGGGTTCTCTGAGGCTGCCGGTGCCTTCTTCTGCTTGGTGGCCTTAGCCTTGGTCTTGGGGCCCGCTCCAGCTTCCTTTTTCTTGCGTTTCGGCTTGGGTGGCTCGTCTATCACGTCCGATAGCTCGCTGGTCGTGTCGTCTGCTGGCGCCTCGCCCTTCTTCTCGTCTGAAGCTTCGGGGTGCTTCTCGATTGACTCCTCATCCTTTTTTGCCTCGACCTTCTTCTCTTGTGACTTTTCCTCCTTGTTCTCGACCTTGTCGTCCTCGCTGTCAGGTGGGGAGCTCAAGGCATCTGAACCACTCTCTTCAGCCTTGCCCGCACGTCCGTTGGTGGGTTTAGACGCCTTCGGCTTGGCAGGGCTCGCTTCGTCAGAATCAGAGTCGATCACAGGAGTTTCCTCCTTCTTCTTGCGCGGGGCTGCTTTCTTCTTCGGCTTCGCCTTTGGCTTCTCCTCCTCGGAGGCGCTCGCCTCGGATTCTTCTACTTTGGCAGAGGCGCGCTTTCTGCGCTTAGCAGGCGGTGATTCATCGGCTGCTTGACGCTTGCCAGACTTCTTTGGCTTCGCATCTTCTTCATCTTCGTTAGGTTCGACTTCTTCATCGGGGTCTGCGTTGCCCTCCACGAGGTCGGTCTAGTATGATGTCAGAAAGACAAACTCCGACACTGTTGGCGGTGCTCGTGCCTATGCCAGTGCCAGGGAGGGGCTAGGTAATTACAGCGAGTTCCTTGATGAGCTTTTTGCTCTTCTCCTTCCATTTTCCTGAAGAGAGCATTTCATCTTCGAGCTTGAGATCTGATTCGACGCGCCTTCGGATGGAGTTCACGTTGAGGTTATCGATATCCGTCTTGAAGACCTCGCGGACTTTGGCGAGGATCGTCGCCTCGATCTCCTTGTCTGAAGGGGCCATGCTTGTAAGATTGGCCGGGATGAATGGAGTCAATGGTGCAATTGAACGTTGATGCCGTCGATAAGGAAATTTACAGCTTCACTGGACATTTGGCGCGGAATGGGGTAGAATGCAGGAGCTTCGGGGCTCTGTCGCGCAGGAAGTCGCGTCGAGGGACGGTGTCTGAGCGCAGCAGGTGGACGGCGACGCGGGCAGGCGCAGATCAAGCGCAACCGGGGTAAGCTGCAACTGATTCGACCGGAGTGGGGCGGCAGTCATCCGACGTCAATATCGGGTCTGGTCCGAGCTTTTTACATAGAAGGCAGGATGCAACGGCGCCGGGAGGAAGGAGAGATGGCAGTATTGTGCGCGTGTTCGAATCAGCCATTCCTTTCTTGATAGGTACAACGCGACTATCAATCATGATAAAGTAAGGCTGCTACCTTTACAGTTCTCCTAAATATCACTCGCCGGCCAGGAACAATGACGTATTGTCGAAAGTGGGCTTACTTGATGTGATTTGCGACATTGTGTAGTTATGTAAATAATAAGTGCTGAGGTTTAGTCTCGAAAGCAGCTTGATTATTTAGTACAAGGTGGCCGACGAAAGCTCGGTGAGTGAATGTGAGAAAGGTATGGAGTCCCTCAATGCTGCCGTTTGTTTTTTTGTCCATGATATATCTCTCGATCATTTGAAAGTGTGCAAATTCGGGTCTGAAATGATTGTAAGCCGGTTCATGGTGGGCGGGCCGAGGAATAACACCGCAGTCAACCTCGCAAACTTGAATTTGCGGGTGTCAGGACATTTTGGTCCGAAAGTTATGGGGCCGTCGATGTCAGTCCGTGGTAGCCAAACAGGGAGCCTGGTCGACCTTGTGGGTTGGATGATTGGGCTAGATCGTTCTCTAAGTACCTAGCGTATGTCATTGGGTACGAAATGGTCGAAATGCCCAGCAATCGGGGCCGAAGCTCCTGCACAACTACAATGACAGAGGGTAAGCATGTTGATGATGATGCTGGATAATATTTGATACTAGGATGGTGACAGCACGTTTACGTTGCGGGACCGATCACCACTTAATATGTACCCAGCTATAAATGCGAAGCCCCACTAGCTTTGAAAGCCTCGGGATTTAGCGAAAAGATGCAAGGTACTCTTCTCTCCAAAGAGTAAAGAGGCAGCTGGAGAAGCGCAGTTGAGGGGGGAAGAAGGGCTCTTGTGTGGCAGCGACAAGCTCACATTGTCGCCAGGAAGCCAGCTGAAGCCTGGAGGCTCGATTTGCAGGAAAGACCGGATGTCATTACGATGGGTGGATGCAGGGAAATTTTCAAGAGACATCGTGAACATTCTCTCCTCTACCGCCGATAAAGTACCCACATCTCGGCGCCGGATTCTCCACCATCTGGCGGAAGGTGCCCAGGTCTCATGTACATCTACTTGACATCTCAAGCTCTGGATGTCTTTTGGGCTCGTCCTGCGAGAGGAACGGATGGCAGAAGACGCAGGTGAGATAGATTCGGCTGGACGGACCTGTTGGAAAAATATCGCTCATATTGCCTCTCAGCCGGATTGTCTATCTGCCCGGGCCAGAAAGACAGTGCTAGGCGAGACGGCCTGTACATAGGTAGAGAGAGGTTGGAGGGGTGGCAGAGAAAAGAGTGACAGGGCCGGGAATTCCTCGCAGTGATTTGACAAGGATCTCTACCCAAAATTACGTAGATGGCACCGCAGCAGGTATCTGTACGAAGTACCAGCAGCGCCCAAAATCAAACACCATCCTCTGTACAGGACCTTGCTCTCTGAGTAGGCATGCTCCGGCTTTGACCTCACCTCAGTTTAACAGGTCATTAGATGCTGACCTTGGGTAGCCATGTTTCGTCTGCCGCGTTTGGTGCTCTTCTCTTATCTTGAAATGTTGCCAACCGAATAAGACCAAACATGTAGACTAAGAAAGGCGTCAAATCCATTCGTACTGTTCTCCATTGCCTTTACCCAGAGTGCCCCACAAACCAAGTATCTCTACTTCTGGGGAAACGCAAGCTCTGCCTTACAGTAGTGCGCCAGTGTTGCATCAGGTCGAGCTTTCTCCGTTGTGCAGCTGCTGCCCGTCTAGTTTGGATTGCACTGAACCGGATTGGCACTTTCTTGCTTCTTCTCAACACCCTCTCATCTGCCCTCTCACCCGCCAGGACCTCACTCAGTCAACAAACGCAACCTGACAAGCCAACCACTGACTAGCCGCCGTCTTCCTTCTCTTTCCACCTCACCCTATCTTCACGCACCTGAGGTTCTCTTCTCTCTCCATCCACCCAGACCAAGCTTGTCCTACATTGCACTGCTTGTTTTTGTGCATTACGTTTCCACGTAGCTTGCGTCCGACAGCCCAGCTTCTTCCAATACCGCTGCATCCTTACCGTCCCGTCAACATACCTTATACATACACTAGTCGCCGTCGCCCTTGTTTGAAGCTTTTCTGCGAACCACGACTCACTCCCACCTCTCTCGGCAACTCAAGAAGCTTACGACTTTTGCGACGGAGCTGTGTCCAGCACCAATCTGCCCATTTCGATCTCCCTCAGAGAATCAAATAAACACCAGCCCACCCCTGTGTGCTTTTTCCGTCGCCGTCACTTGAGTTTTGGGTACTTGATCTTCCTGGAATTTACCCCTCCATCATCCCCGCAAGCTCATCCCAGCCAGTCTCAGCTAACACCTTACCCTGCCGCCACAGGACACCCCAGCATACCTTAGCTACTGCTGTTCCCTAATTACCTGCCACCCATCGAACGAACCCTCCACGAAATCTTTCGCACCACCATCTTCCACCGTTCAGCACCAAGCAAATCGCCCAAGATGCCTTCGCTCGTCCCCGACGAAGAGACTGCGCCTGGTCGCCTACTACTGCTCTCCAACCGACTGCCTATCACTATCAAGCGTTCTGACGATGGCAGTTACTCCTTCTCCATGTCCTCTGGTGGTCTCGTCACTGGCCTCAGTGGTCTGTCAAAAACCACCAGCTTTCAATGGTACGGATGGCCAGGCCTCGAAGTTCCCGAGAACGAGATTGCCGGCATGAAGCAGCGTCTCAAGGACGAATACGATGCTCATCCTGTCTTCATTGACGACGAGCTCGCCGACAAGCACTACAACGGCTTCTCTAGTATGGACGACCCTCCCTTGCCTCTATATTTCCTAGCTTGACTAACAACCAAACCTTTTTCGCAGACTCTATTCTCTGGCCGCTTTTCCACTACCACCCCGGCGAAATCACATTTGACGAGAGCGCATGGGCCGCTTACCGCGAAGTCAACCGCCTGTTTGCCAAGGCTGTCGTCCAGGACGTTCAGGATGGCGATCTGATCTGGGTTCACGACTACCATCTGATGTTGCTGCCTGAGATGCTTCGCGAGGAAATCGGCGACTCCAAGAAGAACGTCAAGATTGGCTTCTTCCTGCACACGCCTTTCCCTTCTTCTGAAATTTACCGCATCCTTCCCGTTCGCGAAGCCCTCCTGACGGGCGTCCTCGACTGCGATCTCATCGGATTCCACACCTACGACTACGCTCGTCACTTCTTGAGCAGTTGCTCTCGCATTCTGTAAGACGCAATCGAAAAGCGAAAGCTTGTTCTCTTAGACACAAACTGACGTCACATGTAGTGGAACTCCTACGACCCCCAATGGTGTTGATTACAATGGCAAATTCGTCACCGTTGGCGCATTCCCCATCGGTATTGATCCTGAGAAGTTCGTCGAAGGCCTCAAGAAACCCAAGGTCCAGGAGCGCATTGACGCTCTTACGCGCAAGTTCAACGGAGTGAAACTCATTGTCGGTGTCGATCGCCTCGACTACATCAAGGGTGTCCCTCAGAAGCTCCACGCATTGGAGGTCTTCTTGACAGAACACCCCGAGTGGATCGGCAAAATTGTGCTGGTTCAGGTCGCCGTGCCTTCAAGGCAGGACGTTGAGGAGTATCAGAATCTGCGTGCCGTGGTCAATGAGCTTGTCGGCCGTATCAACGGCAAGTTTGGCACCATCGAGTTCATGCCCATTCACTTCCTCCACCAGAGCGTCTCCTTTGACGAGCTCACAGCTCTGTACGCCGTTTCCGACGTCTGCCTTGTTTCCTCCACACGCGATGGCATGAACCTGGTCTCGTACGAGTATATCGCTACTCAGCGCGAGCGTCACGGTGTCATGATTCTGTCCGAGTTCACCGGCGCCGCCCAGTCCCTCAATGGCTCTCTCATCGTCAACCCATGGAACACTGAAGAGCTAGCAAACGCCATCCACGATGCCGTGACCATGTCCCCGGAGCAGCGCGAGACCAACTACAAGAAGCTCGAGCGCTACGTTTTCAAGTACACGTCATCCTGGTGGGGACAGTCCTTCGTCGCCGAGATGACTCGCCTCTCCCAGGAGGCGACGCAGTCCAAGACGTTGAAGAACATTGGCGGCAACGTGGTTGGTCAGGTCACCAAGGCGATTCAGGGCGCCGTCGATAGCGTCACCGGTAGCAAGGATGGCGCGGAAGATGCAAAGGAGACGAAGGCGGTAAAGCAAGAAGCATAACGGCCAATTGTACATCCAACAAAACTTGCAAACCAGGTTATTTACTTTTCCACTGGACAAGAGGCCGCCTGACCCATTTTAACGAAAGCATGATTGAAAGAGAGAAAAGAGGAAGACCTTGCCCTTTTCGGGCAAATTTTAGCTGGGCGAGGAAGCATACATGATCGGGAACAATGGCATCGAGCCGAGCGGAGTTTTTTAGGGGCTTTTTTTGTCATATGGTTTTGTTTCATTCCTGATGGTGGAGAGGGCAATATGGATGGACGGGTCACATTGAGAGGGAAATGTGTCGTACAAGAGGTCTTTCCAATGCATTTGTTTTGATTTGATTTCTCTAGGGGGCATGACCGTAATAGACTATCTACTACCTACTTGTTTCACGAGAGCTGTGGACCATTGCAAACCAGCCCACTATGTGAACGACCAAACGCACAGTATCAAAGGCAAGCAACGAGGAGCAATCAGAGTTCATGTGAATTCAGAGTTGTATGAATTTGAGAAAACCCGGCTAATTTCGCATTTGCCTGAACAAGAAATGCAGTGAGGAACAAACCACCAAAGCTTGCTCACTCGCGGAGCTCTTCAAAAGGTATCTAGAAAAGTACCCCTTCTTCTCGTCATGGTGAAATGTCAAGAGAGAGAGGAGGCAACGAAGTGAAAAAGCAAGCAAGAGTGAAGATACCTGGCGGCACAGAGCAAGAAGAAGAAGAAATAATAGAAAAGAGGTAAACGTGTTGTGCCGTAAGTCCGTCCCGTAAAGCCCCCGTCATCCTCCCTCATCACACACCCGTCCCTTTGCGCTACGCAAATTCAGCGTACTCTCAACCTTGGAAACGCCATCGTGGGGATCAAATAGTCCAACATGAACGCATCACACATAACACACAAAGAAGACCACTCTCTCACCTAACTCAGTACGGCGACGCGACGATATCCTCCTTGCCCAACTTGTACCGACCGCTCTTGGGCGTCGTGATCCGTCCAGAATCCCTGCGGCCCATGCTGAGCTGTGCAAAGTTGCCAGCGATGCTCTCGCGAGTAGGGCGCTTGAGACCCTGCTTGCCGACCATGTTGACCTCGTTGGGGAGGGCGACGATGACGTTCTTGTCCGTTCCGAACTTGAAGTCGTCAGCCTTGACCTCTTCGGCGTAGCGCTTGATGCGGTAGGCGGCCTTGGCTCCGCGCAGGACCTTCTTCAGGCTCCACTCCACAATGTACGGGCCGGTGGCGGTGATGATGCTCGTCTCCTCGACGCCCTCGCCGGCGTTGAAGCGCGCAGGTGTGAATGACACAGGCTTGCCGGTCTCGTGGGCGAACTGGGCAACGTGCTCGGGTGTCAGAGCCAGGCGGCGAGGTTGAGGCTTGTCGGAAGCCGCGAAAGACTTTTCGAAACCAAGCTTGCCCTCGTTCTTGCCAGACTTTTGCATCGCGTCGATGAGCAGGATGTACGTTCGGCAGGTGGCGAGGACCCAGCGACCGTCGGCGGATGTGTCGAGACCGAGAATGGCTTCACCGAGAGCGGGGATGTGGGTTTTGGCGTTGATTCCTAGGCGATCGAAGAGGCGTACATCGCCCTTGTTGGAAGCGACGGCGATGTATCCCTTCTCCGTAGTAGAGATAGCCGAGAAGTCGTTCTTGGAAACGTACTGCTTCAGCTGAGAATCAACCAGCTTGGTGCCGGATAAACGGGGGTCGACGCGGTAGAGGGCATTTTTCGAGATACCAAGGAAGGTCGGCTCGTGAGTCATCTGGGCAAACTTGTTCTCGGGAGCAAAGTTGAGAACAGGAATGTCCTCATGAACATTCCACTCGTCAACGACCTTGCCGTACTCGAGATCCATACGATACAGCTTATTGGGATCCGACTCGTTCTGAAGAATCATGTTGCGATCCTCGTTGTGAAGCATGACCTTCTTGGGGCTGAACAGTGTGCCCTTGGGAGTCTCGACCTTGGAAATGTTGGTGGAGAACTCGAGATTGTTGTTCGCCGTGTGCTTGAAGACGCCGATCTTGGATCCGCGCACGACGAAGGACCGGTCATGCTTGTAGCCAACAGCAAGCTGAGAGTTAACGTTGCCATCTTCGTCCTTAGTCTCAACATCGTCATCCTCCTCGTCGCTGTCGTAATGCTCGCTACGCTGCGCATCATCCTCTGCATCTTCGTACTCCTCTTCCTCTTCCTCCTCCTCCTGCTCTTCGGGTGTATCTTCCATAACCAAATCATTGAAAGCGGAGGTAATGTACTCCTGCTCTCTGTCCGTCTTCTTTTCCCACTTGACCTCGTTCAGCTGCTCCCACAAAGCTCGGAGAAGAGCTTCTTGGAAACGTTCCAAAGTCGGCTGGTCCTTGAAACGGAGCAGCCAAGAGTATGCTGAGCCATCGGCAGAGAAGTGGTTGAAGATGAAGGACAAGAACTCAAAGTTGAAGACAGGGTTGATATCTGCGATAATCGGGATGCCCAACCAAGCGCGGTCCTCGCTTTCGATTTGCAGCCAGTACTCCCACTTTCCAACTTCGGTGACGGTGGCAGTGACAGCGGCAGCTTGCTGGATAAAGGAGCCAGAGGGATGGTCGTAGAAGTGAAGCTCACAGCTCTCTGTAGCGTACGTGTCGAGAGCCTCTGGGGCCTCCGCTGACTTCGGAGGGCCAGTCGGCTTGGACTTCTTCTCCGGTGTGATAGGCATCTTCGCCGGCGTCTTCGTAGGGGTCTGGACAAGTGATTGCTCTTCCTTCTTTGTGGGTGTGATCGGGTCTTGCGGCACAAACAGACTGTCGGCAGACTCGATTGATCTAACGAGAGTAGGGCTGTGGATGGGACTTGCGGGAGGAATCGGCTGCTCGTCCTCAAATTCGAATTGCTTCAGGTCGACTTCGGATGCTGTTGTATGCGGCTTGCGGTATTTACGCTCGTACTGGCACTCCTTGGCGACCCGCTCGAATTGCGCGACTTGACCAGGAGACACAACGTTGTCGCAGACGAACTCGTAGACGTCACCAGTATCACCACTCAGGTCTCTCCAGGCCAGAATCTTCTCCTTGCCTTCCCGAATCTCGATGCGGAAGTGGAGGGCCTCGTCAAGCAGGAAGGTCTTTTCGTCTCTTTCGGCGGCGGCAAGTGCGTCGATCTCGGCGTCCTCTCCTTCCTCCTCGGCTAGAAGTTCGGCCTCGCCTTCCTCGTAGACTCTCTGTACCACGAGCTGGTATTGGAAATCCTGCGCAGTTCGTCGGATGCGGGCAGCTGCGTCCTTGAAGATGAGTTCGGAGTAGCCCTTTGGCGAGAGGGGGCGAACGAGGTAGAGTTGTCCTTGGGGGAGCTCGATGAGAGATTCTTGGTTGCTAGATCCAAAGATAAGTTTGCCAACTGGAAAAGAGAAAAGTTGTTAGCATGTACTTAAGGGCTCTGGGAAATCGCAAACGGGCGCGGCAGTAAGAAGGTGGAACGACGTTGATCGCGAAACGGTAACAGAAAATGACGCCCAACGAACGCTTCACATGCGCCTCGCTGTCGGTCGCGGGATAAGGCTAAGCGGCGCGGCGAACGCTCCGAGTGATAGGTGAGTAGCGGGGTAAACTTACCGTTTCTGAGGACAAACATCTTGAAGTTTGGGTCTTGTTTGGAAAGCTGTGTTGATCGTGGGCAGAGAGCTCTTGCGACGTGGTTTTGTATTTCTGCAAAGCAAGCCCGGCCGCTGGGTTGATCAAAGGGACAAAGAGACGGAAAGTCCCAGACCTTGGCCACGAAACAAAAGTGATCAGGCACTAGGGAAGAAAATGCGTCATAAGAGGGAGCTTTTGAGTTGGGGTTCAGATGATGGAGGGGTGAAATGGCCTGTGGCTGTGCACGTCCCTTTTTCCTTCCAATTTTTTTGCCACGGCAACACAAGGTCCCTGAGCCACGGTGCCACGGGACCGGGGTATCACGTGGGGCCCCCCGGCAGCGGCCGATCCAGACCCACCCGGACCCTTCTATCCTGCTAGGCAGTACCCTTCCAGCTTCTTTGCCATTGCTTCACAGACATATCGCCACTGCGAGACAAGAGAATCAAGGTGTTGGAGGCCTCAGATTTGTCTTCAATAACGACACTCAGACTTGTGGCAGTAATTCTTGCGCTTCAACAAACGACAAGAAGGCTATACATCATTTGTTGGCACGTCTAACAGGTGTCACCGGCTTACACGTGTGTAGACGCCGGCACCCGGAGGGTGATGGGTGACAAGGATCGTTTGGTGAAATCCCATCCTCAATTTTTCATCAAAGTAGAAATCAGTATTCTGCGCTCGGAATACAATGTTTCCAGACATATCAGGTGTCCCCAGAAACAATCTGCTGCCTTAAGAGTTGAGTAGTACTCCAAAAGACATGGTGCTTTGGCCACTGAGGAAACCCCGAACCATTTACGAGGCAGCTAGCTCAGTGAGTGACGTTTTGAAACATCTTTCACTTGAAGAAAATCGAATAAGGGAACGCAATCTGGTGCAGAATGCCCAACAACAACTTATCATTCTATACAGTTCTTTGAGATCACTACGTCCTACGCATGTTTCAATAGTGAGTAGAGCCCGATGCTGAAAGATATCAAATGAACAGAAGGAAACAAAACTCTTCAACCCAGAGTAATCACAGCTCCTCAGCCACGGGCACCTCCTTCTCAATTTGGCCCAGTACCTCCTGCGCACCATCGACCTCGATCTTCTCCTCGAGTGTCTCCTTGGCCTCTGAGAAATCGTCGGCAATCAACTTTGCAATGTTCATCCCCATCAAGGCGCTGGTCTCCATACACGAGATGAAGCTTTCGACGCCCGAAAGATAATAAAGTCCGTCCCTCAGGATGGGGTCTTGGAAAGTGACACGCGGATATTCAATGGGGTACGAGTTGAACACATGCGGGTAATACCAAGAGATGGGTTCAACAGTGCGCTGGCCAGCTTCCTCTGACTTTTTGCCCGCAACAATGGACGCCGGCACTTCAACGCCAAGCAGCTTTGACAGGAACTCTGCCGTCACCTTCTTGGGAGAGAAGATCTTGTAGAGAAACTCGTCCTTGAGAGTGTCGGGGTTTGTAACGGTTCTGAGGGTGCTGACAGAGTAGAAGCCAGCCTTGCCAGCACCTTCAGAGCCAGCCTTTGCCTCGTCATCAGGGCCGAGCGTTGTCAAGACTGAGTCGGGTGCCTTGGAACCAGGCTCGAGACCAAAGTACTCTGGGGAGAGGTGGAACGGTGAGGCGAAAAGGGTAACGTGAAGCTTGGTGTAAGGAACCTCATCAATCTTGTGCTGGAAAAGATCCTCTGAGACACTGATATCTCCATACTGCCAAGGAGTCGCAATGACGACGTTGTCGAAAGCAATCGGGTACTGGTTCGACTCTGCCTCGGCTTCAGCATGAGCGTCTTTGGTTGAAAGTAGATACTTGGAGCTAGAAGGGCCAGACTTCACGGCGATTGATGTCACCGAAGTGTTGCGATGCAATGTCGCGTTACTCCTTTGAAGCATTGCCTGGAAAACCTGCCAGTTGCCTCCAATGACTTGCCGAGCGCCTTCAGGGGCAAGAGAGACCATGGTCTCAAGGCCATGGATATACTTCAGGTTTGACGCATAGTTGACTCTGGTGGCTGCCTGGATGATATCGTGGGAGAAAAGCTCACTGATCTAGCACAAATCGATTAGTATACGGAATATCAGGCAGGATCATGTTGTGCTTACATCGTTGTTGGCGAGAAACTGCTCCCCGGTAACGGAAGTTGCCTTCAAAAGATCCAGCTCGAAGACTCTTTGCGTGAGCGATCGGAAAGGAAAGTGAGGTTTCTCATAGAGCTGCAAAAAGGTCGCAACGGTCGACTGCACGAGCTTCTGCGCCTTGTACGGGGCGGTGCCGTACTTCCAGAAGAGCTTGGCCAAGTTCCACCAGTTCCAGGAACTATCATCTTGGGAAAAGACAAACTTCTCGCCGTCCCAAATGCCCAGGAAACCATCACTGCCAGACTCTGGCTCTTTCAGGGGAAGACCAAAGTTGATACTGGCATTATAGATGATGTGATTGGCCTCGATGAAGATGGAAGCGCCCAGCTCAACTGGTTCGAGCGGGTTGCCGTAAGCGTCGACGGTCAACGTCCGGCCTCCTACTCGATCGGTCTTTTCAAACACAGTAATGTTGACGGGAAGACCTTCGGCTTCGGCGAACTTTTGGAGGTAGTAGGCCGCGGAGGAACCACCGGCACCCGCTCCTACATACCGTGTAAGTACTGGGTTGAACGGCGACGCGCTAAGGTCATGGACAAATCGTCGGAGCTTCAAAGGTTTTCATGAAGCAGCGTTCACGTACCAATGATGGCCACTTGCTTCACGCCATTCTCGGTGACAACCTGCTCAAGCTCAGTCGCAGGAACGGACTGTGTCAAGCTGAGCGCGGACAGCACAGCTGAGAGCTTGGACCCCCACATGATGTCGCGTAGATTGAAGACTACAAAAGGCGAATCACAGAACTAGATGAAGACGATGAAAGAAGGGAGAGATAGGAATGACTGGTCAGGAACAACTGTGTCAGCGATACGTTTGAGTACGCTTGGAAGATGAACAGGATGAAAGGAGAGCACGAAATAGATTCGTCATTTGTGAGGTGTCTCCGGCGTGTCTCCGGGAGGTCCCCAAATGAATTAAACTCAGGGTGAGTAAACAAACCGCTGCTTTACTTTGGTAGCTCTGGAATTTAGTGCAGTTGAAGCTCACCTTTGGTACGACCAACGGAGATGATGCAGCAAGAAACTGAACGGCAGGCGGTAAGTGGACCGTCTATAATACTCTCCTTTATTCTATACGTGAGGTTATTCAGTAAAAGACGGTCTAAGTATGAATTCTTGATCTTGGTAGATAAGCCACTTGGCCTTCGCAACCAAAGAAAAGATGTCACCGGCACAAGCTTGGGGTAAAGCAGCGGTGTATTCTTGGGGTGAAAGTTTCATTGCAGTGGTCCTCTAGGGGACCCCTAAGTCCCCACGTCCCGGTCTCCCGTTCTCAGCTTGCATTCGCCCCATCAGGAGGCTCTAACGACGCACGGTTCATAGAACGGCGGGATTGCTGACAGATGCGGCAGCCATCCACACCTCACTAAGTACATATTCCCCTACGCATGCAGCTATGCTTATAGAGAGAATTAGTCAAGAATGGACCACTGCAGGTGCCAGGCACCCACCACCACCAAGCTGGCAATTAGGTAGTGAGCCAGCACCTTCTACCAGCGTCTGACCGCCTGCCACCTCGAGGCAGAAAAAAAGTCACCAGCAGAGTCCCGCATCTGAAGCTCCCGGGGCCAGGTCAATCTCGAGAACACTCCACGTCAGGTCGCTAATCCAATAACTTTACCGACTGATACCCCCTCACGAACCCCTCGACGACCTCAAGCCAACATGTCTGCGGCGCAACTGCTCAACCCCAAGGCCGAATCGAGGGTGCGCGACCCTTGTCCTGACGATATTTGTTTGCATGCTAACGGCTAGTGCAGCGGCGGGGTGAAGCCCTGAAGGTCAACATCAGCGCTGGTGAAGGCCTCCAGGATGTCCTCAAGTCCAACCTCGGCCCTTTGGGCACTATCAAGATGTTAGTCTATCGCTGTTTATGTCTTCAAATTAGATGCTAACATTAATAGGCTTGTCGATGGCTCCGGTCAAGTGCGAATAACTACCCCTCTTCCCCTGAATCCCCACCGCTAATGCGCCGCCGAACAGATCAAGTTGACAAAAGATGGAAACGTCCTCCTCCGCGAGATGCAAATTCAAAATCCTACCGCAGTCATGATTGCTAGAGCTGCGACGGCACAAGATGATATCTGCGGAGACGGCACGACATCAGCTGTCCTGTTGATCGGAGAACTCCTCAAGCAGGCGGATCGTTATATCTCAGAAGGACTGCATCCTAGAATTATTACGGATGGTTTCGAGATTGCCAAGAACGAGGCGTTGAAGGTGGGCATCTATTGAACACGGATACTTGGATAGTGGTGCTGACGGGCGAACAGTTCCTTGACGGCTTCAAGCTCGAGAAGGAGGTCGACCGCGAGTTGCTTCTCTCCGTGGCCCGCACGTCGCTTTCCACGAAGCTTAACTCCAACCTTGCGGCCAAGCTCACCCCCGATATCGTCGATGCTGTTCTCGCCATCTACCAGGCACCTGCCAAGCCGGATCTGCACATGGTCGAGATCATGAAGATGCAGCACCGGACCGCCTCCGACACCCAGTTGATCAAAGGTCTTGCCCTCGACCACGGCGCCCGCCACCCCGATATGCCCAAGCGCCTTGAGAACGCCTACATCCTGACGATGAACGTCAGCTTGGAGTACGAGAAGTCTGAGATCAACTCTGGATTCTTCTACTCTAGCGCAGAGCAGAGAGACAAGCTGGTGGAGAGCGAGCGTCGTTTCGTTGATGCTAAGTTGAAGAAGATTGTCGAGCTGAAGAAGGAGGTTTGCGGAAACGACCCCACCAAGAACTTCGTCATCATCAACCAGAAGGGCATTGACCCTCTTTCTCTCGACGTACTGGCCAAGAACGGCATTCTCGCCCTCCGCCGTGCCAAGAGAAGAAACATGGAGAGACTGCAGCTCATCTGTGGTGGTGTTGCACAGAACAGTGTTGACGACCTGTCACCCGAGTCTCTGGGATGGGCTGGTCTTGTCTACGAGCAAACTCTGGGTGAGGAGAAGTACACCTTCATCGAGGAGGTTAAGGAGCCCAAGTCTGTCACCCTGTTGATCAAGGGACCCAATGCACACACCATTACTCAGGTTACGGACGCTGTCCGTGACGGTCTGCGCAGTGTCTACAACATGATTGTGGACAAGAGCGTTGTCCCGGGTGCTGGTGCTTTCCAGGTTGCCTGCGCAGCACACCTCAAGAGCGACGCCTTCTCCAAGACGGTGAAGGGCAAGGCCAAGTGGGGTGTCGAGGCCTTCGCCGATGCTCTGCTGATTATTCCCAAGACTCTCGCTGCCAACGCCGGTCTTGACATCCAGGATGCTCGTAAGTGCACAGTACGCTTGCTTTTTGAAGAAGATTCACTAACATGTCACAGTTGCTGCTATGCAGGATGAGCACGCGGATGGCAACATCGTTGGCTTGGATCTGGCAACGGGCGAGCCGATGGACGCAGAGCTCGAGGGTATCTTCGACTCCTTCAGAGTACTCAGAAACTGCATCGCCTCAAGTTCGAGCATTGCATCCAACCTGCTTTTGTGCGACGAACTCTTGAAGGCGAGACAGATGGGCAGAGCGGGAGGCCCTGGCCCTGGTATGGACGGCCCTGAGGAGTAAAGAGTTTGATGGATTCCAATATTAAAAGTGTTGGCACGGTAGACAAAAGGCGTTGATCATAGATCTGTCAAAGCTGAGAGCCGGAATGATATCCAACTATGAAGACAATTCCTGCATTCCATTTCGTGAAGTGTGTTAATTCAAAGTGGTTGGGACATGTCAGTCAGGGGCAGCCTTCATCGTTTGCTACCCCTCGCTGGAGGAGGGCAGGTGAGGAGCGATAAGATAAGCCCCGCATCGAAATATTTCGAGAGCCAAAAAATCTTGACCCCACGTACCCAGCCCAACCCGTCAATCTGGCAGCCCATACCGATTTACACAACCATGGCAGATTACGACAGTGATTCCTCCGAGCAGGAGTTCACGGAGACCAACGTGTTGCTCGGTTACGCCAGCAAAGACGCCGACGATGACACCATCAGTCGTCTTGGTGGTCAACCAGTAAGTTCTCCTTTGCCGCCGCGCATCGACAAACAGAGATGACAGCCCCCCAAATTGACTGACACATGGTTGTTTTCACTTGTAGGAATGGTTGAACCCCGAACAACCAGCCTCAGCAGCCCTGGCGCGCTGTCAAGTGTGCAACGAGATCATGGTCCAGCTTCTCCAACTCAACGGCGAGCTCCCCGAAAAGTTCCCCGGCCACGAGCGCCGCCTGTACGTCTTCGCCTGCCGCAAATCCACCTGCCGGCGCAAGCAGGGCAGCATCCGCGCTGTGAGAGGTGTCAAGGTATCCAAGGAAGCGCAAGCAGCGGCAGCAAAGAAGGCGGAAGCGAAGCCTCAGAAGAAGGTGGAGGAGAAGGAAGAGCCCAAGAAAGACGTCAGCTCGGGACTGGGAACCGCGCTCTTTGGCGGCGGTTCCGGTGCAGCGAACCCGTTCGGAGGCAACGCGAACCCGTTCAGCACGGGCGCCTCTTCAAGCAGCAGCCCCTTTGGCACCGCCGCCCCGTCGAACCCGTTTTCTAAGTCCGCCGCCGCCGACGAGCCCACGCAGAAGAAGGAGGAGGCCAAGGACCCGGCCGAGTCCCTCCCCAAAACCTTTGCCGAGACGCTGAACCTCAACAACCCGCAAACGCCTTCCGGGCCGCCCCCGCCGCCAGAGCCGTGGCCCGCGGCCGACGCCCTGCCTAAGCCGTACCCGATTTCCTACCTCGCGGACGCCGAGTTCGAGACGCTCGACCCGGAACCTATGCCCGCGCCGCAGAACGCGCGGATGGAGGTGGACACCGAGGGTGGTAGCGGCGCTGGTGGGGGAGGCGACATGAAGGACGTCTTCGAGTCGTCCATGGACGCGGCGTTTCAAAAGTTTGCGGACCGCATGGAGCAGAACCCGGAACAGTGTATCCGCTACGAGTTCAACGGCACGCCGCTGCTGTACTCCAAGGCGGACGCCGTGGGCGCGAAGCTGGGCGCCGCTGCCGGCAGTGGTGGAATGACGCGGTGCGGAAACTGTGGTGCCAGGCGCGTGTTTGAGGTGCAGATGACGCCGCATGCCATCACCGAGCTCGAGGCGGAGGAGCTGTCGCTTGAGGGTATGGACTGGGGTACCATCATTGTCGGCGTTTGCGAGGCGGATTGTCAGCAGCGCGGTGTCGAGGTTGGTGAGGCAGGGTATCTTGAGGAATGGTGTGGTGTTCAGTGGGAGGAGCTTTCAAAGCGATGAGAAAGTTATGTGCTACACGACGATGATTTAAAAGGGGACAGGCAGGGACAAAGATTTTGCAGCACATCAAAATAATGAGAAGAAAAAGAAGCGTTTTACACGACATTTCAAACATTGTGGCATGTCTCATATTCAGGGATATACTCTATGGCCCCCGATTCCAAAGTCAAAAGTGAACGCCGGTAATTTTTGCCGCCATGCTCTCTTCCAGCCCTAACTCCATGTACGGAGCTATTAGCAGCCAAGGGTTGTGATATCAACCCTTGCGTCCCCTTCTTCTGTTCATCCTCACACCGAAGCCCAAGTCTGCGATTTCTCTTCTTATTTTTCAAAAAAGTACTTCTTTTACGCAGTCTCCTCCCATGATCTGCGAAGAATCCTCGAGAACATGTCGACGTTGACGTCCTCCCTGATCTCAGACTTCTTGGCCTCGTTCTCGGCGTTCTTGGGGATGGTAACGACGCCATTGTCGCCAACGGTCCAGCCGGCAACCTCGGTGACGAACTTTGCGGTGGCGTCGCCGTCGAGGCCGAGCCACGACTCGAGCTGGGACAGGCTGACCTCGCGGAAGGCCTGGGCGATCGAGTTGGCAATGTTGCTGCGGATGAGGTCCTCGAAGCCTGAGATGTCGGCAATGAGGTCGGCGCAGAGGTCATCGCCGTCAATGGTGTTCCAGAAGCGGGCGTACTGGGAGCCCTCGAGCTGGCTGTTGAGGGTGCGCAGCTTGGCGACGGCCTCATGGAGCTCGCCCTGGGCGATGGTGGAGGGGTTGATGAGGTGCAGGGCGAGGGTGAACTGCGGCGAGGGGAACTGGGTCATGGCCTTGACGAGGATGTTGGTGACGACCTCATCCTTGAGACGGTCGGGGTTGAGCTGGTACCTGGAAGGAGAGAGAAGACAAAGTGGTCAGCTGTCGAGTTCCATGATGATGTAGGCTCGTATCCAAATTGTGTCTCAATATTGAGTTCCGGTATCGTTCAGTTAACACCATGTGCTGACTTCAGTTGCGACTGAGGGGTTCATGACGGAACAACCAGTGCATGTCAGGTAATAGGAAACGTTTACACGATCATCATATAAACCGGCGCAAGACCAAGCAAAGGGGTCTAATGCCACCGACGTGTACAAAAAAGACGCGTGGTGGTGGTCGAGTAGGCATATTGGAGATTGCGACTCACAGCTTCAGGAGTGTCCGGTTCGCATTGCAGTCGCAGTACTTCTGCTCGCACTGCTCCTGCAGGTAGGACTCGAGGTTGACGACAGCCTCAGGGTTGTACCGCTCGAGGCCATTGATGATGTTGACAATGTAGTCGGGCCGCTCGGGCGGATCTTCGCCGTTCAACATGATTGCTGGTTTTATGTGCGGCGTGGGGGGGTGTGAGAGGGTGGTTTTCGAGGTTCGGCGGGTTAGGAGAGGTATCGTGGAGGGGAAGGAAGAAATCGGTGCCGCTGGTGGGGCTTGGGCCGCCCTGGCGAAAGATTTCCAAAAGTTCGAGTGTGTTGTTGTGTGGAAGTCGCTTGGGTCGTCAAATGAGGTTTAGCGCCGGAGCAAGGGGAAAGGTGTGGCCGCTCCTCCTCCGCAGGTAAACCAGGACACCTTACCTAAGACGATGGATCCAAGGGTTCAGCTGACTAAGGGAGAAAGCTACAGGGGTGGCTAGGAAGGTGCACGTACCCTCTTGTTCGGTTCGCAGGCAGCGGCGTCATTGACTGAGACTGTTACAGGGTTGAGCTAAGGTACCTCAGCGGACAGCTCAGTGATGAACTAACAACGTTGAGCAGATGGAAAGAGAAGGAAGTAAAATTCCACTGGGCAGTTCGTGATGATAACACGAAGTTTCATTTGCATCTGTTCTCACTAGAATCATCATCCGAAGCTTTCCACGCACTAAGTTCCTGCATTGAACATCATCATCACCATGCCCAGCCCAAGTAAGAAGAGGAAACTGAACGATCAGTCGTCAACCGGAGTACCTTCGAGAGGTTTGGAATACTTCTTCTCTAAGCAGAAGCAGAACGGCACATCGTCACTGAAACCCACAACGGAACCTGCTCCTGAAGCCATATCGAATGGCACGGGATCCGCCGACCAGCAGCCGGAGTTGACGGATGAGGAGCTTGCCAGGAAGCTGCAAGCGGAATGGGATGCCGAGGTGCAGAATGAAAGAGCAGAATCTACGCCATGTCCTGAGCCAGCAAAGGACCCAGGTTTACGGTTGAATGAGACTAATGGAGAGGAACCTATCGAGGCAAAGTCTGGACTGAAAGGGTCGCCGACATCCTCAGTTCTGCCAATTGTTACGCCAAAGACGAAGACGCTGTCACTATCTTCCGTGGCAAATGCTGAAGACACGGTTTCAGCAACCATTCCTCTGGACCAAAGCCCACTGATATTTGATCCTTCAGAATATGTCCCTCAGCTGAAGGAATCATGGGCAGCTGAGGGAGGGCACGCTTCATACGCATTCCTCACCCGATGCTTCATCTTGGTATCCGCTACACAAAGTCGGATTAAGATTGTGGATACTCTAGTCAACTGTATCAGAGTACTGATTGAAGCTGACCCGGAGAGCCTACTGCCCGCGGTCTGGCTTGCAACAAATTCCATCTCGCCCCCTTACATCTCCTTAGAGCTCGGTTTGGGGGGGTCAGCGATTTCCAAGGCACTGAAGCAGGTGTGTGGATTAGACGGTCGCTCCCTAAAGACACTTTACGACAAGCACGGTGATGCCGGGGACGTTGCATTCGAGGCCAAGAAGAAGCAAAGCTTTACTCTGCGGAAACCGAAGCCCTTGACCATCAAGGCTGTCTACCAATCACTAGTCAAAATTGCCAATAGCCAAGGTAACGGAAGCGGCGAAGCAAAGCAGAGAATTGTCGATCGACTTCTACAAGATGCCCGCGGTGGTGAAGAGAGCAGGTTCATTGTACGAACATTGTGTCAACATGTAGGTTTTGATTTTGTAACAGCCTTTTTATCAAATGTCTAACGTCGGTAGCTACGTATTGGTGCTGTCAAAACCACCATGTTGATTGCTCTTTCAAGAGCCTTCCTCCTTTCTAGACCTCCGGGAGCTGAGTTCCCACTACGATCAGTCAAGGACCTCCAAAAACTAAAGAAGGAAGAGCTCGCTGAAGTATGGAGCAGGCCAGAGGAAATACTAAAGGCCTGCTTCGCGCGGCGCCCCAACTACAACGATCTTGTACCCGTCTTATTGGAAATTGGCGTCTGCGACGAGCTGTTACTTCGTTGTGATTTAACGCTGCACATACCACTCCGGCCCATGTTGGGAAGCATCACGAGAGACCTTTCCGAGATGCTCACGAAACTCCAGGGCAGAGACTTTGCTTGCGAGTTCAAGTATGACGGCCAAAGAGCTCAGATCCACTGCGATGAAAGCGGCAAAATTTCCATCTTCTCAAGACACCTCGAGCTGATGACGGACAAGTACCCCGACTTAGTCGCATTGATGCCCAAGGTTCGCGGCGAAGGCGTCAACAGCTTTATTATGGAAGGCGAAGTGGTGGCCGTGGACAGCGAGACGGGAGATTTGAAGAACTTCCAGACGCTGAGCAATCGCGCGCGGAAGGATGTCGCTATCGGCAGCGTGCAAGTCAACGTTTGCATGTTCGCATTTGACCTCATGTTTCTCAACGGACAACCCCTACTGAACCGGCCCTTTCGAGAAAGAAGGGAGCTCCTGCGATCAATGTTTATCGAAGTTCCCCGCCAATTCACCTGGGTGAAGAGTCTGGATGCTACGTCGCAAGACTCGGATGCCGTATTGGAGTTTTTTAAGGCGGCAACCGATATCAAGTGTGAAGGCATTATGGTCAAAATCTTGGACAACTTGACAGATGTCCCCTACCATGGTGACGGCGCAGTAGATGCCGATGGCGAGGTTGCCGAGGAACCCAGAACGCCTTCAAAGTCAAAATCACGAAGCAAAGGCACCAAGGGCGAGGAGGGCGCTCCGAAGAAGAAGGGCAGACGCAAGCCTCTCTTGGCCACATACGAGCCCGATAAGCGACTAGACTCGTGGCTAAAGGTCAAGAAGGACTACAACTCAAGCTTTGAGACGTTGGACATGATTCCGGTAGCCGCCTGGCACGGACAAGGCCGGAAGTCCAAATGGTGGTCGCCAATCCTCATGGCCGTCCGCAACGACGACAGCGGCGCTCTCGAGGTCGTGTGCAAGTGCATGTCGGGCTTTACAGACGCCTTCTATAAGGCGAACAGGGAACACTACGACGACGGCGAGCTAACCGAGAGGCAGAACACGCGCACCCAGAAGCCCGCGTTTGTCGAGTACTCTGGTCCCGAGCCTGACGTGTGGTTCGAGCCTCAGGAGGTGTGGGAGATGGCGTTTGCGGACATCACTCTGAGTCCGACGTACACGGCCGCCATTGGGCTCGTCAGCGACGAACGAGGGTTGAGCCTGCGATTCCCTCGATTTTTGAAGAAGCGCGAGGATAAGAGCATGGACGAGGCGAGTACGAATGAGTTTCTTGCTGGTTTGTGGAGGAAGCAGGAGGCGAAGGCGCCGACGAAGGAAGGGCAGGGCGATGTTTTGGACGAATTTGAAGAGTAATACTGGATAATCAGTCGAGATGTTGATCTGTAAGCTTGCGTTGATGTTATGACAGAGTTGAGGATATCATTGTGCTTCAGTGGCCACGGGATCGGCAGGAATGCACGATATGGAGGGGTCCTCGGAGCCGATGTCTTCTCCTGGTGACGTTCGGAGATAACTCCAGCAGCTTGCCTCTTTGCCTTTCTGGCTGCTTGGCACTGTCAAATGACCAGAGAATCCGGGGTTAGAGGAGTAGGTGTTGTTGACAGCGACAGGAAGTTAATATGAACAAACACACCACAAACATTATTTTTCAAAATACCCAATAGCTCGTGGCCATACTCGGGCGTGAGAACTCCTTAACACATCGAATCATAATCGGGTCTTCTCGAGTCCATCCCGCATGGGCCGGTGAAATAATGCCTTCATATGAGAAGGTCGCGCAGCCCGAGGCGTACCCGTTGAAGAGGACTGCTCATTGTCCGAATAATGATCTTCCAGTCCTCATATATCGTGATGTTCTCCAGCCACTTAACGAGGAGAGCGCATCAGAAAGACTTCAACGTCACGGCTGGGAGAAGAAGGTAAGAATTCTGGCTTACCAAGTCTCCGTATACTCATTTGACGTCGTTATTAAAGAGACTTTTACCTATAGGGAACTTGGGGGACTATCAGTCTGAAGCACTTTCACCCAAACACTCACGAGTGTTACGGCAGGTCCATCGATCCCCTTGAATCATTCAACTCCATTAACCCATGAAGCAGGCGTCTTTCAAGGCAGCTCCGAGCTAGTCTTTGGCGAAGGGGTCTCGGATGACGTCGGCAGCGGAGTACGATGTATAGTGCGAGCCGGCGATGTCGTCGTCGTCCCAGCAGGCGTAGGGCATGCCTCTGTCTCAAAGGCGGAGGGAGCAGCGGATCCTGTTGAGGGAGAGCCTGAGTATCGATATGTTGGAGTATATCCCAAAGGTTCACCTCATTATAAATACGAAATCGGCAAGAAGAAGTTGGAGGAGAAGAGCGGGCTGTTAGAAGAGGTTTCCGCTGTTCCCGTACCGCCCAATGATCCCTTATACGGGATTGAGGGGCCGTTGGTGAGGATTTGGAATAACTCAAGAGGAATATTCGCGTCTGTTGGGGAGGCACTCAAAGAGAATAACTTATGATGGCGTACAGTAGTTACGATTTGAGACGGACGTGGAGATGGAGGTCTCCGCATTGGCCAGGGGTAGTATCAGCAGCCGTCGCCTGCAAAGCAAAGGATCAAACAATGTTCATTGATATCAGGGCCTGTGTCAAGGAGCCTGGCGCGGTGCTTTTTCGTATCGCATTGCCTACGACTATAGTAGTACTTGCACATCTTCCACATCTTCTTTGTGCCTTCAGGTGACTCATTAATCTGATATCATGCTCGTATACTCGTTGCAGCAACGGCTATGAGTCTCAGTAAGTCGTGAATCGGCGGTACCAGGGCCTGACCCTGTCCTCAACGAGCACCACTCTCCCAGTTGCCGGTGGAAGAGGTCGCCCGCATATGTTCAACTTCGTCCTTGCAAGCGCGAATTCCCTGTCATGCTGCGGGATGTGTCTCGCACGACTAATTTCTTCGCCTGCCTATGACTCTGCTGCGGATGGTGTTGTTGCGGGGCGCATCATCTTGGACCGCAGAGCCCTGAAGCAGGCTTTGCGAACCTCTGGATACCCAACGCGGCGGGCATTCATCGAGAAGCTCGACATCTGTGGTTCAACCTAACGAACACTATTGGTCGACTGTGTTGATTCATTTCACGGCATTCATCCTCTGAGCAATCAAGCTGAAGATAGTCACAGAGCTCATGAAGAGGACTGCGTTATAAAACTGCATGACTGGTAAGTTTAGGGACACCATGGAGCTGTTTGACACCGACTCACTGCTTTCCTAGACACTTCCCGCTCTTCATCATCCGTTCTTGCCTCGATGAACAAACGACGCAGGTTGGGCAATGTGGCCTTAAAGAGACTTGTCAGATGCCTTCATTCACTAGATGAACGGAAATGGCTTACCATGGTGATTTATTTAGTGGTTGGTATTATTGGCAGTGTTTCAGATCGCGGGCCTGGGCCGAATTTCTTAGCAAATTTTGTTTGCTGAAAGGGATAAAAGCTCCGTAATGCCGTGGAGGAGCCGGAGAAGTATAACAAAAAGTGAGGTCAAGGGCAGCAGATGGAAATGGCGATGTTGCAATGAGCTCATCAATGTTTACTTGCCTTAGAGCTTGGTACCTTGTACCTCTGTAAAAGAGTTTCCGATAAAACAACAGGCCCGATAGTTGCATGTGCGTCGCTGTGGAGTCGCCAAGGAGGATGGAGCGACATTCATTTAGCGAATCGGAGCAGTGCAGCGCCCAGCACTGCTGCCAGGCTGGCCAGGCTGGGATTAAGGTTAGGGGTGCATTCCACTGCCAGGTACTTCTTCGACCACCTCATCCTCTTGGCGACTACCGACGAGGTGCATTCACTGCATCCCCCGGACACCTACGACGAGCAAAAGCAAGCGGACTGCTGTTGAATACCGAGACTTTACCTTTGGATGAGCTTGTCCAGGTCCTGATCGGACTGGCTATCTCTCTCATCTGCCAGATCGCCTCTAGCCCCCTCCGACAACACACCCTAAATCACCATACCCCCTACCTCGAGCACCTCCCGACACCATGGCGGTCAATCGGATTCGTGGGGCCTTTGCTGTCCCGAGGAAGGGAGAGACCTTTGAGCTGCGGGCAGGCCTTGTCTCTCAATATGCCTACGAGCGCAAGGAATCCATCCAGAAGACGATTATGGCGATGACGTTGGGCAAGGACGTGTCTGCTTTGTTCCCCGATGTCCTGAAGAACATTGCGACAGGCGACCTGGACCAGAAGAAGCTGGTTTACTTATACTTGATGTTAGTCCGCAGTCGAAACCGATCTGCTGCCTAGGCGAGGCATCTAAAGCGACTACTGACAGCATACAACAGGAACTACGCGAAATCGCATCCAGATCTCTGTATTCTTGCCGTTAATACTTTCGTACAAGATTCCGAAGACCCAAATCCCCTCATCCGTGCGCTAGCGATCCGAACGATGGGCTGTATTAGAGTCGACAAGATGGTGGATTACATGGAAGAGCCGCTGCGGAAGACACTACGAGACGAGTCGCCATACGTTCGAAAGACGGCCGCGATTTGTGTCGCCAAACTCTTCGATCTCAACCCATCAATGTGCATAGAGAACGGCTTTTTGGAGTCACTGCAGGAGTTGATTGGGGACCCGAATCCTATGGTTGTCGCAAACTCGGTCCAGGCGCTTTCAGAGATCACCGAAACCGCACCAGAGACTCGAGCACTTGTAGTGACACCGGCCACACTGAAGAAGCTGTTGATGGCTCTCAACGAGTGCACGGAATGGGGTCGCGTCACTATCCTGACCACACTGGCCGACTATCCTGCTGCGGATACCAAGGAGTCTGAGCACATTTGTGAAAGAGTTGCGCCACAGTTCCAACACGTCAACCCCAGCGTGGTCTTGGCCGCCGTGAAGGTGGTCTTCATCCACATGAAGGCAGTTAGCCCGGAGCTTGTGCGATCATACCTAAAGAAGATGGCGCCGCCTCTTGTCACGCTTGTGGCGTCTGCTCCTGAGGTGCAGTATGTTGCTCTGCGCAATATTGACCTCCTCCTGCAGGCTAAGCCCGATATTCTTAGCAAAGAGCTGCGAGTCTTCTTCTGCAAATATAACGATCCCCCCTACGTCAAACTTCAGAAGCTCGAGATCATGGTTCGGATAGCCAACGAGAAGAACTTTGACCAACTCCTCGCAGAATTGAAAGAGTACGCTTTGGAGGTCGATATGGACTTTGTCAAGCGCGCCGTCAAGGCCATTGGCCAGGTTGCGATCAAGCTCGAGAGTGCCAGTCAGAAGTGCGTCAACGCATTGTTGGACTTGATTGCCACCAAGGTCAACTACGTTGTGCAGGAGGTTGTGGTGGTTATCAAGGATATTCTCCGCAAATACCCTGGTTACGAGGGCGTCATCCCCACGCTCTGCAAGTATATCGACGAGCTGGACGAGCCAACGGCAAGAGGATCGCTGATTTGGATTGTGGGAGAGTACGCTGAGAAGATCAACAACGCCGACGACATTCTGGAAAGTTTCGTGGAGGGTTTCATGGAGGAGTTCACACAGGTTTGTCGATTCATTCCAGATATTCAAGGACACCGCTAACTTTCAGCAGACTCAACTCCAGATCCTGACTGCTGTGGTCAAACTCTTCCTCAAGAAGCCCGGCAGCAACCAGGGACTGGTCCAAAAGGTGCTTCAGCAGGCTACGACAGACAACGACAACCCAGATATCAGAGACAGAGCTTACGTCTACTGGCGTCTATTGTCAGGCGATTTGGATGTCGCCAAGAATATTGTCCTGTCTCAGAAGCCCGCCATTACCACAACAATGACCAGCCTTCCCCCTGCTCTCCTCGAGCAACTTCTCGCAGAGCTTTCTACTCTGGCGTCGGTGTACCACAAGCCACCAGAATCATTTGTCGGCAAGGGTCGCTATGGAGCAGACGAGATTCAGCGCGCGGCCATCCGCGAACAACGTCAAGAGGCGGCCGAAAACCCCATTGCTGCGTCAGTGGCAGCTGTGGCCAACGGCAACGCCAACTCACAAAACAACATCGAAAACCTTCTCGATATCGACTTTGATGGTGCTGCCCCTGCATCAGCCGAGCAGCAGAGCAACATCAACACCCCAGACAGAGTGGCCAGCCCTGCGGGAGGTGGTAACTCGAGTGCCATGGCTGACATGATGGGTTTGTTTGATGCTCCTCCGCCGCAGCAACAGCAGGCGGCCAACCCGATGAGCCCTGGAGCAGGTGGTGGCGGCATGAATGACATGATGAACGGCTTCGCTGGGCTCGACTTTGGCAACACAGGGTCCGGGCAGCCCTTGCCGGCGGGCATGCAATTACACCAGCCTGCACAACCTCAAGGTGGCGAAGGAAACGGGAAGAAGACGAATGAGGACTTGCTTGGGTTGTTCTAGATCTCTTGCTAATGGAGCTGGTTCATTGGGGAGTCCAGGCATGCTGTTAGGAGTAGGTTGATAAATGACAAAGAACGAAGCCACGAAAAGCCTGCTTCTGCTTTTCTGCTTTCCGCGAAAAACTCATGTATATACTCGAAAAGGGGGGTGTCTAGACCAAACACCCATCGCGCCATCCTCCCAAGATGCCTCCATTTTCTTCTTTTTGGATCTCATGCGTGGCGTCTCTTTTCCCGCCTTGTATAGGGACGTATCGCCCTGTGTATATGTTCATGTCGCCCCAAGCGGCCCAGTCATCTCCGTGTTCGGCGCGAAGTGACAACTGATGATGCATAATGCTCCCCTCTCCCCAACCGGGGCGGCCAGTCCAGTCCAGCTCCAATTCCGGTGCGATGTGTCTTGTCCCATTTTCCCTTTTTCATCACTGCGCAACACCCTCCACCCTGCCGCCGACAGTCCCGTCCATCGGCGGGCCGTCGCTGCCTCCGCCGGCGGCGGCTCTATCGCGCTCCCACTCGGCGGGCGTCTGGCACTTTGCGCTCCAGGCGTGGATCTGGGCGATCTCGTCCTTGAGGGCGGCGTTGACGAGGCGGTGGCGCTTCAGGGAGGTTTGTTTCTCGAAGGCGGGGGAGACGATTGTCGAGGTGAAGGCTTGTCCGCAGCCGCCTGTTTGATAGAATGTATTAGTTGGGAGGAAGCCCAGAATGTCGCATAATGGTGGTTTCGCATGGGTCGGTGAGGTGTGCTGGGCGCGACAGACGATGCGCGGGCGAGTACATTGATTTCTAACATGGCGGGGCATGACGTGGGGGGGGTTTTCGGTTGAAGGAGTGCATGCTGGCGACGAGCGAAGACGTACCTGACATATCCGAGATCTCGACGTGAATTGCCTGCAGACGCTCGGTGAGGGCCTGCTTTAGCGAGGCCTCTGTTATTTGGTTTGCCATCTTGTATGTGATTGTGAGGGTATCTAGTGGTTTTCGGGAAAGAGCGACGGTCGGGTTCCGGGGGGTGGCAGCTTTGGGTTGGGAGATTGTCGAAAATCGGAGGTGCTTGGTTCTGCGGTGGGTTTCCTGTGGTGGGCGGCGTGGCTTGGGTCGGCGATTAGATTGATTAGATTAGATGGTGGGGTTCTTTTTTGAAAGTGTCAGGCGGAGTGGTTCCGTCATTGGGGATCTAAGGTAAGTTTGGTGGCTTCCATTCGTCTTGGGGACTTTGTTGGAGATGCTGCACTTCCTTATGGATTGCTGTACTGCCATGGCCCTTTGATCCGAGCGCATTGAACTTGGATTGCCCTGTTTATCTTTTCTGATCTCAAAGTTTCCTTTGCATCCTTTCCGTGTGAAGCAAAGCGTCATCTAACGTCCACTACGGTCTTAAGCATTCCGATCAACGAGATGGAGGTGGTCTCACCACGGGCAAAGAAATACCTCTACTGATATAAAGTACTTCAACGCAGTAACCGCTGCTTTGAGCTTTGAATCACGCGCCATGAGCAGGTCCCCATGCTCACGTCCACGGGTCATTGTATGCAATTCAGAGAGTCGTAGATCCGAATCTGTATATCTCCAGTTCGTGATTCTGCCAATCTGATGCTCGCCAGTGCCTCTTCTTTCTCGCGTTGCATTGTGATATGAGATAGATTGCAACCGATGAGGTGATACAGTCTTCTCGCCAGTACTGGATGTCCCTTGTACTTCAACCTCACACCATGATGGGATACAGCAAAGAATACTGGGTTTATCAGTAGAGACTACCATTGTAGGACCAAAAGCCTGGAACTAATTAACCCACTGCATGCTGCTCGTATTCGTGATCGAACATTGCCAGAGGCGTTATAGATAAACAAGAACGGGTGACCAGTCCATGCGCCCCAGGATTACGCCGACTTGCCCTGTGCACAAGTTCAAACCGGTTCATTCCAATAGATATAGCCATTGGAATTAGCGAATATCATCGCCTCTATCACGATGTACACGATCCGACAGACCTACGCAAGCGTGCACTCCTGACGCTTAGATTTGATAAGTAAGGAAGTATTTGAAGGCGAGTTTGGGTCGGGCTCTGCTCTAGCTCAGAACATATGAGAAGATATCATATCTGAAAGTTCTTTTATGTAGTTGAAGCCCTCTCTTTCACAGACTACTGTAAAAGTCATTCAGGAGAAAGAACCCTCAGCAAGAACCATAGATAGATAGGTTTCATGCTCTACAACTAGAAATTTGGGTACCTTTTTTACCTCAACAGTTTTTGATTTAGATTTAGGAGTTAGTACCAATCTCGAAGTTCTTTTCATGTCATAGACACTGAGTCCCATACCTTAGAGAGAGAAGGGACATATATCATCAATATATCAACAATATATCACCCAACTGCATCATAAACATGCAAAAATGACAAAACAATTAGGTAATTCCGAAACCGAGAATCGAACTCGGGGCTATGCCTAACCTTTCACTGGGGATGAGAGGGCATCATGTTGGCCACTACACCATATCGGATTGATGGTTGTTGACAGACCGGCGAAGACTTTGCACCAAGTACCGTGAGTGGATTGGCGGTCTCCGCTTTCGGGTACTTACTCGCTCGTTCACCATGCACGTACCCATACAAGGCAGTCAACCACTGCATGCGCGCCCGTGGTAGACGTGGAGTCTCATCATGACAGAGAAGCTTGAGGATGAGACTTGGCTGAGTTGATGATGAAAAAACAGGTCTGTCTCAATGTTGACGAAAGAAGAGTCAAGCAAGAGAGGTTTAGTTGACGACACGCAGGTCAACACTGAAGCAACTCGGAAGGCACGACTTGGAGGAAAGTGGGGTATGTGTCATTGCGGGGCTTATGTCATTCAGTCAAAACACTAATGACAGAAGACATCTTCGTATGCATTTAATGGATATTTGAATGAAGCTCGAGCTCTGCAACCCCTCTACAACATTACCTCATACCACGACACCTAGATTCAAGGCTTGAAGAATTTAGGAACTTGAGCGTGTTGTATGTCAATCGATTTCGAAAGAAGCAAGAGTCTGTTTGATCCTTCTATATCTGAACTCTACAAGAGAAGCTATGCTCACTGATTTCAGGACGCCCATCCAGTCAATGAGCTTCAAGCTTGCTAGGGCATCAGCGCATATAAGTCGACGGTCTTGCGGGTCTACAGCTTCACTTCGGCTTCAGTCCTTGAACATCTCCACGAAAGTCCACAACTCTGCTTCTCATTCCTCGACAGCATCTTGCCTTCATCAGACTCATCTTGCCACAACAAATATCAAAATGGCGGCTAGCGACAAGTACTCCTCTGCAGGCTTCACCGCCCAGGTAGTGGCTGCCATGCGCAAGCAGTAAGTCTCACCATCACCTCTCAGCCAAACACAGACCAATTAAAACTAAATCGTCTCACACAGCTACCCTGAAGAGATTGCCGACAGGAGATGGGACAATGTCGGTCTTCTCCTGGATAACATCGTGACCACCACAACCGCCACGCAAAAAAGCCCAGTCGTCCTCCTCACTAACGACCTCACCTACGCCGTCGCCGAAGAGGCAGTTCAGAAGAAAGCGAGCGTCATCGTGAGCTATCGTAAGCTTCGCCCCCGAACTGACTTATAACCCACTATTCCCCTCCATCATCTGACAATCTCCCTAGACCCCTTCATCTTCTCGGGCCTCAAGTCTATCACAACAAAGGACCCCCAGCAAGCAACTCTCCTGCTCCTCGCCTCCAACGGCATCGCAGTCTACTGCCCCCATACCGCAGTCGACGCTGCCCCCAACGGTCTCAACACCTGGCTCGGCGACATCGTCTCCGGCGGGCCCGCCTCCTCCTCCTCGACCGCGGCCCCCTCCGACCGCACCGTCATTACTCCTCACGCCTCGCCCCCAGCCGGCTTCGAGGGCTCAGGCTACGGCCTTCTCTGCACCTTCCGCCAGCCCGAGTCCCTCGCTGACATCATCCGGCGCGTAGCCTCCCGCGTAGGCATGCGCCGCGTCATGGTCGCCTCGCCGGACCCGTCGACAATCTCGATGGCGCGCGTGGGCGCCGTGGCCGTGTGCGCGGGCAGCGGGTGGGACGTTGTGAAGAGTGCGGCCGCGGACGTGGTTGTCACGGGCGAGATGAGCCATCACAATGCGCTTAAGGCCGTGCAGGAGGGCAAGACGGTTGTTGCTGTGTTCCACAGCAATTCGGAGAGGGGGTACCTTACCGAGGTGATGAAGCCCCTGTTGGAAGGAGAGCTGAAGCAGCAGGAGCATGATGTGCAGGTCCTCGTCAGCACGGCTGACCGGGATCCATTTGACATTGTGGACGTTTCCGAACTGTAAGTCGATCTGTGAATCGAACGTTCAAGAGGGAAAACGATGTCTTCAAATGCTTAGGAGAGAATTGAGCTCACACTTGGGGGTCGAAGACAAGCTCGAAGCAGCCATCTCTAGATAGCTGACGACGTTACCTTCCTTTCGAACGATTCGAGTCCCGTGTCGACATCGCTGCGATGGCTAAGCCATACCGCCGAGGACAGATATGCCTTATTTGTGCACGTAAGGTCCGACTTGATCCGTGAAGATGCTGTTACGTGGACTGAAGTGATGAAGTAAATCTGTGAAATCTGTGATTTTTGTCCAAATCTATTTGGCGAATCTATCTCTTTTGCTCAAACCATAAAAGTTGCGCCAAGTCCCAACACCAAATAACTCCATCGCTATGCTCGCAAACCCCAAACACGACACCAAGAACAAGACACCTCACGATCTCACGCTATCCTTTGAAGCCCTCACGCTGCTCTCCCCAGAACCACCAACCCTCAACGCCGCATCCCCCTCTTCAAGACACTCAGCAACATCTTTCCCACCGACGCCCTTCTCCTTCCAGACCTCCAGCAGCCGCCTCGGCATCTCCCACGCACTCCTCGCCTCCTCAACCTTGCCCTCCTTCACCAGCCTTCGCAGCTTCTCAGGCGTTCCCAACACCTCCCTCGCGAGCTCCCGCGTCCTCCGCCGCGTCGCTACCGCCGCCTCATCCTCGCGCTCCTTTGACGCCGGCGACACAACCGTCTTGCGCAGCGCTTCGCGGATCGAGCTCGCCTGGGCGTAGATACCCGCGATCGCAGGGTCGAGGGTCGAGGCCATGGGGTTCAGGGGGTCCATATTTGCGCGCATCTATTTTCACATGCCCCCAAGGGTTCCTTTTAGCTTTTATCGTTCTTTCTGATCTTTTCTTGTCTGTGTTTCGCTTGGGGACTTGACTCTCTCTGGGATTCATGAAATAGCCAAAGACTAAGAATGAGACTCTGTTCTCTTGCTTACCTTGCGAATCGTCTCCGTCGCGGATATAAGCTTGGAGTAATTATCATACACCAGCGCCTTCTTCTCCGCGTCCAGCGCCCGGATCTCGCCCAGCACGCGGGTATACACCCTCAACAAATCGTCGAGCGTGTTCTCCGCCAGCGCCTTGCGCACGTAGGCCTCGGCGTCAAATGACGAGCTGTCGAGCTCGCTGGGCGGGACCTCGGAGTGCTCCGCGTGGCGCTCGTGATCTTCTGTGATTTCTAGCGAAGGGGGCGTGCCGTTCCCGCCGGCTGCGGCAGCCTTCTTGAGGTTGTAGTACTCGCGGAGGGCGGCTCGGTTCGCGCGCTTGGAGGGCGCTGGCGCGGCGCCCCCGGGCCCGGTTCCGTTGCCGAAGGTCGCGGAGGAGCCTGGGTTCGGGGAGCTTGTGAGGGAGCGGGGGGTGTCGAGGGAGGGTCTGGTTGAGGATGTCGGGGTGTGTGGTTGTGCTGAGACGCGGCGGGTGAGGGCTGGCGGTTCGCGGGGGGATGCGATTGTGGACATCTTGGTGGGATACAGGCGGCCTTGCGTAAGAGACCTTCTTTCGATCGTTGCACACGGGAAGCCAATTGAGGGATTGGTCGGAGGTGCCCTGTTCTAGGTGTTTGCGTAGAGTTGGATGGTAGTGACAGATCGAAGGAAGCGAGGCTGACCTTGAGAGGACGACGGGGATGCAGGCGATAGGTCCGCGACAGAGCTCCTGTGGGGAAGCGCCCCCTGAACTTCAGCTGCACAGCGAGGCTGCGCTAATTGACACATGCTAAACGTCCAGGATCTGCAGTGGGGGGTGCGCGCCCAGGGTTTTAGAGATTTTGGGGTAGCTTACCCCACTGAAGCTTTATTCTTCTCCATCTCCAACCTAAACTCATTCGAAAGCAAACAACAAACTTCCCTCTTGACAGGCTCAGGATGTAGAAACTCACCAAAACTGAACCGGCACATGAAAGATAACATGGACTACACATCCAAGATCCGCTCCGCTCTCCAAACCCAATCCTTCCCGACCCCCTCCCTACCCTGGACCACAACCCTGACCTCGCGCGTCCCGACCCCCCCTCTCCCCTCCCTCATCGCGACCGCCAAAGCCCGCCTCCTCGCCTCGGACCTCACGACGCCGGGCCTCCTCGACCCCTCCGCCACCGCGAGTCTCCCCACGACAAAAACCGATCAACCCGAGTTGACACTGCAACGAGACGTCCCCTGCCAGGTTCTCGACGTCGAGAACCTGAGCCTCTCGCGCTGGGAACAGGTCGAGGAGCTCGAGGCCGTCGCGAGGGGGGAGCAGACGACGGGGCGAAGGGTCGTGAGACTTGCTGCCGCCACTGAGGAGCCCGAGTATGATAATATCGACGAGGGCACCGGCGGCGGTGGGAATGCTGTTAGGGCGGGTAGTAGAGCCATCCAACCACAACAGCAGCAGAGACGGAACGCTACCCACAGGCTGATATTGCAAGACTTCAAGGGCAACAAGATTTACGCGCTGGAGCTCAGACGGATAGACAAGATTGGGATCGGGAGCACAAATATCGGCGAGAAGGTTGTGCTCAAGAAGGGGACGGTCGTGGCGAGGGGCACGGTGTTGCTAGAGCCGGATAAGTGCGTGATGCTTGGGGGCAAGGTCGATGCGTGGCAGAAGGCTTGGATCGAGGGGCGGATGGCGAGGTTGAAGGAGGTTGTCGAGGGGGAAAGGTGATATGGCTTGAGGAAATCGGTGTGAGTGTGGCATCACTTGGAGTTTGGCATTGATACCCCCTTGCTTTATCTGCTCATGGGAAATCGGGCAGGACAAATTCCCTTTTATTCTGTTTTTTTATTCGTAGGCTAGCTTGCAGCAAACTCTAACAGGTCTCATGAAGAGCCGCTTTCTGATCCATATCTGGTCAAAATTGACCCTGTACATGGACCCTTCACCTATCTTGTTCGGTTCAGCAGCAATAACGGTAATATCAGCGCTTCATTTGGACTAGCTGCCGTAAACAGCCTCTCGCAAAGAGTTCCAACCATCAGGCTTCCAAGGAGCCAAGAAGATGGCCGTCTGCGCATCTGCCGCGACTCCCGTCCCAGCATACGCCTTTGCCAAACTCTCCGCCTCAAGCGTACCCCTAGGCGGCGCTGCCTTCTTAGCCACAGTCAACGCCATCGCCGCAGCATGTTGCTCCCCGCTAAACTCGGCCAGGTTCGACCAGCCGTGAGGCAGGTGAGGATAGAGCATGATATCCGTCTGGATCTGTGTCATGACATCTTCCTCCGTGCTCGAATCCCCGAGCTTCGCGATAGCGTTGAGAACCTCGCCGATCTGCGACTGCTCCGCGTCTCCGACGTTGTGGCTCGTCCGCAGCCCCTGCAGCTCCGACACGACGGCCTCGACCGACTCCTCGTCGTTGTCCAGGATGGCGATGACGCCGAGCAGGAGGACGGACTGGACGTGGTCCGGCTGTTTCTCAATGACATCGAATAGCGCGACACGAGCCTTTTCGCGGGACTCTTCGGCGCCCGTGGCCCAGAGCACCTGCGCGAGGAGACAGACCGCATCGGGGTTGTTGTCGGACTCCTCGAGCGCCGCTTCGAAGCACAGGAGCGCCTCGTTGACATCCTCGCTGTAGTACTGCGCCAGCCCGACGGTCAAGTGCGCCGAAAGTCGCGCCTTCTTGCGCTCTTCCCTGCTCAGCTCGTTGTCGGACTCGTCGGCGCTCAGCTGGATGGCCATCTCGCCGCACTCGATAGCCTGCTCGAACGCGCCTGCGGCCAGGTAGGACCTCGCCAGGTCGGTCTTGGCCAGCGCGAAATGCGCGAGGGACTGCGGGGACTCAGTGACCTCGTAGTCGGACTCGAGAATGCCGCAGATCTTCTCCAGCGTCTCCACCGCCTTTCCCGTATCATGGGTCCGCTCCAGGAACATGGCCGACAGGTGTCCGTACGCGAGGTCCTGTGGCTTCAGGCTGTTGAGCTGGCCGAGGCCGAAGATGGGCTGAATAAGGGTGGCGGTGTTGGCAGACGTCGTGCCCAGGATGAAGTCGAACACGGCCACCGAGTACTGGCGTCTGGTGAGCACCGACGATGCCTCGGCGATCTCCATGGCGTGCGTGAACAGGCCCCTGGCCTCCTTGACCTTTCCGTACAAGAGTGCCACAAAGCCCTGGCCGAGCCACGCGTGCGCGTAGTCGGGATCAGTTGACTGCGCCCGGTTAAAGGCTTCGTTCGCGAGCTGCACGTCGTTCTGGAGAAGGGCGAGGGTACCGAGGTTGGTCCAGGCTGCCGGGCTTCTCTCGTTCAGGTGTAAGCTGCGAACGAACGAGTGCTGCGAGACGGCCGGGTTGACCTCGCTCGTGACGACACCCAAAGAGTTCCAGAAATCCGGGTTACCGGCTTCCAGTTCAATGGCGCGCTTGAAGCACTTCATGGCCGTCTTCAAGTAGACGCTCGACTTCTTTCTGATGCTCGAGGGCAGGCAAATGTGAGCCCGGTGCTCGGCCCAGCCAAGGTTGTAATATGCGACTGCTTGGGCGTGCAAGTCGTTTGCAGAGACGTGGATTGCCCGCTTATGACACAAGATGGTTGCGTGGATGCATCTTGTCAGATCAACACCAAGTCTCTCATCTTCAGAGAACAAGCCCTTTGCAGATATGACACCGGTTCCGACGTTATCCACGTCGGCAAAGAGGTCATATGCCTCCTTGTCGCCACTGTCGATTAGTGTCATGATTACATCTGCTGGGAAGTCAACCGCTCGGCTTTGTACCGCGGAAAAGACGGAGCAAGCATCCGCAAGCGACTTCCAGAAGTTGAAGGTCTCGGTGACGCTAGGAGCGGCCTTTGATGCAAAGTCTATCGTGTCGATGGCGAGGTGCACCGCCTTGCCAAACAGGCCCTTTTCTACACTGTCGAGAGCACTGTCAACCATGGTCTGTATTAGGGCAATGGCAACTCCGTCCTCATCAGGGCGGCCCTCAATGACATCCTGGTACAGAGCGACGGCCTCATCGAATTCGGCCAGCTCACGCTTGACATTAGCAAGCATGTACTTGGTGAACCAAGTGTCGCCCAGAGTCTCGGCAGGCGCAGTCTCCTCCAGCTTCTGGGCGTTGAGAATCGCCTTGGTGGCTGCGATGTATCGGCCGGAAGAGTAGTAGCTTTCGCCCAGGCCGACCCACGAGTGATAGTCCTCTGGGTGGATTCTCAGTGCAGACTGGAAAGATACAATAGACTTGTGGAAATCCTGCTTGTTCAGCTCTGCCACGCCAAGGGCAGAGAAGGGCCAGCTGATGCCCTTCCTCTTCGAGCCCGGGGGCGGCTTGACCTTTCCAGAGTCAACCACACGCTGCGCCACAAGCTCGACTCTGTCCCAGTCGCCCTCGTCAGCAAAAGACTCAGCAAGACGCTTGGCGGCTTCGACCTCGGAAGCAGAGAGCTCTACAGCCTTTTGGAAGCAGCGTCTGGCTCTCTTCTTGTCTTTGGCGTAGTCGGCGTAGTAGACACCGAGACTCGTGTAGGCTGGCGCAAAGTTGAGATTGTTCTTTAAGGCGTCCAAGAAGTACAAGTAAGCGCCGGTGCGGCTTTTGCGTGCTGCCTTTGATGTGTCAATGTTCCAGATGCATGAACCTAGTCGATACTGTGTCTGCGCGAGAAGCTCCTTCGAAGGCGTAGGCATCTCCTCGATGAGAGGCAGCGAATCCTCCAGCTCTGCCTTTGCAGTCTCAAAGTCTCCTTTGAGCGCCTGGACCCAGGCAGATTCGGTCTTGACCCGTAGGTTGGAGGGGTCTCTCTCCAGAGCACGCCCAAAGAAATCTATGGCGTCGTCGTAATCCTCCTCCTCTTCGTAGATGAGACCGACACCAATCAAGGCTGGAGTAGACGACGGATCATGTGATAGAACCCCTTCAAACAGCGACTTGGCCTCAGTGTGATGTCTCGGTGACTGGAAGAACACCAACCCTGTTGCCAAGTACAAAGAGAAGGCATCGTGGGTATTCTGGAACGACATGCCAGTCTTGTTTCTCTCCGTTTTGATGTGTCCCATCGACTTTCGCATCAGTTCAACCGTCGTTTCGTATTCCTCTAAATGCTGGTAGTACTCTCCCATCAATCGGTGAGCGAATAGTGAGTTCGACGTAGTGATGCCCTCAGTCATCATAAGGATTCTATCCTGTTCTGTGAGAGGCACCATGGAAACACCGCCTCCCTCGTCGTCCTCGCTCTCCTCCTCGGTTTCCTCCGCTTCGAGAGCCGCCGGTGTTGGCTTAGGGAAGGGAGAGATGCTACTCGTAAGAAAGCCGGTAATGACTTTGTAGAGATCGGTCTCGGGGAAGAATGTGCAATAGTCTCTCAGCATATTGACGTCCCATTCCTTGATCTCTTTGGCGTCCTTGTAGTCAATGGCAATCTCCCAGGCAAGCCGGAAGGGGTGCTTGATGATGACCATGTCAAGCGCCAGTTTCAGGACAGCTTGAAGAGCCTGACCCTTTTCCGGGCCGTGTGGTGCGACCAGGAGCCGGTCGTAGCAGTACTGGAGAAGCTTTTCTTCATATTTCCGCCGGAGATCGTCATCGTTCGTCCAGTTGATCAGCTGGTGGTAGACGAACTCGAGCTTGCTCTGAGCTATGACTTCACGCTTGACCTCGAGAGTGACCTCAGTCAGGCGCGCGCCGATCCTTGTCCGTCGTTCGCCAATGAGTGTATTTATGCGCTTCTTCTCGTCTGTCTCAATCATCTGCGCCATGGTCTCGTAGGTTTTGGCTGGGTGTGGAACGCGACCCTCGAGAGCAGGGTAAATCGGACTCCCGGGCAAGATGACACTGAGAGCTTCGATGTATTGCGAAGTATCCCCTTGAGATCTTGCAAAGTCAATGAACTTATCAATGACATCTTGACACTTGTACATGTCTTCTGCATCACGGTAAATCTCAGCCAAGCTGATGGCAGCCTGCTGGTAGGCGGCTAAGCGTTTGCGGTCTTGCTTCTCGTAGAGCTTGATGAGACCTTGCCATGCCTGGCTGTCCTTTGGTCGTAGGGAAGCCGCAGACTTGTAAGCCTTCTCCGCGTCATCGACACGGCTCTTCTTGTCGAGGGCAAAAGCGAGGAAGATGGTCCTGCGAGCAGTGTCAGCAGCTGCCTTCGGTGTAGAGACGCAAGAAATCCAACGAGCCCTTACGCTTGGTAGTTCTTTGGCTCCCGCTCAAGAAAGTCAGTCGCCTTCTGAATAGCATCATCCCATTTTTGCTGCTTCACAGAGTCGCCAATGGCCTTCAGCACAGCCTTGGCCCCGGACATCGTGGCTAGTGACAGATGTCGTGAATCATGAACGTGAGGTATTCTTCCAAAGGTGGGGCATCACCGTGGTGCTGGAAGGCCGCGAGTGAGAGGAAGAAAGAACGTGAAGAAAAATAAGAGGCCGAGAACAGAGGTTCGGGATTTACAGTGTGTTGATCCAGCCCTGGTGTGTGTTGGCGGATGAAGTGAGATTCCCGTTGGTGCCTTCTCTTGCAGTAAACCCTCGCATGAGAGGCTCAGTGAGGCATGAGCTGTGGTGAGCGCTACAGAGGGCAGTGCCCCACCATCAACACCTCCCTTATTACATCATGCCCCGCTTTGAGCATAGCAGCTCCCCGACGTGGCACCTACCTTAGCACTGGGTAGGTAGGTAGCCATAAGCTTTACATCACCACTATTCGATAAGATAAGGAATTCCAATCCATCTGATAAGGTACCTTGCCTACGATAGGTACCTATGAATAGGTACCTTAGTTACCTCAACGTACCACTCTGACTGCGACTGACAACTAACGGATTATAGTAGTTAATCAAGAAGTAAAATACCAACAATAACCAGCGACTTCAAGCATAATAGAACAGTCGCTCCATGGAGGGTTGCTTTGAGGGGATTCTTTTGCCCTTTCCATGTAATTACTGGCCGCCTCGATATGTACTACGCCAGCCCCGAGTTCTGGGCGGAGTTCGGGCCGCCCAGCAGAGGCGCACTCTACTTAAATAAATATTCAAGAAGCAGACGAGCACCAAGAAAGTACACGCTTTGCGAGACAAAACCAGTGATCCGAATGCGACTCCCCTTGCGCCATCGCTGCAACGACCAACGAGCGTCTTAAAACAGGCATTTTCACGACGAGTCCGCCCAAAATCTACCGCCCTGACGCGGTCTCCGCTACACACGCATCCTGTTTCTTTTCTCACAGAGCTCACAGTGAGCTCTCCAAGGCCTCTCTCCCCTAGACGTCTTTCCCGCGAATCTTGGAGTACAACACCGTATCGAAAAAGTTGTAATTAGGGTCCAGCTCGCAGAACGGGTGCTGCGAAAGCAGGACATCTGCTGTAGGTCGCTCCAGCGGGTTTCTGTCGAAAGTTAGTAGTGGACTAGTGACCATATGGGATCAGACTTACACAGTGAAACAGTCCAGCATGAAAGCGATGGCCAGTGGACTGATTGTTTCCCGAACTTCATCAGGGATAGGCGGCGTCTCTCCATTGGCGATCTTGTAGATGGCTCCGACGGCTTCCTCTTTGGACCAAGGTCGTCGACCAGCGAACATCTCCAGGACAACGCAGCCCAAACTCCAGATGTCGACCTTGGCGCTGTAGCCCTTGCCTTCAGAGCGGATAACCTCTGGTGCCATCCAGAACACTGAGCCCTGCATCGAGTTGGACTTGTCGTTGCCGTAAATGTTGTCCGTCTTCTTTGAGATACCGAAATCTGAAATCTTGCAAGTTCCGTCGAGATCTAGCAGGATGTTGTCCGCCTTGAGGTCGCGATGCAAAATACCCTCTCTGTGAAGGTACGCAAGACCAGAAAGCATCTGCCGAGTGAGTGATGAGACGACAGACTCCTCAAATTTGCCGTGCTTGCGCAGGCAAGATCCGATACTGCCACCAGAAATGTACTCGAGGAAAATACTGATAGAGGTCTCCTTACGCTCGCATCCAAGGTATTGCACAATGTTTACGTGGTCAAGATGCTGCATTGTCTCGATCTCCTGATCGAGAGCTGCCACCAGCTCACGCATCTTTGCCTTGTCGCCCTGCGCAGCCTTGGGGTTGACCTCGACTTCCTTGACAGCCAAGAATTCTCCGGTCGTAGCATTCATACCGAGATAGACACGGCCATACGTACCCTTGCCGATAAGTTGGCCCTTGAACCACCGGAATGTGGTTTGGCGTTTGGGGATGGTGTCCTGGGGAATCTGCGGCATGACCATGCTGCCTCGCTGATCGGGCCGAATTTGTACAATATTGGCATTGAACATCTTTGTGCTCTTTCTCCTCATCAGTACTGATGTGTTCTGGGTAGCCTGGCCAGGTTGCGTAGTTGTCGTCGTGGTGAACCGCTTATTAGCCTCATGAGCGCCACGGGCAACTTCACGAATGGACTTCATCCGGCCTAGGCCGCCTGAGCGTCGAACACTCCTTTGTGCAACCGACGCGACCGACGCAGGACGCTCAAGTGCCTTGAGAGTAGACTCATCCGATCCAAGCGTATCGTTGTCGTTGTAAAATGATCGATTGTTGGAAATGGCCGCACGAAGACTTGGTGGTGACTGGGGTGGCGCCGGACGTTTAGAGGCTTCCTTCTCCTCTCCCTCAGCGATGGGAGACGGTGGGTTGGCCTCTGCCTCGCCTTCTTCCAGTACGGGTTGATCAAGATCCAGGTTGGGGAAGAAGTCATCGAGGTTGTTAATAAGGGCGTCGGTAGTCGGGCGGTTGGCCCAGACATCCTTCTCTACAAAAGACTTCCTCCTGCCCAGCTTACTATCCTCAGACTCCGACTGAGGCGTGTTTGGAGTTCTGCGTGAACTCTTACCGCTCCTGGCACTCATGAGAGCGTCTTCTTCTTCGCCTTCGGGGGTTCTATTGCTTGCACTGCCCAAGGACTTGGGAGACGTGAATGACACTGAAAGCTGCTTTCCCTTAGATCTAGACGTATTCACCGTCAAGTTTGGCCGCTTGTCAGTCGATTCATCAGGCGAATCGTCGCCGTCAAAAATACGAGTGATCTTTGTCGGCTTGGGCTTGGCAGCAGCGATGGGAATTGCAAACAGGCCATCATCTGAGTCATCCCCTGAATCATCGCCACGCTCTGGAGCAGGTGGCGGAGCAGGCTTCTCAAAGCTGACTTCGGATTCGAGGAAGTCAAAGTCCGGCCCGTGAGACTTGCGACGGTGAGGCTGGGGTGGTGCACTCTGGGGAAATGGTGGGGGGTTCATGGAGCTGGGGCTGATCTCGCGCGAGGCAACTCTGTGTACTGTTTGGTTTGTTTTAGCTGCCATTCCTTTCTTAGATTGCCTCCGCGGGATCGGAGTACCCTCGGGAGAGTAGTCCGGCACAAAGAAGGGCATGTTCCCGCGACTCCATGTCAGAGTGCCGGGCGAGCCAGACAACGCTGATTGAGGGCTGTCTCGGCCCGAAAACGACTTCGCAAAGTCAACAGATGAAATAGCTCCCTTACCTCGGTCTGAGTATTCGTTGCCTAAAGCCGGTTGCGATGACACTCGGTTGGGCGACTTGGATCTCCGGTTAGCGTTAACGCCAACTGCCCCAAGGCCTCTGCCCATGCCCACAAGTGCTGCACCAATTCCGGCGACAGGCTGGCTCGAAGTCTTCTTTTTACGGTCTCCGTTCTGGCCGGGGAGCTCCATATCCTCGAACAGAGTCGAGGGCCGTCGCGGCGTAGGAGCTCCATCGGCAGACGACCGCATCGCATGCCCCGTCTTCCGACTCAATGAGTTGGCTTTGAGTAAGGTAGCTGATGGGTCACTCGGCGGCGCAGGAGGCTTCCGTACGGGGAACAGCACTTCCGGCTTCTTGTCCTCGTAAGGTGATTGGCGTGGCTGGTCGAAATCGACGGTCCTGCCGTGAATACCATACGGCGTAGTAGCACTCTCTGGCGTGTTGCCGGAACCAGCAGCTTTACGTCTCTTTTCGAGGTACTCACGCTGCTTACGCTCCATCTCGGCACGATACTCGCTTGCTTCTTGAGCAAGCATCTTGTCATCTACCCTTTCGCCGGTCATGGTGTTTTGCCTCGATGTTGGGGGAGAAGAGCTGGATCTTGTCCGCGACAACCCGTTCAGTCGGTTGTATGCCTCCTCGTCAAGGGATGTATGCGTTGGGTTGCCATTGGCGTGGCTAGAGCCTTGAGGCGCATTTCCACCTTGACGGATGAAGAACTTGAGAGTCCCTGTTGCATCGGCCCTATGCTTGCGATTATTTAGGAGTTTCTGGTCGTCCAGAGGGTTCTCATGGTTAAATTTGCCAAGCTCGGTGAGGTAAATTTGAGATGTCGTGGCATCCATCAGACCCAAGTTGCTACAAATGACGAGACGAAGGTCCATGGCCGATTCGGCCTCGGTGATGTCGCACATGCGATAATTATATCCGTCCAAGGTAGCCAGCGCAAACACTCTGTTAGGGCCAGGACGTCTAGACTTGGCCGAGTCCTTTTCGTGAACATCAAAACTGGATCCAGGTCGAATGTCCAAAGAGGTTTCGCTGTTGTTTCCAAAGCGGGAGCCAAAAGAATGAGGCTTGAAGCTGAGAGCTGGAGACGTCGGCGATTCCATGTCGTCGGGGCTTGGGAAGCCGTCTTCTTTCTTTTGCTTGTTCTTTCTCGACAAGAAGCTGAGACTGAGAAAACTCTTAGAATCCTTAGCAGAGGACGGAGGCTCAGTGCCGGCTGAACGATCGCCAGTAGAATCCTGCGGCGATGGACGCCCTCCGTCTTGCCCGAGCCGCCGAGGCTCGCCGTTTCGAGTGGCTTGAATGATGTCTGCAATGTTCATCCCACTACGCAGCATTTGAGTAGCTTCAGGTGGGATACCTGACCCGTAAATAGCGGCGTTGGAAGAGACAGAATCTGTGCTGTTTCTCGACCTGTGTCCAAACTTGGTCGAATGAGGAGACGCTGACATGTTGCCAGCGGAGGAGGGGAACAGCGAAGCGCTCTGAGGATTTGGACTGCCGTTCGGGCTGTCGGTCCGCAAGGGGGGTGGACGGAATGTGCCCTCGCCGGACTCGCTGGCATTTGGACTTTGCCGGCGGACCCCATCCCCATCAATCTGCTTCATGATGTTTCTGTGGCTTGAATCCGAACTCATGGTGCTGTTTAGAGTTGGCATGGTCGTCGATCTCGTTTGCGAAAATCGACGGCCGCCAAAACCAGGCCCCGGCGCTTTGATAGGCGTCTGCCGTCCATCAGTCTTTGGGTGTTCACCCACACGGGTAATCATACTCACGTTGGGAGACTCTGCCATATCCGTCCCAGCGCTAGGTAAGTTATTGCCGTGGTTGACCGACTCTTTTCGGCCATGCGACGAGACTTTGGAAGGGTCAGCCGGCCGGCCGGTCACGATGCTTCTGATGAGACGTCGCATTCTTTTGCCTTCTTCTCGCTCCCGCGGCTGATCCCAGCCCGTCCCGCTGTTTGTGCACTCGACAGCCAATCTTGGGTACACTTGCTGGTGCATCATGCCAAAGTTACCCCGACCACCGTGCATACTACCGAGCTCAAGGAAGTGAGCACCATGCAGATTAAGCCCCTTGAAAGTCTCCTGCCAATCCTTGGAGAATTGATTCGTAGCCAGCCACAGCAGCACCTTTTCCAACGGCCATTGCGCCGCCAGCTCTGGGTGGATGCTGGAGGTGCTAATTGACGTGGCATTGGAGGTCGTTGACATCCCACGGCTGTGCATTGCTTGAGCGTACATTCTGTCCCTCCCTCCTGACACATCGTCTTGCGGCGTGGTCATTGCCGTATCGCCGCTGGTCTGACTGTTGGTAGGCCATGAGCTCTGAGAGGTTGCCGAGAATGTGGCATTTTCGTCAAAGCCGCCCAGACCAGGTATTCCAACGCCTTCGCCATACGTGTCGCCTTGCGGTATGTAGGTTGCCGACATAACATGTTCGTTCGGTGGAGGTGGCGGCGGTATCGATAAAGTCGTTCCCGTCGCAACCTGCGCGTGTAACTTTGGATTGTAGGCCTGGTGTTGTCCCGGTGGGGGAGGTGGCATATTGAAGCCGCCACGACCGTCGTACATGCGCCCAAAGGCGCCGTGCCATGGTGCTTGGCCTGCCATTGCGCTTCCAGGCGGTGGCCCTGGAGGCGGCGGAAGCATCATTCCACTTCCTCCCGTTGCGCCAGGAGCAGAAGGGAATCTCGGGGGCGGAGGAGGTATCGACATCATGTTGCTCATCTGGCCTTGCACGGGCGGCGACATAGGCGGCGGTGGAGGGGGGACCTGGAAGGGTCTCGAGGGGTCGGTCGAAGAGGCATGTCGCTGGGTATTTTGATACATGGCCGGCGGGGGAGGCGGGCCAGCTCTGGTGGCTGGCCTCGCGGGATCGAGCCCGAGTAGAGGTGTTGTCGGAACGGAGCTCGCAGTCGAGGCCCTCGGGCGAAGACCGCCGGCGGAAAGAAAGTTGGAGTTCCTCGGCTGAGGATACGGCGAGAGAGCGCCGTTACCGTTGATGTTCGGAGACAGGATCTTTGGTGTTGTCGAGGTCGTCGTCGAGGTATGGGTGGGTAAGTCGTTGACGTTGAAGACGAAACCGTCGAGATTGTGTATCTCGTCTCTGGATCGAGGCACAGATGGGAATGGGCTCGAATTTCGGTCGTGGGTATCAGATCGGGTCGCAGAGCGTTGGCGCGAGCTGGTGCTCATGGTATGCCAGGTATGGATGGTATGGGTACGCGGCACATGGCAGGGGTGGTGGTGTGGGCTGGTGGGCGCGAGCGGGCCTTCAGACCGTAGTCATGTTGCGGTAAGGCGGCGACCGTCGCTGTATTGGCACCAGGGCGTTATGCCTAATTATCGTAGATCGTGTTGGTGGTCTTGGCGAGCAGCTGCTTGGAGTTTGACTCTCTCGGGCGCGCTAGGTATATCTGGAGGAATTCGTCAGGTTGTAGGAATGTTGAAGAGAAGAAGACGAGAACCGAATGGGGACTTTGGACGGGAGAGAGGGGTGGGTGGTATGTGAATGTAAGGTAGCAGCCGTTCAATGTCTTTCAGCTTACGGATGTGGATAGGTAGTGGCAGACTGGCAGGGTACTGGTATGTTGTGCAAAGGCGGGCAGATAGAGGCAGAACAGAAGACAAGCCCACAGCAAGGACAGTACCTACACTCCGTACCCTGAGTGCGTGAGTACTTTGTAGCGCGCTTAGAGAATGGCGGATGCGTGTGAATGCTGGAGGCTGGGCCGCGACGAGGTGCGTCTACACTAACTCTTTGGGCTAGTGTTGGCAGGCTATCTCTAAGACTGCAGCGAGTGGCGGCAGAGCATTCGTAGATGGGATGAGACTGTTCGAAACTGGCGTGGGAAGTGGACGTTGGCTTCGGCTCTGGCGTGCGTTATCCCACGCACACGCAGCTTTTGGCGGGGGGCGGATGTGCCGTGCAGATCTCCGGGCCAATGAAGGCACCGTGAGGGTGTGACGAGGGGCTATTCGTACAGCCTATCCGTACGGCAACGACCTCTTGCGCTGGCCGTAGGATGGAAGAGTGCGACTCGTGGGTTTCTGGCTGGTAAAGAATCCTGTGTGGGCTTCGGCGCAGACGATACAAAGGCGCAATTATGGGTACTTTTAAGAACGATGTCAGGACTCGGTGATGGTCAGTGACTCGTTTTGGGTATACCGTATGAATCGTCGTCGGTAACAGCTTGTACAGATAGAGTGCGATCAAAGACAATGCTCATGTGTCGTCGTGTTTCCGTGTTCGTGGTGTTTTGTCCAAGTCCAAGATGTTGCCGTCTTGTTCTCGGCAGCAGAGGCCAGTGGAAGCCAGGCGCGCGCAGTGCAACCAACAAATGGAAAGGACCTGCCTGCTTGGTTGATTCCTTGCATGAGCACACAGCACCTCATCCCAAAGGTACGTCCTCGCAACCATTACATCGGCTTACTCAGCTGGGAGAGGTCTCGAGGTACGAACTTCGTACAGATACCGGTACTTTCAGGATTCTCTGTTTCATCCCCAAATCCCAATGTCCGCTAAATCCAATTCCAGCCTCATCTCAAGATCCAAGAGTAAGACACACCTACTCCAGAAAGCAGCTAGACCCAGATCAATGAATCCACCCGCGACCCGACGCAGGGCCCCGTCTGTTTCATTTGGGCCTTTCCAGGTGTGCATGAGGGGCCGGGTAGCGGGTGCCCACCTCGCGCTACCTTATTAACCTGCCGCTCTAACACGAACAATTCATTTCATCTCGACCCCCTTTGCTCGATATTTTCAAATTGAACGAGGTGCCATCACTCGTTTTTGATACCGATGGAGATGAATAGTCATTTGCAAGTCGCAAAGTAAGGGGTTTGCAGTTCAGATGCACAGCTACCAGATGCAGCACACTGCATGAGAATAAGTGCCCATCGGCGTGCACAAATTGAGGTACATGGCTGGGTATCATCGAAAGCGTATTGAAAGCATCAGCGAATACCAACCAGAACCAATCACTCCTCTTAAAGCAGCAAGGCACACAAGCGCTCCTCCAAACCTCCCCGCCGCCAGACCGACGAACCGGTGAGCCGCGATCCTCGCAAAATGCAGCCAACCGCCAGCATGGCTCTCGACGTCTCATTCGCCAAATTCCGACAAGCGCCATCTTGAATGTCTCCGGCTCCCCCTGTGCCCTCCTCGTCCTCCAACTTGTATCCTTTACTGTCCTCTTTCGTCCTTGAGAGAGAATCAGGAATCAAGGCCCAAAGTTCTTTCAGGTTCCAACCGTGCGACGTTTGAAGTACCCGTACCGCATTATGGTCTACCCCAGACCCGGCCGCCGGCCTTAGTCCCCGCCCCCGGTCCCGCAGGAGCTTCTTCGCCTTGGAGCATTTTCAGCCTCAACCTCAAGACGCAGCTGCGAGTTCTCAGCTCATGGGTTTCACTCAACCTTCACTTTGGAGAAAAAAATGGTCTGCTCAGGAGATCTTTGTGTCTCGCCATTAATGGTTACTCGCAAAATATACCTACTCTTCGGCGCAATCGCCAAGCATCGCTACTCTCTCCCTCTCGAGGCCCAAACACCTCCATATTGCATATCAACCACATATAGAAAACACACTTATAGCATCATCTACTACTACCCCGTTCCCAGCAACAGTTCGTTCATTACCGGGCAAGAGGCCCAGCTGACCGACGTCATCCCCCACCACTGAAACCAATATCCATAACCGTACAGATCATCGACGACACAGATTTCCATTCCACCTGACGTTATCTTTCCGGTATAATGCAATTGACCTCACGGAACAAGTACATACGACCATACCCATCGGAAAATTCGGGATCCCGTCCGCTCTCCCATAGACAAGCCGATGAGGGCCAGATCAGTAGTTGAGTCGGTGACGATCAGCGAATACCTGGTGTTGTATGTTTTTGGCCTTTTTGTTTTTTTTTTTTACCGGCCAAGGTGTGTTATATGTCGCTAGCCATATCTCATCCCACAAACTGAACCGTCGTGTCCCTAACAACTCGCGGATGTGCCATGTATGATGATGTTGCAGCCGAGCCGCCGCCGGGGCCGGGAGTGCATGAACCACACCACCCGAGCAGCCGACACAAACGCACGTCAACGCTGCATCAGAGAAGCATGAGACAAGTTGCCCGGTGGACCACCAAGGACAAGAAAAGTTTAATTGTAGACTGCAGAAGAAGGGGGAAGGGGGGAAAAAAAGACTGCCGCTTGACCATTCCTGTCCGAATAACCGATGTAGGAGGACTACTACTAATGAGAATCGGGTAGGTACCTTAGTCAAGTCAGCTAAGCGCAAAACCTAGCCCATCATCGACATGCGTGTCATCGCAGACTAATGTACCTAATCTTACTAAGGTGATGTTGAAACATCGGATGGATTTGCAGGGTCTCTCGGTTTGTCTTAGTTGCTTGCTGGATATGAAATGATTAAGAGGCGATTAGGGACACGCTCCACTCGACATGACGTTCAAACATCACGAACAATTACGGGAGGTCATCATAAGCCAACAAGTATGCTCCCCATTAACTCCCTGATAGCCAGAGGTGTGCCTTGAAAGCCGCCAAAATCCTTCGCCCTCTTCATTGCTCTAAATGTAAGAAAAAAAACAATGCCTGCAATAACCACCTCTTGACCATCACATCATGGGCGGGCCGTGTGGCGGACCCTGTTCGTATCTCTGGATAACCTCGCCTGGCAACTCTTCTCATCCCAATCCTGATCATAACACACTCTTTACATCACGCTGCACCTAGCGTAGTTCTGCTGGCACTGCTCCAGGTACCCCATGTCCTCCTCGGATCCTTCGACGATGTTATGCTGCCTCACCAAGCCCGTAACCTTGAGCGTCTGCTCCCCGTCCGCGTGCCACCACTTGAGCTTCTGCAGCAGCGGGCCCTCGTCATCATCCATGCTGATCGCCCACTTGCCCGACGACACCTCGACCGTGCAGTTATCCTGTGGGTAGTGAAACTCGGGCAAGAACACCACCGTCGGCGCCGTCTCGGATGGAGGCGCGGCGGCCTTGAGCTTGAGCGTAAAGGTGCAGCTGCGCAGGTCGAAGCCGTACTCGAGGACGTCGCCCGCCACGACGACGGGGGTCGGCCGCACAAAGGCCTCGGCGGCGCGGAGGCCCGGCGCGTTGGTCAGCTCTGGGTCCTTGGAGGGGGCGGATGATATCGACGGGTTCGTGATTGTGCTTTGCAGGTTTTCCGGCGTGACGGTCGATTCGTCCGGAACGTCTCTACTCATGGAGTTGCGCTTGAGGTCTGACGACGGGTTGGGTGATGGGCTGCGGGGGAGAGGCGACATGGGTAGTGTCTTGTCGTCTAGTGAGAAGACTGACAGATCCTCGCCGTTCCAGAGATCACCGTGCTCGTGAGTGTTCTTTAACGTGTGTTAGCTAGGGTGACATCGCGCATGAGAGAGGTTGCTTACCTTTGCAACGTAAACCCACAAACAGTGGCCTTCCATACCCGAGCCTTCGGCACCAAAATAGTTGGCATCCAAGGCAGCTGACTGATCCGAGTAATCTCCCGTCTTATACGCTTTCTTGTCGCCCATATCGTATGGGATACCGAATTCCGTCATAACACATGGGTGATTACCCATTCTATCCAGGCCTTCTTGCCGCAATGACGCAAGCTGGTCTTTGAAGCAGTTTCGAATAGCAGTCTCACCGACCTTAACAGAGAGTGCCTCGTGCCAGTATCGCCCGCGCAACACGCCAACAACGTCCACGTTCCATACTCTGTTCCATCGTTTCGTCATGAGTGTAATACCATCGTACCAATGCGGTGAAAAGGCCATCATCGGATCGTCGTCGGCGGTGCCCTTGATCTGAGGTGGTAGCTCTAGTGTCGGGTATTGCATCAGCATAATGCAGTTCTTGTGAATGGGGCGGATAGCGTCTCTGTATAACCGGTAAGAGTCCATGAAATACGTATTAGTAAACTCTGGGTGGTCGATCGTCTTCCCGGTCCTAGGGTTTTTGGAGAAGTAATCCTTCTTGACCAGGGTATCCGTCTTTGTATCCCAGATACCGTGCTGGGCCCAGATGCACTCGCCGAGCTTCCAACCCTCGTCTCGCTTCCAGCCATATCTCGAGTCGTCGTAGTCGGCGGGTAGCCAAGCCATCTCACCGTGGGGGTCAATCAGTGAACGACCGACCTTGTACGGGCCCATGCCACCCATGTCCCACGTTTCCACCTCGCAGGCGCGGCCAGATCCCGTGAGGAGCGTCTGCCAGATCGTCGGGCACGAGCCCTTCTTCAGCTTCTGCGCATTGGGGATGACGGCGATATCCTGGTAGCCGACCAGACCGCAGCCCGGCTCGTTCATGCTCTCCCACCCGATGACAACCTCGTTCTCGAGGTCGCCGGCCTCGTGTATGCGCTTCGCGAGGTGCGCGCAGGCGGCGACGAAGTGGCCCTGCAAAAAGTCCTGGATATTGATGCCGTTGATGATGCATTTTGGCGCAAAATCCCTGCCGCCAAAGTACATGGTGAAGATTGTCGCGGCGGCGAGACGCCAGTAGTTTGTCGACCAGATCATCTTGGGGAACTCTTCGGGCTTCGGGTATGTGTTGTGCACGATCGCGGCCTCGGTGGCGGAGAAGCTCTGCGGGTTGAGGCCGCAGGCGTAGATTGTCCACATTGGGGCGCCAGAACCACCACAGTACCTCGACCACTGTAGGATTGGTTTGTTAGCCTTAGGAACCACATGATGGGGGGGAGAACAGTCAGACATACCACGTCCTGGTGAGGGTCCATGAAGATGTAAAAGCCATATTCTTTAGCTATCCTCAGAATCTCAATCGTGTGCTGGATCCATTCTTCATCGTAACGTCCTGGGCCAGCGGCTTCGATGGCCTCCCAGGTGAAGACGTAACGGATGGTGTTGTATCCGTAGCGCTTTATCCTCGAGAAATGAACGTGAGCCTCGTCCTTGGGAAAAGGACGGCTGTGAAACTTGACATTGTCGCCATCGAAGAAGTCGTCGCCAATGTGCGAGGGTTGATCTGGCTCGCTGGGGAGCTTGGCGTCGGCGGCGACATTGAGGCCTCGAAGCACAACTTGTCTACCGTAGCCGTCGCGGAACTGGCCGTCTTCGATAGTCAATCGAAATGTGGACATGGCGAGGGCTTGTGTTGTCGAGATCTGGCAGTGCTTTTCGTTCGCTATGCCGCCAAGGTGCAATGACGACGTCCTGGAGCTTGGAGAAGGAAGAGACAAATTCAACTTTGCGGTTTCGAGATAGGAGAGCAGCAGGACACACGCGCAGCGACTGACGACGGCGGACTGAACGGGTCACGAAAGGTCCGAGATTGGAATAATTGGGACGGTTCGATGACGTCCTGACGGGGTGCCCTGATTAGCGGGATGCGCAATGTCAGTCGACGGGTGGAGGTACCTTATCGGGCCCAGCGTACGGCTTGAGCGACCGCCAAGCGCTAAATCCTTCGGGGGCCTTTACCTTAAGCGAGTACAAATGGTCTACCCCCCTGCCGAGCAGTTCATTACTTTGACCTTGAACAATGGAACCGTTTTGTTTCCGTGGCTACGGGTTTAGTTGAAGAACAAAGCAAGCAACCCAAGGTAAAGTAATTCAAAAAAGAGAAGAGAGAGAAAAGGCTTGGCTTAACAATTAGGTATGGGAAGTAGACCATCCTGGACTTTTAAAGAAAGACACAATCGTCACGCCTGCCATAGCGCACCGTCGCAGCCCTCATCCAAACGCCCTGCAGAGTCCCGGACAATGCAGCGCGAGGTAGGAAAAAGCGTCTGCGTGACTGCACCTGCCATCCTCGCTCGTTTTCGTGTTCCACCTGTGACCCCCGGAGCCAATGGGAGCCCTTCCCAAGGGACTCTAGCGGGGTCAGGCGGAGGGGCCGCGGCGTTGGCTCTCGCTTGAACTCCGGGCTGACGCCGCCAAATAATCGGGGATTTGACGGGATGGAGGTGGGTCTGACCGGCCCGCTGGCTCCGGAGTAAGCTTCAGCTCCTCCCACGAGCAGCTCCGACATAGGTACACGGACACACAACGACCTACCCTGGGTACCACAAGGTACAATCCAACAACGAATGCTGGGTGCATCACGCCTCCAAAGAACTTTTTAAATCCAGCTATTGTAACAATTCCTCCTAAGCTTAAACGAGTCTGACATTCCTATTGTTGACCCGAAGCCAAGTATCATTGCCACCAAATAATTCCAATAATCCTTGACTCGTATACGCGTAAAACCAACGACTAATTTGCGGACCAGTTTCACGCCAAAAGGACTAATAAGTAAACCATCAATTCGCTTTCTCGCTTTCGTGAACTCAGCCACAACGCTGTCGCAATCATCAGAATTCATCGTCCATTCACGCAGCCCAGTCCTCAACCTATTTACGCGTGAGTGCTGTCTCTGTCCGACTCGGAACTATCTCTCCTCCCGTCCATCCGCCGCGCATCCCTCGCCCGTGTCCGCTCGTCTTCGTCGCCTCCGGACCCCCAGATCAGATCAATATACAGACTCGGCTTGTACTCGTGCTTCCGCAGGACATAACGCCTAAAGAACCACGGGAAGTACTCGACAACCTGGTGCTTGACGAACTGTCGCTTCGACACAGCAAACACGAGGTCCAGGTCTTCTAGGCTGCGTCTCTTGGTCTCCTCCAACAGTAAAAAGACCATGACCAGGGCCAAGACATTCAGTCCCGCAAAGAGGTATAGCGAGCCGCCGTCGCCCAGCCCGGAATTGATGCGCGGGAAGAAGACGGAGAGCAGACCGGCAAAGCCCAGATTCACCGCGATGGCCACCGCGGCCCCAGCTTCGCGGTGAGATAGCGGGAAGCTCTCTGACGCGTAGGTGAACGGGATAGGCCCCAGACCAGGCGAATACGCGGCCGCAAACAGGAGGATGAACAGTGCCACCACTGGGACCTTGGCATTTAGGTTGTGGATGTTGAAGGAGACGCCCGCGAGGAGCATGAAGAGTGCCATCACGGGGAGTGTCAATATCAGCCATTTCCGTCTGCCCAACGTATCGATCGTTCGGATGGCGGGTAGCCCAAAGATGAAGTTAACGGCTCCATAGCCTAGGCTGAAGAACATGGCATCTCGCTTCTCCGCACCGGCGCGGCTGAACAGCGTGCCCGAGTAGAAGGCCAGCACGTTGATTCCTGTTTCGTTAAGTCAGCACGGTTCTCATCTACGTCTAATCACACTTCAGAGAGTTCGCGTCTCACCACACAGTTGCTGGGCAAGCGCCACAGTCGAGCTACTAATCAATGCGTTCCTCAACCGCCTCTCAAGAAACAGCTGCCTCCACTGCCGCAGGAATCCCACCACGGTTGACACAAATCCCGGAATGTACTTGAGGTTCGCGGCCCCGCCCGGCACTTCCTCCTGCTCTATAGACTTGTGCACGAGGTAAATGTCCCGGAGAGCCTGCAGCTCAGTGTTCCTCAGCTTCTTGAGGATCTCGTAGGCCCGCTGCGGGTCGTACCGCGGACTTGACACACGCATCAGGTAGCGCGGGCTTTCTTCGCAGAAACAGATGACCAGGACGAGCAGCGCGAGGGCGGGGACCATGGGCGCGCCCACCATGAGTTGGAAGGTCAGCCGCTTCTTGGCCGCTGTGTCGAAGATCAGGTTGAAGGCGAAGCCGACCATCAGGCCCGCGGCTACCCACAGCTGCCATGCGAGAATGGAGGTGCCACGCCAGAAACCAACCGCGGTCTCACTGGCTAGGATTGGAGTGCTGACGGCCTTGAGTCCCATACCTGATCCCATCATTAGCATCGTGATATCTTTGAAAAAGGGAGGTGTGTACACTAACCTATACCATTCACCAGCCGAATACCAAAAAGATGCACCCAATTTGTCGCAAAGGCTGAAGCAATCGAGCTGACCAGGATAAGAAAAGCAGCCACCACCATCCCCCCTTTACGACCGAGATAATGGTTTACGGGTAGCGCAAGAGGACACCCCAGCAGCGCAGCGAACAAGAAAGGAGACGCATTTGCGGCTCCCAGCTTCCAGTCATCGATTCCTAACTCAGCATGGCTACCCGTCGCACTGTTGTCGTCTTTCTTGGCCGTCGTGTTCAGCCCGAACTCGGTGTCATACAGAGAGGAGCCGTTGAATGACGCTTGCACGTGGCCTAGGGAGCTCGGTGAGCCCGTGAACCGATATTGAGCCAAAGACAAGAAGATGGTTTGCCTACCTTGCAAGAATGCTGCGAGGGACACAGTAATGATGATGGTCCACATCCCCTTTTCGCTGAACGGGACATCGCGTTCCCGAACAAGTGCCCGCTTCTCCTCTGCCGTCAGCTGGACCGGAAGCTCCTTTCCTGCCGCATCGCTTGGGTTTCTCGCAACTTCGTCGTATAGCTTGATATCCTTTGCCACACGCGCAGCTCGTATCAAAGCTCCCTTATCGACGTTCAGATACCTCTCCGCGAACGACGTGACATCTGCCTCTAGCTGTTCGTCGGTATAGTGAGCTAAATGGAGAGATTTGAGTCAGTAAAAGAAGCGGTCTTTAGAAGGGAAGGGGATTTTGAGTAGTAGACTTGAATATTTGGAGTCCTTGGAGATGGAGCTTACAGAGAGGGTTCTCGATTACCGCCCGGTCGTTGATATGCCGGTGGCGGGCTTGTTGTTTTGTCACCCTGTCATGGCCAGAATGAGACTCGGCCTGGCCGAGAGTGTCGATATCAGACATGCCGTTGTCAATATGATCGTTCTGAGAGATTATGGACTTAATTGGCACTAATCAGCAATACCACGATAAGTAGCATCACGAGTAGCCAGTATAGGGCTGAAATCGATCGCGAGCCAGGCCTATCCTGGGTATTAAGTGAACGGAAGCCAGGCCGCTCAGTCATATAGGTAAGGCACTGTCATTATGGTCACCTATGCGAGCGCGAAACGGCACGAACCATGGCCCAGGAAGTGAGACCGCTGGCCCCCAATAGGATTGAGTGACGGCGTCCCGCGTCCCGCGTCTCACTGAGACTTTGTCTCGCAGGCTTTCCTCGGCTGGCGTTGTACAATCAGATGGCAGCCCATGCACAGGCCCGTCATTTTCATCCTTCGAGCCAGCGATCGTCGTCCCGTTTACTTGTCTACTCGTATATACCAGATGCGGAGTAGAGGGAAGCGAGGGGCATGTGGCCACCCCCCCCCCCCCCATGTAGGGCTGTGAGTGTGGAGGCGAAGCCAAACCTTTCTGCCTCCCTGCCATCCACCATCCCATCAGGCAATGGAGGGAGCCTTGAGTGACAGATTCCAGATTGACCGCAGTGTTGCCCTTTGTACCACCGGGAAACGTGCTAAACTATTGAGGTATCGGGGGGTTACATTGACCAACGAGACGAACTCTTGGGAATTTGATGTGTCATTCCAGAAGTCCTTAAGTCCTAGAGAAGCCTCATCTCGGGCACTCGCAACTGACTTCACCCGCAGACGCCGAGTTTCTTGTACTCGATCCCGAATACGGGAGGAAGCTGCAGATGTACGGCACCAGGCAGCACTTGAACTGTGGCTTTGCCCAAGCCAATCGACGTTCACAAGATGAGTTTGGGGCTGCAAGGTGCAGATCGCCCAGCTCTCCTGCTGTCATCACTATGTCTTGCTTATGAATAATATGCATATTGTTCATCGCCTGGTATCCTGCTGCGCCACAGACCCAGGGGACATAGTCGGGGTGAAGCTTGGCAACTGGGGTTCAAGTGGAATAAGGCTACTGCATCAACTCCCACGCCACGGAGTAGACCCCGGTCCTGCGAGGTTCCCCGCGGGGGCCCGGTGTATAGAGTCACAGCTACCTACTCAAGTGGGCAGAAAGAAGCTCTAAGGTCGGGGTCGATTACGGAGTGAGATTATTTGCTTGGAAGTGAGACAATGACATCCAAGGAGTACCTACTCACTGAGGAACCCGCAGTGCAGGGCCAGCTGAACTCTGCGTTACACCGACTGCGGCAGCAGCCTGCCCTACGCTCGTGATGTGTTCCTTCGTGGCTATGCCCCCCAGATTGACGGCAGCGATTTTTTGTCTCGGCGAGTAAGACTCATTTGGGAGGGTAACATCTGTCGATCGCGGGGACCACAGGTGTACTTGCCTCATCGATAGATGGAGGAGGGTGTCCAATGTCTGCCCCTTCACTGCCCGCCCGTCCTCTACTGTGTGTTCTTTTCCACCCGAGTGCTTGTTGACTTTGCACATTGCACCGAGCCCATCCACGACTCCCTAACATGTTCATCGTTCAACGCCCGAGGACTCTTTGCATCGATTATCGCGAAGTCAATGGACGCGGCCGCCGTTCAGAAGACTGAGGAGAGCCAGAGATTCGGATAACAGCGCTACACAAACAACTCAGATTGAGATGGATCCTCTTTCGATTGCCGCCTTTGCTCTGCAGATGGTCGGAATAGCCGGCAAGATCGTAGAAGGCACGGGCAAGTTTGTCCAAGAGAGCAAAGCCATTTCCTCGAGCATCTGCGAATTCCACGAGACCATACGGAACCTACACGCCGCGCTGCGCAATGTGGCTCGAATCCTGAAGCAGCACCCGCATCAGCTTTCCTTTGAGAGAGAGCATCACCAAGATATTTACCAAATTCTCAAATCATGCCGCTCCTCGCTTGACAGGCTGCAGAAAGAGCTACCGGAACTTGACGACAAGCCGGGTCCGATTGATAAAGCTAGAGCGAGCTTTACCATGACGTTGAAGTCGGTTGTGATTCGCGATCTGGTCTCTCACATTACGTCATATACACAAGTACTTCAACTCAGTCTGATAACCCTGTCTCTGTACGTGAAACCCTTCAAGCAGAACCCTTTGGTGGATCGGATGACTGACTTTAGAAGCGGCTCATTATGGACTCAACAAAAGTCTCAAGACCAGGTGCATGTCGCAATCAGAAACTTGACCGACGAAATTCGAGCCGCGAACCTCATCTCACGTACGGGCAAGGGTCAACGACGACCATCAACGGAATGGGACGACGAAAGTGACACAAGAATGGATGAATCTCTGTCTGTCACAAGAGAGATCCAAGCCTGGCGAATGTCGGCCGACGAAGTAGCAGCCGCAGTCACTTTGCAAAATGCAGACCAACACCACTCGTTCTTGTCGTTCAACTCATCGTACACTAAGTTGGCATCGGGAAAGGACCAGGACTCTAAACAAACATCAGGAGACGTAGACTCAGACGACTGGGACCCAGAGCCCGAACATCCAGACGGACCAAGCAAAGACATCCTCAGTCACCAGTACGACGCGAACCAAGAAATAGTCGACCGCCTGGTAGACTGCGGAATATTTCTCCGGGCTTCGCTATATCAGAAGCGGGGCATCGAGATCCGAGAACAGCTTAGCCAGCCAGGATACGACGTTGACTTTAGCTTTGCCGAGCAAGCTGTCATGAAAGAGCGACTCGCCGATATCCTTTTAAGAAGTGAAACAGAAGAGGAAATCACCGAGGCGAAAGGGATTCTGCAGGACTTACTCCAAGAAGAGGTGAAGCAACCCGAGGAGTTTCGGAACAACGAACGGCGAAGTCGGCTATACCATGACCTGGGGAGCCTATACATCCGACTCGGTAATCTAAGGCAGGCAAAGACGTTCCTAAGCCGAGCTCTTGAAGGCCGGAAGAACCAAGAACCCATCCCGGTTGAACTGGTACAAGAGACGGCAGATTTGTACATCAAGGCTCTGCAACTCGACGGGGCATTTGACGAAGCGCGCGGTGTGGAAGTCTGGGTCAACACCGTCATCATCCCGCTGACAAGCCGTCCTGCGTCGCCCCCTGATCCAGACTCTGTACCAGACGCCAGAAGGCCGTCCTCCATGGGCGAGCTCTCTCAAGCCTTTCAGTGGTGTCGCGAGAACGGATTCGACATCGATGTCCCGACCGGCTTCCGCTTCGACGCCTGCGACTTCATGACACGAACCTCGCCGCTCCATAAGGCCATCCAAGACGAAAACCTCGAGGTATTGAGGCAAATGGTGGGACATGTGGTCAGTCTCGAGAACGGGGGCAACGTTGGTCTACCGACGCCCTTGCTGCTTGCCGCGTCGACCAGGAACCGTGACAGCGTTGGGCTGTTGTTACAGACGGGCGCGCGGGCTGACGTTCGTGATAGTGCAGGTCTGAGTCCCCTACACCGATGTCAGAACAAATCCGGCGGCGTCAATGTTGCCCGACTTCTCCTCAAAGACACGCCTAACCTTTTGGATCTCATCGACAATTCGGGAAAGACGGCGCTGTATATGGCCTGCGAGATGGGGAACGAGGCAATGGTACGGTTCTTGCTGGGCGAAGGAGCCGATCCCAATATCTGCCATCAGACGAAGAGATCGCAGACGTCGTCCCCCTATCTCAGCAACAACAATGTGTGCACTCCCCTGATTGCCGCGATCCAGGTTGTAGCAACAAAAAGCTCCCGCAAAATCGGCATGATCGAAGTGCTCCTTTCCCACGGCGCAGATGCTCGCTTGACCGATGCAAATGGCCGGAACGCTTTCCAGGCGGCTTCCAACTGTGGACTGGCCGGGTCGGAGATCAAGCGACTCCTTCAGAAGTATTCGCAGACGTCGACTCGAAAGTCTAGCGACGCATCCACGGCGACCATCTTCACTAGGTCTTCAACTTCCAGTGACCACGCGTCTCATGAATCAGGCCGGCGGAGTACCCTTATGAGATTTTGGAGCAAGTCAGAGTCTTCTCATTCAGGTGTTGGCTCAGTTCCGGAGGGGGGATAATCTTGTTTGTCTGGAGCAGGCTTTTGTGTTGGATATGTTTTTTTAGATACCCTTGCTTCAGAAATGTACGTGTACATCTTCATAGCGAATTTATTGGAAATTCCAAAATTGCGAAGCGAACAATGTGAAGGAGAAGACTCTGGGGCTACCAGTCCGTGACTATATAAGTTGAGGTGGAGATAGATACCTTATATACTCAATCTCGTGAACGTACGAGAGCGAGCGATGAAGCGTAGTCACCGCTGCTCTCCTTACTTGACAATCTTCGGCAGCATCCGTGTCGGTAGATCAACAGAGACATTTCAAGCGAAAGAGGATGCCTACCGCGGCTCGAAGTAACGAGAGTCTGGGGTATGGTATACGTTAAGCCCATAATGAAATGAGAACGATGGCGTGTGTATGGCGTATGAACAGGGCATGTCTTTCTTCTGACGTTACCATGCCATGGTGGTGTTGTCCTGACACCACCGTCTCAGCTGCCTCATAAGAATGCCATCTCACTACTCAATGATCAACTATATGGACGTGATTGACAGTAGCGGTCCACTCCAATCTCTAAGCAGCCTTAGCCATTCAGTGTTCCCATTCAAATGCGGCAATAATCTAAAGTCATAACGAACATCCCGGCAAGAGAAGGCGGGAGAGGCTCACACCTTCCCATGGTCTCATGAAACGGGAAGGAAGGCCCTCAAGGTATCCCACCCACCTTCTCTCTGAATACACGAGAAAGGTATATACCCCTCCTCAATCTAATTCCTGTCACCAGCACAGCAGGCGCCCCCTAGGTCGGGGGTCAGGTCAAACTGTGGCGTGGGTGGTGGAATGGTTAATGGTCAACAATCAACTATCTACACCAACCAGCCTACTCGACGACAGGCTAAGCGCATACGAGAGTACCCGAGTTCGAATCCCAGCATGAGCACCAAGAGATGTAGCCCCCAATTCAGCACCGGGGGGGTGAACTCTTTTTAGTCCGTGGTGGTAATTAATTTGATTGCCTATGGGTTTCTTCTGCCTCTAAGATGGAGTTTATATAGAATGTATGTATATGTGTTAATTCTGCTAGGTAATACTATGCCGTTGTTGCTTAGAGAAGTCTGATCAAAAATATGTATTCACCGATATGCATCTGTATACACATAAATAGTATACCTAGTAAAAAAAACACCATTACCTGTCCATGGAAATCCTGTTCCATTCCACCTCTCCTCGGGAATGATCTGTGTTGAAGTCAACTCATCCAGTCGACAAACTACGACCTTGTATGGTAAGCTGCCAATCAGCTGCTGAGGCTATGCGTACCTCTTGCAGGATTAGCCGCCGGACCTCACATCTGACATGCAGCCAACGTACCGCCTATTTACACTTACTTGCTCACTTGAATCTTGCAACAATCTCCTGACACTTAGAATCATCATTCTCGTTAGAACTTGAGTTTTTACCAAAGCATTGAGGAGGAGCTACACTGCATTCATCATGGCAGAATGGCACGACCCGTCATGCCGGCGCCTAGACGTCTTCACCAGCGGCGGCATCTCCAGCTGCCTAAGCTGCGGCTCCATCCAACTCGATCTCGATACATTACCACCACCTGAAGCAAATGACGAGGATGAAAATACAATAGACACTGCCGTCTACAGGCCCCTAGAATCCCAAACAGACATCCGCCTCCTCACCCTAGAGCCGGGGGAATTCGCAGACCCCATCAGATGCACCCTCGCCCTGAGCAGCACCGCCAGCATGATAGACTACGATGCGATCTCCTACACCTGGGCGAGCGAGGATGGCGCGATGGCCTGGACGCAGCCCATCACCCTCGACGGCCGCGCCTTCTTCGTTACGGCCAACTGCGAGACGGCGCTGCGGCGCGTCCGCAGCCGCGGCGCGCAGAGGGTCGTCTGGATCGACGCCGTCTGCATGAACCAGCAGGACGTCGAGGAGAGGGGCCACCAGGTGCGCTTGATGCCGCAAATCTACTCCCGCGCGCAGCGCGTCCTCGTCTACGTCGGGGAACCGGTGCCCGAGGAAGAGGCGCTCTTCCGCTTCTTGAATGATCGGGACACGACGACCCCGGATCTGCCCCGGCGGCTGTCGCTCCAGCAGGCGTTGGAGACGCTGCTCACGCGGCGGTACTTTTCGCGGGCATGGATTCTTCAAGAGGTGGCGCTGGCTAGGCAGGCGACGTTGATCTGCGGGCAGTACGAGATGCCCTGGTCACGGCTCCAGATCCCCTGGCTGGCGGACCGATGCTTGCTCATCAACACGAAAGAGAAGCCGCGGCTGCTGAACATGCTGCAGCTGCCGTCCGTTCTGCAGTTTCGGGCGCCTGCGTACAGGGACTCGAGTGACCTGCTCCGGCTCCTGGACCTGGCGCGCAACAGTCATGCCTCAGATCCCAGGGACAAGCTTTTCGCCGTGTATGGGCTTATATCTTGCGCGCAGAGCGATGGAATTGTAGCGGACTACACGATGTCGACGAGGGAGGCGTATATGCAGATGGCCAGGTGGATTGCGCAGAGGTTTGGAATCCCGGCGTTACTGCTCAGGTCGTTTCACGTCGGCGAGGTCGGCGAGGAAGCGGATGAGGGTGATGAAATGGTCCAACAGGAGAAACCTGAGAAATTCAGGATACCGTCATGGACGCCGAATTGGACGCATAAGCCCTCTTCGCGAGTTATGCCATTGCTTACGGAGATGTATGACGAGACTGCAGCAGGATTTGGTCCAGTCGGCCTCCCAATCAGTCTGAAGGTGGCTGAAGACTCCCTCGGGTTTCCAGCTTTCAAGCTGGGAAAACTGTGTGATGTCCTGAGCGAGTACGATGCCCAAGCAAGAAGGGCAAGTCCTCCGGGATCAGTCGTTGCAGCAAAGCCATGGCCTTATACGGTCTTCGAAATGTCACATCTGGGCAGGAATAAGTCGTGCGATCAGGTGGCATTTGTTTTCTGGACGCAAGACCCAACGAACCCTCAGCGACCTCAGTTTCCCGAAGTCGAACAATTGTTTAGGAAGCTTCCAGGCCATGATATCACGGCTTACGATGCGGGGCGCAGAGCAGAGTACCAGGACCTTTACGTATATCTAGCTCCCAAGGCGGATAAGTACGATGGATTTTCCTTCGAGGAGCCGGGTACCGTTGCAGTTTGTGTTGACAATCTTTCATGCGTGTGGATTCACGATGGCCTCGACAAACGGGTGACTGAGGGCCGGTTTAGCAAGTACGCGATCTGCGCCAGAGATCTGGGTCGCGGGGATATCCGCATCGCCGGATTGTTGCACATGGATGGGCTCGTGCATGAAGGCGTTTGGAAGAGTGGCCAGTTTGAAAATGTGAGCCTCGTCGGCGAGGATCTTGGAGCTTACCCAGCGCGAGGTAACAAGCCCAGGCGCAGCGCGTACTACTGGGAACGTGAGCAGGAGCGCGCACAGTCAGCCCGAACCGGACAACTTGACGGTGCGGACGCGGCAACTGCCACAAATGGCCCCTAGTCAGGTAAAGGGATTCGTGGAAAGTTTCAAGCAGACGGAAGGATCTGATGCCCTAGAAGTGAGGTTTAAGAACATCATCGCCATTCTCGTTGGAATGAAACAATAAGACCCGACGGAAGTTATCGGAAGGCTGAGAGCCGCCAATTCGCAAAAGGGAGTAGCAATTATCGCCATAAGTCGAATCGGGAAAGGAGCTTGGGCCAGTCGCAGAGAGCTCTGGACTGTCACAGTGTCGCCAACCGAAATGACAGATTGAAAATTTTTTCCTCCTTTGTTGAACTGTTGAACGCCTTGACAGCCTCGCTCGGACGGTTATGTGGTTCGGGGGTTGCAATGGCAAACGAGGTTGATGCAGTGATGCCTGGGGGTTCGTTCGACTCGGTATTGGAGCAACTACAAAAGGGGCTCCAAGGGGAGAAACGAATAGTCGCAGGGAAATCGTATGCGCGTTGGGCTTCGTGTCTGCGTACGTTCCGAATGGCTGGTAGAGAAGCCTGGGTTTTGCGTAAGGAATGGAACGTCGTAGCCAGCCTAGCGAATTACTAGAAGCCTTCCAAATGCAACTCATTCCCGGCCGAAAAATCGCACAGCCATGGACGTTCTTTCGGGCGGATGTATTTCTTCGGGGTCGCCTGTACGTAGACAGTCGCCTGCAGTCTCCTCCTTGTCGCGCTCGGTGGTTATTTCCGCAGTTGCTTCCAGTGTTGGTGCTTCAATCCAATCCCGGAAGGGGCCCCCGGGACGTGCAGCTGTGGCGCGTGTGTGTGCGACAGTGCAACCTCTTGGGCATGTGGCGTCTCAAGTCGATCCCGTTCCTGCCCGTTCATCGATTCTCGGCGTGCTGGGCGGCATCGGGTGTTTCGGTTGATGATGCAGCCACCGCGGAATAAGCATGGAAGCATGAGCCTAAGGCGACGACATGCCGCCGGACGGCACCTGCTTCTTACCTAAGGCACTTTAGGCCGGCAAGAGACATGGAAAGGGAAGGGAAGGAAATAGCCATGACAAGAGCCACCCGCAAGACAGGAAGGAGAGAAGGAAGAAAGAGCCTAGACTACTAGGACAATGAAAAGGAAGGAATGACAACAGCAAGAGTAACCCTAGCAGCTGCCCTCGGAAGGGAAGATACCCAAGGTAAGGTACCTAAGGTAGGGTAAGAACCTACTCCGTGTACGTATCCGTACTTGCCTGAGGTGAAGAACCTCTGGACTCTCATGACGCTGGAGGAAGGGAAGGACTTTTTGGGCTTTTTTGGCTTCATGGTCATCTGTCCCGTTATCGCACATGACACCATCAGCTTCCATCATCCATCATCCCGAATACCACCATCATTGAGCAATCAATTGACGCCACACGGCCCAATGGCTCAACAATCTCCCGCGTCTTATCAGTCGGCATCATCAAAGATGGTCGGTAAAGCAAACACCATTGCTTTTTGTTCGAGAGTTCCAATTTCAGATACGATCGGAATGTCAGACTCGGACACATGATTCAGAAGCACAAGCTCTAGCTCAACCAATGGCTTCCAGGCCACGCCATTGGCATTGACGCAGGAGACACTCACACCCTGACAGAGACAGAGACAACAATGATGCGTCATTTTTGAGGCTCTGTAGCCTCAGGCATGCACCACAAGACAATGGCAGCGAAGCGGAATGGCGAGCGCCAACGGTGCGTTTCGGCGTTTCTTCTCCCTCAAAGCTTGCGCTTGCACTAGCAAGAGCAGCTTGGCTGGGAGTCAAAATTTTCTCCCGGCGTCGGCCTCACCCCCAGTGGTTGGACGGAGGGCGGTACCTCACAGGCTCATCCTGGACGCCTCACGGGTGAAGCCCAACCGTAAAAAGGTACATGGCCTCCGAGACATGGCAGACCCACGCATCATTTCGAGCGACCTGCGTATCGCGTACCGACAGCTGGGATTGACAAACGCTAGATTTACGTTTGACGCTGAATCAATCTCGCAGATACTCCTTTTGTGGATCCCGACATTACGGTTACGGCGCTGCGGTCGCACCCATCTCGGCCATCTCAGACACTGGAACCTCGGACGTCGGCTCAATGGAGCGAACCAGCCTGCCATTGGCAGATGAATCGCCACGTCCGTCGGCCATCGGTAGGGCCAAGCTGTCCAGCAACGAGAAAACTGCAGCGTCCCTCGGAGCGCTGCCAGTGCAAGTGCACGCCAGCCAGGTTTCTGGGTGCTGCCGGGATCTCACGTAACACTCGTCTACTTGCAGTCGGGGGTGTAGGGAAGGGGCGTGTGTGCAGTCAGACGGCAAGCGTCCCTGACAGGAAACTGGGCTGGCCAAGGCATGTGTGCGTGCTTCGATTGACTTCATCCCATCTTCGCTGATGGTTTGGCGGCGGCATCGACTCGAACGAAAAAAACGAAAAAGTTTGATAAGATGGGAAGAACAGTGAAAGGAAAGGGAACGAGGAATGGTTGAGAAGTGAAGGGAGGGAGCACGACATGAAATGCAAATCGACGCAAGCAACAAAACGGAGGTAGGCCTTGGGCCAATTCTCTATCTCCCCTTCAAACCACGATCCGTCTCACCGCGTCCCTTTTTATCTCTGGGACCAACGTTCCAACTCGGTCATTGTGTCCACTTCTTTCTTGGTGTTGACGCTTTTTTTTCTTGAGCTATTTTGTCGGGTCCACCCACGTGTGAGTGCAAGGCTGCGGCTGATTGGACCCAGGCGCCTCAGAGTGGGGGCCTTCGACGGTATCGGGTGGGGGTCACCGCAAGCCATGACCGGGCTGATATCAAAGCTGACATTTGGCGGCTTTTTCTCTCTCTCTTTTTTTGCGCTGTGTGCCTGAGGGAATGTTTTTTTTTTGAGAAAATTTTCTCTCGCCATGGGACTCCCATCCAGGCTCAACCCGTGTGTTTCCGGCACCAACAGCCTCTTATCTAGAATGCTTCAGTGAGCTTGAGGTGGTCTCTCTCCGTTAAGCCAAGATACTTTGGAGCATGGACATTGCGTGCTCATGGCGTCTCAAAGAACGAGTTGACACACGCTGGACCTACATGTTGATTATCGATTAGCCGGCCGTAACGAACTCAACCTTGCGGATTCTCCTTAGCCTTGATACCGCAACCCACTTCTCATGATTCGTGTTCCTGGCCAAGGGGGCATATCCAGCAAGTACACACTCCGTACGCCTCAGGCATGGTCAAAGGGCCCCAAGATCAACCATCTCTCAGACTCTCCCTCTCTCCGTTCAGGGATCCCCTTCGCCGTCCAGCCTCCCGACAATGCCCGAGATCGGTGCGAGGGCGTGTGTGTTGGATCTCTTTGGTGGATGAAGGTCCACGATATGTCAACGACCGCACATGTCTAAACCTGATTGGGACGCCTCGTTCATTGCGAATCCGTCCCCAGCGCCGGGCCCACCGATGTCTAGTGAATACACAAACGGTACGGATACTCACCAGTTTCTGCCGTCTCCTGTTTGATCCGATCCCACACATCCTGAAGAAGCCTCAGGCTCATCATCTCCAGCGTGGAACCTGAGGCCTGGCTGGCGAGCCATCTGGATCAACTTCCGCCGTCCCGTTGCCCGGGCCCCTGCCCTCCTCTCTCTACCGAGCTTGCCCGTCACCTGAGCGAGAGCTTTTCCCTTCCGAACCTGCTTTTGAGCTTTTTCTCTCTCCTCCTTCTTCCTTCCACTTTACCTACCTCCATCCCAATCTGTCCTTGTTTCCTATCTTCTCTTCCTCCCAGTCCATCACCGTCTATCCCACAATCTCCCCTCACATCAGTCACAATGGCCTCCACTCGTGTCCTCGCCTCCAGACTCGCCACTCAGATGGCCACCAAGGCCGCCCGCCCTGCGGTGCGCGTCTCTGCCATGCCCAAGCGCACCATCACTGGTAAGTCTTGAAAAAATTAGTTCCCGTCGAGAGAACGGAGACGAAGGGAGGAAATGGGAAAGGCATCGAACAAGAAAAAAGATGAATAAGACCGACGCCGACATCGAAGCCAATGAGCAATCACATCAATTGGCCTCGCGGCACCGATCCGATATCAACGATGAGTTCGATATCGTCGCCTTCCCACCTCCCCGTCGAGAAAACCAGAAAATAATGAGAGAACCACGATTGTTCTGACATTCGATTTGCGAAATTTTCAGGCTTCTCCAGCCCCCTCCAGGCTGTCAAGCGCCAGCAGGCTACCACCATCAAGTCCTCCAAGGTCTTCACCCAGGTCCAGGCCAAGCGCGCCTACTCTTCTGAGATCGCCCAGGCCATGGTCGAGGTCTCCAAGAACTTGGGTATGGGTTCCGCCGCCATCGGTCTTACCGGTGCTGGTATCGGTATCGGTCTGGTCTTCGCCGCCCTCCTCAACGGTGTTGCCCGCAACCCTGCCCTCCGTGGCCAGCTCTTCTCCTACGCCATTCTTGGTTTCGCTTTCGTCGAGGCCATCGGTCTTTTCGATCTCATGGTTGCCCTCATGGCCAAGTTCGTGCGTCATCACCAATCCATTCTCATCTCATCGAGACTCATCAAAGCTAACAACTACGATAGACGTAAGCGATTTATTTCGCACTGGCGAGCTGGGGAGAGGCAAGGAGACAGTTTTCGGACGGAGCTGTGCTCTCTTGACCGCCATCTCCTCTTGGGACAGGTTCGCCTATGGTCACGCAATGGAGCATCATCCACTCCACACTGCGTGACGAGCTAGAGTTAATAGACGGGATAGACAGCATGGTGGGCATTTTAGACGATTAGAGGTCATAGACCGCACGGCTCTGCTGTGTTGTATAGATGGAAATTGGTCTGTGGCAGGGACGAGGTAACGCACTACTCTTACCAGCGAAAAAGTTTTGCATCTCCCCATCTTTTGCTTCAGCCAGCCTACCCCCGTGGCTCCTGGCCCTGATACAATTTTTTCTGTAAAAATACTACAAACCTCAAACTGATCACCGACTTTGATGACTTTTGTGAGGCAATTGATGAAATTCTGAGAATTGGGCATGAGATCGTGAGACAAGGTCAAAATTCTCCGTACAACCCGGCAACCAGCACAATCTCACCGCCCGGGTTCAGGCACTTCATCTCCACTCTGGGGAAGGGACCAGTTCTACCGAGTGCCAGAGCTTGAAGCTTCCCGAGATCTTTCGAGGTCGAATTGGCCAATGTGAGATGAGAATTGGGCGAGCTTCACTCGAGCTACCTAGGTAGACTTTTTTTTTGCGGGTGTCTTCCCGGGCCTGGCGGCGGGAAGCCAGCATGCCATCCCCACGGGGTTGTTTGCACACGAGCAATCACGCGCCATGCCATGCCCTACGCCTCTCTCTCCTCTCACTTATCAATCTGCTGGCTTGTTCACCACTAGGTTCGATTCAGTGACTTCACTTTCGGGAGTCTCTCTCCTTTAAATGCCGTGTGGATATCCTACCTGCTCATCTGATTCTTGGTCTTGAAGGCGCTGCAGTAGAAGACCACGATGATGATGATGCCACAGGCAAAGAAGAGGTACTACCGCTGGAGGCACACCTCTTGATGTGCCAATTGAAGAGCCAGGCCGGTCGCCGCCATTTCCCCATCACTCTTCCTCTCACTCGAGCAGCTTGAACCATCAACCAAGACTACTATTCCCGTCGTAACTGTCATTGACGCCGTCAACGATAGTCTGGTCCCCCCCTAAAAATCCCTGATCCAAGCCCGGAAGGACAACAAGCTCGGTTTCCGAGTGCTCCGCTCGACCTCGACGTATGTCCTTATCGTCGAAGCCTGGCTCCGAGTCGTGCGTCCGACAGCGCTGTATCCGCAGGCTGCCAGACAAGTAGACTGAGGAACACCGTCACGGAGACGCTCACACACCCCCCCTCGGGTCTCTTACACACCTGTCCTTTCTAGACGACGAACGGCCGTTTGTTTTGGTGGTCTTTGAGTTCTTCCCCCACTCCCATCCCCTTCAAACCGCGACGAAAACTTTCGCCGTCGAAAGCTTGAGCGAGCTTGAGCTTTGAAGAAAAAGCTTCGGGAAAAGCTAGAAAAGTCCAGATGAAATCAGACAAGACACGTGATGGTCATTGACAACGGCGATGAGAATCTTGAGGTTCGCGATCGACTTTCTTCCATCCTCCTCATGTGCTCCTCCAGATCTCGATCGTATGTCCTGGGTGGCAAGGCACCCCAACCTGACCTGTCGGCTCCCGCAGGACCATTGTCGTCTCCCTCTCACTTGAGAGACGAGACAAGCGCGAATATCCATCCGTACGCTGCAATTCTCCATTTCCGTACTGATCACCGTTTCATCGCAGCAGTACAAAGAGGAAAAGAAAAAAGTGTACTTAGTCTCTTGCTGCTCTTATCGTAGGTACCTCTTTCGTGCGCGTGTTCCCACCCGTGGCACCCCCTTCCCTTCCCCCCTCCCCCCCCCCCCCCACCCCCCCCCCCCCCCCCCCCCCCCCCCCCCCCCCCCCCCCCCCCCCCCCCCCCCCCCCCCCCCCCCCCCCCCCGCCCGCCTCCCCACCCCCGTCCCCGCCCGCGTCCCCCCCCCTCGCCTCCCCCCCCTCACCCCCCCCGCCCCGCGCCCCGCGGCCCCCCCCCCCCCCCCCCCCCCCCCGTTTTCTTTGCCCCCTTTTGGGATCAGCTTTGCGGGTCCCAAAGTAAAGGTTTCGACAGTCAGGCGGCGCTGCGGGATTGGACTTTCGACCTGCTAGAGGGGCTCCACAGAACAGTAATGGCATCATGGACTTCTGTCCCATCCAAGACCAATTCCCATTCTTGTCACCGTTTTCGTTCGTATCCACCGTGTTTTGCGAGGGTAGCGGGCAATGTGGTCGCCCGGTCGGTGATGTCGTGATGTTGCGTTAATGTGGGCTTGCAGTCTTTGGCACCACCCGACGTTGATTTTGAGATGGGATGTCGTTGGAGAGATTAAGTAATCCTTCCAACCCTTTTTTTGGTATTTTTTTTTCTATTTATGACGAACCCGGCTGTAGGGTAATGGCAGGTTTCCCCTCACGCGAACCTCGTTCGACTTTTTTGAGACCTGGGCTCATTTTTTTGGGCTGTGTTCTCCAATTCGGAGAACCGAGGGATTGGCGAGTGCAACGGCGTCGCGAAGAGCCGAACTGCTGCAGGAGCAAGCGAGGGTGCAGGAGCAAGCGAGGGTGCAGGAAAAACAGGGCAGACACGGTACCTGATAATCTGACCCACTCTTTGCCTTTTATGGATTGGGAGGGAACGGACGTGGGGGGGAACGGAAACGACGTCTGTCCCTCGGCTGCTGGGATTCTGGGAGATGTTGATGGGATGTGGTTTGTTTTGATGAGATGATTATGGTGATATGTTAAGGGATGGGAAGCAAATGGAAGTAGAAGGTCATCTCCTAAAATTGCAGTAAGATGTTGAAAATCTAGTAAGGGTATTCACGCAACAACCACGATCAAACCTCGAGAGCTTCCTGGAGTAACGCGTGGGAATCTGGCGAAATGTTACACAGGACATGACTAATGCGCCATGAAGGCTGTTGATCCAACAGACCAACAACGGCAACGGCGGTATCTCACCACGTTGTTCCGTTGCCAGTTGCCAGTTGCCCACCAGGAAACGGAAGACTCGAGGTCATCGTATCGAAGGCCCCCGCCCCCCATGGGGAAGCAGGTCCCGCAAGTTCACTCAGCTGATGTGGATGCCCCTGCTAAGGGATTTAGCTTATCGGTCATTGAGCCATTCGTATGAGATGACTCGAGCTCGGGCTGCCAGTGGAGAGATTCGTCGGCCGTCGTATGCGGTGACACTGCTTTGCTATAGCTGACCGACAGAGAGCAAACTCTTTCAGTCTCGATTGTTCATCCGCTTTCTTGAGTCATGGTGAGAGGACGTCAAGTGAAAACCGAATAGAGACTTGTTACAATCTCTGTGCTCTTACCAGTGCCAAAGTCTTGACATACGGCCGTACAATCATCCAGACTCGGCCTTGTCATTTCGACCAAGGGAAAGATGGCCCTGGGCTGTAAGCGATGAGGACGTGGACAGATCTAGGCGTCAGGCCATTCACGTCTATCGCTAAGGAGAAGCAAGGCTTCAATACGCTCCACGCATGTCTGATGGTATGCTTCTCTTTTGAACGTTGTCTTCGCTGTTGCAGACTCGGTTCGTGAAACATGGCATATAGAGGTAGTCAAGGAATTTCCAAAAAATAGAGCCGAGTGTGAGACGACGACTGGAAGGCTATCAATCCCCACATATGAGTTTGGTATGCATTCTGGAACTAGAGTTTCGCAGTCGGTACTCTCAATGGGATACGTATGCCGGGAAAAACTCTAGGGACATGTCTGAGCCATCAATTTCGTCTACTGGAGAGCAAGCTTGATAAGCTGCAAGCTCTATGAGATTTCTCGGTGATATGTAATGCACAACACAGGTCTAGGGTAGAAGCATGACCGCGTGACCGGCTCCAGGTCCATGGCACAAGCCTCGCGATCAGCTTAGCGACCTATGTAATAGACATCGCCGTGATAAGAACCCCCGTAGTAGAAAGGCCGGACTCTTTCACCTAGGGGTTCTCGCCCAGCACTTGGGTTGTGGTCATAGTTAGTTTCAGCCCCCTGGAAGCACGTATTTATCCATCTCTATATATGTGCGCCTGCTGGATGACAAGAAACCTCTGTAACAAAGTGCAGAGAGATGGTTCTGAAGGTAAAGCTGGGATTGAGTTGACGAGACTGTGTCATACAATACAGGGGCTTTGGAGTGCTTTCTTCGTCTACCCATCAAGTCTCTCCTTTTGAAGCGCGGTCGAGGGCTTGGACCAAATTGCATATCTCAAGAGAGAAAAAAAGCCTCTGCTGCCCCCAAGCCTTCATGCCGCTATGCTATAAAAGCCTATTGAGAGAAAGAGCTTCTATGGAAATGAGAAGAATCCGGGCACATCGGATTGGCGGCCTTCTCGACAAGCATGTAAGACACCTCTACTCGGTGACTTATCTTGCATGTATTCCGCCATGATGAGCTGTTGTCTGTTCATTCACTCATCTAGATCCCCAACACTTACCAAACTTCCTCAGATACGATCTATCACTCAATTCTCATCATCAACCTACAAAGACGTATACACTGTTGAATAAGACCGAAGTGCAGAGAGAGACAGGGCAAGTACGCTCTGTCATCTTGCGTATCCAAAATAGGACTAATTCCGTACCCGCGACTCAATGACCGCAATCACAGCTACGGGCTTCAACCTCACTTCGAGATCATCGTACAATTCGTCGACAATGAAATGGATTTACTCGCTCGTGCCAGAAAGAAGACTCAGGAAGACTGCAGCATGCTGGAGTTTGACTTCAAATATCGAGAGACACCACAACGAACGGACGTGACTTCGAAGACGAAGACCAACCCTGCGAGAATGGACGCAAGACCAAGTAACCAGGACAACGCGGCCAACCCTAAACCTCAACTTGGAGCTCAAGACTAGACTAGTCTCTACTGCGAGCTTGTCCTCTACATCTTCAAAATCTATACCCTTGAGCCCTGAGCACGAGAAGAGAAGAGCTCGGAGGGGGTTGAAAGCTCACGGCAGCGACTCCAATACGATCCCATCTAGCCAGACTACGCGGCGGGTTCGAGGATATAATCTCACCGACGCTAAATGAAGGGCATGAAGATCGTGCATATGTCTAATATCTAGCACGTATATGACGGCCGCGCCATGTGACCCGTCGCGCACGTTTCAATCTAATCACCGACCTCGTAGATATACCCCACGCCGACCTTGAGTCCCAGCCACCCAGGCATGCCAGCTAGATACAACACCGTCGAGAAGGGGCGAACCCCTCTCCCCTATGAATGGTGCACAAAATCAGTACTTTCCCTTAATCCATACAAAACCAGCCAACAGAAACCAAACAACCTTCTCGCCATACTCTCATCACTTACCTCCGTCTCCTCTACCTCCCAACCGTGGACCTGCGCCTTTTTCTTCTGTACCAGTCACAGCCGAAAGCACCGTCAACTCCTCATCTTGACTCACGCACGTTCTGGCCTCGTGGGGTCCGGTGACGCGGCGACCGAGTGTCTTCGGCACGCGGGCGATGTCAATGCCGACGTCAAGGACGATGCGCGGTTGAGTTACGTCTTTGGGTCGTGGGAGGACCCGTGAATGAGCTGGTGGCTTCACAGAGGCCAGAGGGCTGAGGTCATCGATGTGGGAAAAACCAATCGACGGTACACACGTCACAAGAGAGCAACGTCAACGCAACAAGCCATCATTCTCGCAAAAGAACTAAAACGTAAGAATTTCATTAATCTAGTGATGATACCTCGTCCTCCCCCCGCCCCCGATCCCCGTGGGATACCTTTTCCCATTCATCACAAACGGCACGGGCTTCCTGCTGGGCTGCACCGTCGTGATGGCGTCCCACATCTGGCGGAAGCTCGCGCGGCGCGCGGGGAGCATGCTGTACTGCAGGCTGTACAGGTTCTTGCGGTTGAGCGGCGGGACGAACTTGCCCGTCACCAGGCAGAGTACCACCGTGGGCGAGAGGTAGTGCTTGCGGATGCGGTTGCCCATCTGGAAGTACTGGTGGAACATGGCGCGGAAGGTGAGGGGGATGGACTGGCGAGGCGTGTTAGAAGCGAGTTCTCTATAAACATACGGTGGTGACAAGGGAGGAATGACATACCTTGAGGTAGATGACGGAGGTCGGTGGCTCGTTGGAAGTATTATTAAGTCTATAGTCAAGGGTATCTCGAAGTTCAAAACGGATGCCGCCTACTCCGTGTTAGTCAGGTTCTTCGCATTGATGTGGAGTGATGTATACCTGGTAGTCGTCTCGGGTCCTTGACCCGCAACATCAGCGCAAAAAGGGGAAAGTGATTTAGACAAGAGAGAAGTGTATCAAAAACAGCCTTTAGCGAAATAATGACCATTCGTGCAACGGCGAAGTTCAAGTAGAACACCACCACGGTCGGGAGGAGGAAGAAGAGTAGGGTGAAGAGGATGGTGCCCACAAGAAGCTGGTCCAGGTCGTAGTCGCACGAGTCGATACGATTGCGGAGGACATTGTGCTTCTTGCCACGGAACAGGTGAAAGAGCGAGATGAGTATTGTGAGCTGCCAATGGTAGATCCGGGCAGATGCCAGATAAAATGAGTAAATGTGGACGGTCAAGCTGGAAAGCAGGTCGGAGAACATGGCAATGGGCATGCTGGCTCCGGCGAAGCTGGAAAAGCCAATGAACCAGATGATATGTGGCAATAACGGCTGAAGCGTCGCGATACAGTCTATTCAAGTCAGTAATCTTCCACTCCTGAATTCTGAATGCAGACGAACTCACTTGACCAGTAATCAATGACCCAGAGGAAAAGGTCTCCTAGGAAGAGAGCCAGCTCGCTATTCAGCTTCAAACCCGCAGGCCATCCCATTAGCCACGATATACTTCTTTGAAGCGCCTCGACCGTGTACACCCTCAGAAGCTCGCTGATTGCGTTGGCGGCCCACTCCGCGTTGTCAATGATGTAGGAGCCCAACGCAATACCAATGATGACATCGTTGGCGACAAGCCATAGGCTATTGTAGAACCGTATGTAGTCAGGGTGACTGGTCGTGACGCTCTCCCAGTCATTCTTGCGCTGTCGCAAAGTGGTGTACTGCATGGGCCAGTAGCAAAACTGCTGCAATCGGATCTCTACTTGTTGCGCCGTTGCCGATATGTCCTTCAAAGCTAGGTAGTCGTCCCTCAATCGGAATTCCAAAATTTGGAGGAGCAACTCGGCGACCGCCCTGTGACCCATGAGCATATACACAAACCCCCACTGTATCAGCGGAAGCAGGTAGAAGATCAAGAGGTCCCAGACGAAATTCCGCATTGATGTCGCATGCTCCACCACTCGCTCCGAGACGCTGAGAGATCGCTTGGGTCGGGTGCCGATCCGGGAGATGTTCTTCTGCAACAGCTGCTCCAGCTCCCACGACCAGTTGATTTGATTCACAATTTTTGGTAGTGCTCTCTCTTTTGGTGACGGAGACCGCTTGATGATGGTGTGTTGTTTAAGCTTTTCCACCAACTTTCTCTTTTCCTCCTTCACCTTCAGCTCCTGCCTCTCTTCTTCAGCCATGTGTTCTGTCGGCGGTAGGCCCGGTGCCTCCTTATTCCCAAGCGCGAGCGAGATGGGGTTCAGCGAGATGTACTGCATTCTGCTGGGGCGCGGTCGGTCGTAGAGTATGATCTGTATGCTGAGAGCCTTTGCGCACGCGATTCGGGGCGATTTTGCGCCGGCTGGTGTTGTCGCGATGAAGAGGGAGGGATCGAGTACGACGGCTTCGCTAGGGTTCGTCAGACCGAGGACGTGCATCGCATTGTGGCCGCAACGTTCGTAGATGCTATTGACGGGGTGAGGGGAGTTTCGAAAGAGGGTGCCGATTTTGAGGGCGAATTCGACATGGCCGGCCTGTAGATTGGTCAATTGGTGAAAGAGCTGGTGGTCTCGGGGGGTTGCTGACATCGACATCGTCAAGAATGGCTACGACGAAGACATCCAGGCTCGAGTTCCTCCATCCCACGACGACGCCAGGCAGGTCGGAGCGCTGGATGTCCGTCGGCCAGAATATCCTCATTAAACCGTCATTTTCTGGCATGTCAGCCGAGGGCAGCGCGGGAGACGGCGCTCAGAAGGAGCCTCTCCGTCGCAACTGTTCCCTGGCCGAGACGCCAGCTCCGGTGGATCGGGGATGCTGCGGTCGAGTCCGTCATTAGCTAGATGCTTCACCCAGTTGCGCTACCAGACATGTCTCAGCGAGGGGGTCGAAAGGGTTTGTCGTACCAGGTTCGCCTCCTTGGTGGCCAATCGTTCCACGGGGATGAATATGACGAGGTAGACGAAGGTCAAGAGCGCGAAACCTTTGGCGGCGCGTGTCTAGACATGGATGTTAGGGTTGAGAACGAGGCAGCGCATAGGTAGCTGGGCCCGAGGGAGGGAGGGAGGATCATCATACAATAACTCCGTAGTCCCAGGCGAAAATGGCAAGCTCATAGAGACGTGTGACCAGATCCCATCGAGCGGTGATGTAGCCAGCTACGAAGATCCCAAGGCTGAGAACCGAGAGGGGGTGCATAGAATCGTTATTCCCTTGGATAGTGCATGCCGAGGCTTGTCGCCAAGGAGAGGTACTGGTATGTCGGGGCGGAAAGGACCTAGATTGAGCGTCGGACTGCGGACTCGGCGGCGGTGATTGCGGGACAAGCGCGGGGGGGAAGAGGGGGGTGAAAGCTTGGAAAGGATCGTGGGGTCGCAAGCTTGATTCGACGTGTCTTGGAGAGCTTTCGGAGGAGGACGAGGGTCGGGCGAGGACTGGCTTGGTGCGATGATTCGAATACGTTGATGTAGCACCGCAGTTGGTGTTGTGTTGCTTTGCGCAGAGATGTTCTAGAGGGGAGGAGAAGAAGAAGAAGAAGAAGGGACGTGGAGTCGTGGAGGGATGTGGGCGTGGATACCTTACTCTCGAGTCTCTGCAGTCTGGACGGCCGATGGAGTAAAGGTACTCGACGCGGACCTTGGAAAAGGGCACAAGACAAGATGGGACTAGAAACAACTATGTAGAGAACCAGGGACAAGCTTCACGCGCGCGTAGAGGGATGCGGTAAATCTGGGAATTTGCCATGTAATTATTGGAGGGACAGAACGGGGGGTACAAGAGGTTTGGCAGCTTTGGGGTTAGCTTAGGTGGAGGACGTCAGGACATCAGGTTCTTCCTCTACCGGTAAGTTACACTGTACCTTGGGGAGTTAGTCCCTGTTGGTTTCTCTGCAGTGTGCCGTCCAGCCTCCAGCCTAGGAAAGGTACATATGCACATACAAGTCGCTCTGCCGCTAGCGAAATGTCTCGCTAGCGGGTCTCGCGTCCACTAAAGGAGACGGGAGATCTGGACATTTTCCAGGTTTGGCTGAATGCTGCACTTTGCAGGAGTTCTACACTACAACTAGGAGTTCCTGCTGACCAGTGACCCGCGGGACGCACTCAGAGGGTCTACGGGGATGTGGGCGGTCTGGAACCTGGAACGAGCCCCCACCCTGCTTGAGCTTGGCTTTTTCATAGCTGGGACTGGCCCGCCTCTGGTCCATGCTTCCATTTTTTGCTAGGTTTTTTCCACAGTGACCCGGCGCGATCTGGTGAAAGTAAATCTACCAACATCACGTGGGCTGATGCATCACATCAAGGTACTTACCTAAAAGTACTCGGATAGTTCTATTCGCGTTTTGTACATGTTCGTTAGACTTCATATGTCATATAGTTGTGCTCATGTGTTGGGACAAAAGGCTTTCCGTGTCCATCATGCAACTTGGGGGCCTCCTTGGTCGTGCATCAAGTCGATGGAGACTTGGCGGTGATCTCAATATTGACACATGTCCAGCAACGAACCCACGTTACACCGTTTACCTGCACAGCCATCCAGGATTCCTTTCTTTCCCATTGCTGTCTTGTTCGCATTGCGCATACTGTGGCACCCCACTACCTAGGTACGCAGTAAGTTGCTCTGTGAGCCTGTGAGGTACCTTAGGTATCACTTGTTGTCTGCATCCCGGGAGCCTCTCTCGGAGAAATTCAAGCTTACCTGAGAGTCTACTCAGTCTAGACGTTGGTGTCCACATCCGAGTCACCAGAGGAACAGGTAGCCGGCGCGCGGACGCGTCATGGAAAAGCCAGGGAAAAAACACATCATATTGGGAGATTGCCGTCTCTAAACACCGCCACGTTGTGCCCGACAAATGCAACCTGGAAAAACGCCAAAGGAAACTAGCTAGCGAGATATCTTGTCCGGAATTGAAATGCCTCCTGCACAAGTGGTCAGATTCTCATCTCCACGAACACATTGCAGCAATGGGGAGGGTGCATGCTGATGCGGCACTCACATTTACGTCCCATGTATGTCGCATCGTTGTCTTTCTGGTCTTCCCGCGCCTCATCTAGCAGCTTGTCTATGCCGCGTTCCTTGAGGGCGACCTACCTGCCAGTCAGTCATTGTCTTCTTCCTCGCCGCTCACCCGAAAGCTTGGTTGTGAGAGCAGTCGTCGTCGTCGTTGAGACATCACCTACCGTCAAACACTTTTGATAGTTCTTGAATAGATCGGCACACTCATTGTTATCTGTTCCGGTGCCTCTGAGGTACTCTTCAGCCCGTCGTTAGAAGTCTCCTTCGCCATCCATGTCGTGTGCAGGGAACCAACTTACTCTCACTGTACCATTTCAAGAAGCATGTATCGTAGCGCCTACCCCAGCATGATTAGCAGCCCGTTCATTCGTCTCTTTACAAAATCAACTACTTACTCCTTGACTTCATTGCATTCGGGGGCTAAAGACGCAGACATGATGGATGCTTCTCTGTTGACGGATCTCACGGAGGACTGAGAGGTGAAGTTGTAGGTTGCGGCTAGAAATGGAGACAAAATCATCACAGGGGCCTGAGTGCCTAAGGTCAGCGGCGTCATCCGCTGTAAGTGGAAGGGCTTGGCCAAGGCTCTTACCTTCCCTTTTACTGGCATCAACCTCACACTCATCAGCTTCATCCTCTGTGTAATCAATTGCAACTTCTCATTTTCAGACATTCTGAACACCAACACTGGTTTTGTGAAATTACTGTCAGCATCGACTGAAACCAGACTCTCCATCAGCCCAATACGAATACATCTTTCATTCCTCGAAGTGTAAGGTATCCTGCGCCAAGCATCGAAGTCGCTTATCCAGGTGCTTATCGATTAGATAGCGCCTCTAATCTTATCGGCCGGGGCCTTTCATGGTGGGCTTTTTTTTTTGTTCAATCGTCAAACTTCGCAGCGAAACCGCGACAGCCTCCACCGAGAACCACACCCGTTGCGCCGATACGATGGCGTCCCCCCAGGACTTCAAGTCTCTTCAGGACAAGATCCAGGCCGCGCTCGTGGCCACTGTCAAGTCGGTCAACCGTGTCTCCGCCGAGGACCTGCCCTTCCAGCGCGCCGTCAACCCCAGCGTCGGCGACGATCTCGACGCCAAAACCACACGGATTCTCGAGCTCTCGACCACACTGCTCAAGTCAGCTGCAGAGGTCTGCGGACTAAATGCGCCCGATCTCGAAGATGCCGACGACGTGGATATGCGCTGGCGAAGCATCGTGGACGTTGTCGACTCAGTCTTGGAGAAAGCCGACACATCCATTGACGAGTACACCGGAGCTTTGAAGAGGAAGGATGCGCCTGCTACTGATGCCGTAAGCGCGCTCCATTGTTGACACGGAACACCATGTATACTAACGCTACATAGGCTCCCCAATCGAAGAAGCCCAAGACGGCTGGAGGCGTTGTCCGCAGCGCCAACATCACTAAACCCCAACTCCACTTCGATCAGCCGGTCGACAACAACGCTCAATGGAAGCCCCTCATTACCGAAAAGCCTCATGCTACGGTGCCTTTGGAGAAAAGCCTGATAACTAGCGAAACAGAAGAGGGTTTTGTTCAGTATGACTACCAAGCTTTCTTACCGTTGATATTTCCTAGAGTGCCTAGTTCCGACAAGGTCACATACAAGGCTGCAGCCAACTCGCGCAGGAGACCGGAGAAGTTACTATTTCGCAGTGATACTGACAGAAAGATCAGATACAAGCATCCGTACGAAGCCGAAATCCTCGAGGCGAAATACCCCGACCGAGTCTACGAACAAGCCGAGCCGATTCCATGGCAGCCCGTCGAAGGTACGGAAGCTATCTACGTCGACACATACGAAGGGGTCCTGAAGATGCTGAAGGACCTCAAGAAGGCCAAGGAAATTGCCGTCGACCTGGAACATCACGACTTCAGAACATACGTCGGACTCACCTCGTTGATGCAGATAAGCACAAGAGAACAGGACTGGATTGTAGACACTCTGAAGCCATGGAGACAGCAGCTCCAGGTACTCAACGAAGTCTTTGCCGACCCCAGCATAATCAAGGTTAGTACTGCTAAGCTCACTGACGATGCCTCGACAAAACTAACAATTCTAGGTCTTCCACGGCCCATTTATGGACATGGTTTGGCTGCAGCGCGATCTCGGTCTGTATGTCAACGGTCTGTTCGATACCGGAAGTGCATGCGAAGCGCTACACTACCCCCAAAAAAGCTTGGCATTTCTTCTCAAGAAGTTTGTCAACTTTGATGCCGACAAGAAGTACCAACTTGCCGACTGGAGAGTGCGGTAAGCAAACCCCTGAAGCGACCTCTCTGAGATACTAATACTGTGTAGCCCCCTTTCTGACGAGATGCTGTACTATGCCCGTTCTGATACCCACTTCCTGCTTTACATCTATGACAAGATGCGCAACGAGCTCGTGATGAAGTCGGACAGGGGCAACCCCAGCACCGACTACATCGAAATGACGCTCCAGAAATCCAAAACGCTCTCATTGAGTCGGTATGGTGGTGAGACGTTCGACCCCAAGTCTGGCAAGGGAAGCAAGGGCTGGTACAACACTCTTCTGAAGCACCCTATGCCCTTTTCGGGCCAGCAATTTGCCGTATATAGAGCCATCTGGGAATGGAGAGACGAGGTGGCACGGAAAGAGGACGAAAGTACAGCCTTTGTTATGCCCAATGGTATCGTTGGCGATATCGCAAAACACATGCCACCCGACGCCAAGGCTCTACATGCACTGATACCGAACCACGCCTTCATCGCACGGAAAAATGTTACGGAGATATGGACGCGCTACCAGGAGGCACGTGAAAGGGGCATCAACGAACCGCGTCTGCTGGACTTTTTCAAGTCGGAGCTTCCAAGGGCCGCTGCTAAGCCTTTGGCAGTGGCTGCGAGCGAGGATATGGTCGAGGGAGCGCTGGAACCTGCCCTCCTGTCAGAGTCACAGCTGTTCGGCCGCATGGCTCTGAGCTCGGCCTGGGAACAGCCAGCCTCTGCAGCTAATGGCCTTGGAGAGTATGTCATGCTCCCGTGGCAGAAGTTTGTGCAAAATGCGAAAACGGTCGAGGTCGCTCCCGAGGAAGATGTTGCTATGGAGGGAGGCGTCGAGGAGGAAGCCAAGGCTGCTGCGGCCGCTCAGCCCGCTGAGCCTGAGGTGGAGGAGGAATTCACCCTCAGGGCTGGCACGAAACGGAAAGCCCCTGCAGCAGACGCTTCTGATGTTAGCGACAACGAGTCAGAATCCGGCGAGAGCTCCATCGACATCGTTTTGGAGCGGCCAGAGTCCGAGAGAAAGTCAAAGAAGCACGGCAAGACGGATGCTAGCGAGCGCGAGGCAAAGGTGGCTGCGAAGAGAGCAGACAAGGTGGCGCGCTACACGGAAGATTACGACAAGGCCGCGGCCGAGGTACAGCGCTTGGAGAAGGAAGTTGCCAAGAAGAAGGCCGAGCCGGCTCAATTGGAGGAGGCGAAGGAGACGGCCACGGAGAAGCAGAGAAAACTGCAAGGATACCTGACGGCGATCAATAACCGCAAGTCCAAGACGGAGAAGAAGGCGGCGAAGAAGGCCGAGAAGGCTCAAAAGGAGGCGGAGAAGCAGGCGAGGAAGGAACAGAAGCGTGCCGCGAAGAAGGCCAAGAAGGAGGCGAAGAAAGCCGAGCAGCAGGAGGCTGACGGTGTGGACTCGAGCGACAGCGACGAGGAGGAGGAGACGTTTGACTACAGCAAGGCCACATCGGTGCTCCATGCGGCGAGGACAGGCAACCGCGGCAAGACGCACGTCAAGCCGACGTTTGATCCGTATGCGAAGACGGGCGATGAGCCGCTCAAGGGCGCGAGAAAGGCGCCGCCTCCCAGAGGTGAGAGGAGCGCTACGTTTAGGAAATAGGATGGGCGAGGTTCGTGTTGAGTTTTGCTGTCAAGGGGTTTGCAGCTTGATGGGAGTAGGATAATTGGAACGTGAGTGGATGAACCAGTAGCAATACTGTCCCGGGCGAGAAAAGTCCTCGGGCAGATGGTCCCGTCTAGAGTTAGGAACAGGACTAGGACATTTTGCCAAAAGAGAGAAATGATGCCATCATTACATGCATGTCTTGGAGCAGTGGCAGAGCTTGTCAAATTGATTTGTGAGAGATGTTATTCCGTTCTACGTGTTGCACGAAAAGACGAGCGCCTTTCGTGAGGGTCTCTCAGACATTGTAAGCCGCATGGTAAGCACGGAATTCCTTCCGCGGTTGTCACACCCTTCTTGCGGCTCCCCGCGTTTGAGTTCAGGGTGAGGGCGTCGAGGGGCTTGGGGTTTGTGGTTGTGTGGATGGATCATGGATATGTGGATGTCAAAAATCGAAGCCGCGCCATCTCCACACCGCGCCCTTCCATCGAGTAGCAAACACACGGCATGTCATATTACATGTGCCGATCTTATCGCGTCCCGGGAGTGGGAAAATGCGGAGCGCGGAGAAAGTAGCATGGCACTAGCGAGGTTGGGAACTTTGGAAGGGAGCAGCAGAGTGTTATGTCCGGAGCTGTGGCACCCCTGAGGCTCTTTTTTCCTTGCTTTTTTCTGGTGTTTTGATAAGATAAGTAGCCAGCCGTACACAAATACTTATCTCGTCGCTCGTTTCTTGGGATTGAGGTTTGGGATCTGAGTTTACAGCTGTGGCTTGCATATATCAAGTTGAGACGAGATCTTTTAGACTTTTGAGACTAAACAAGACATCGACTGCGCGACTTTAACACGGGTTCCATCTGTAGGGCGTGTTTGTCGTTACACCACCGTTGGTATAAACACTCCCTTATCATCATCCATCGTGCTCACATCTTTAGAGACTCACCGTCCTTCAAACGTCTACTTCAAGCCTACAAAGAGCACAGCAGACAACACACCTTTACAAAAAGGGAACACAACCAACGAAGGAAGCAATGGCCGACCCCGCGACAGAAGTAAAGAAGCCCGCCCGCCCGCCCTCGGCTACGCACCACGTCATCGTCAAGCTCGAGACGATCCACGTGCCGCCTCCGGAGGTCAATGATGGTGACCTGGGACCGGGAGTGACGCATGAGGTTATTGGGTACGAGTATACCCGGCCCTCGGAGAGCGCCGTCGCGGCGGCGAGGGCGTGGCCTGCGAGCGTGCTGATTACGACGACTGTGCCTATTAATAAGGAGACGCTTGGGGAGGCGCCGTATTTGTGAGTTTTGGGTTGAATTTTCTTCAGTCTTGGGGGAGTTCGGTTTGGGTTGTGGGGGCTAAGGGTTGAGAGGGAGGAGGGGGTGGGGGTTGAGGTGAGGATGAGTTGAGGAGAGGATCTCAGGGGGAAAGGTACTGTTGCTTCTAAGAGTAATGAGGTCAATGGCCGGGCAAGGCGGTCTGGCGCAGGATCGAGTGATTCCTACCTACCAGACCACGAGATTGAGAGGGTATGGTGTACCGGGCAGGGCTGATGACTTTGGAAGTCTTCCCTCTAGGAGTCCTGTAAGACAAGTGTCTACTTGAGCTGGGAAACGACCACCGCCAATCTGCCTACATTACCGTGCCCAGAAGCAAACTCGACATAGCTAGCTGGTTTGAAGGCGAGTGATGGCTGACGACGTGGACGACGCAGAAAGTGTATCATCACAGAGACGGTGGGAACAGACCACATCGATCTAGAGGAGTGCAGGCGTCGCGGCGTGACCGTGATATACTCACCCAACGCGACAGTCGAAGCCGTCTCCGAGCACGCCCTCGGCTTGGTGAGTCCTTCCGCTCTCTAATTTGAGATGAATCTTCGACGTCTCAAGTCATGAGCCATCATCGACTAGGGGTGGAAAGAGAGAGAAAGCTGTTCACTGACCTTGGACGCCGGGGAACTCTAGTACTTCTCATCCCGCCGACGCTTCGTGACGCTCCACAACACGATGATGGACCACGCTGAGGGCCGCCCGAACCCCTGGCGCGCAAAGGGGAGCATGTCCTCCCTCCTCCTCGACAGCGAGGGCCGCCCGCCGCATACGTGCGGCAACGAGGTGGTGGGGATGATCGGCTACGGGCCCATAGGGCAGCGCGTCGCCAAGATGTGTCGCTCGCTGGGCATGGAGGTCCTCGTCGCTGCGAGGAAGAACGATGCCGCGCCTGCTGTGAACGGTAACGGGGTGACTCCCGCTGCCGCCGCTCGGCCGAATGGCAACGGAGACGTCCACCGCACGCCCTTCGCAGAGGTCATCTGTCGCGCAACGACACTCTTCCTCATCGTGCCCCTCACGGCGGAGACCAAAAACCTCGTCGGCGAGGCTGAGATGGCGACGATGAGGCCTGACGCCGTGATTATCAACGTCGGGCGGGGCGGGACCGTGAATGAGGCTGCGCTGGTGGCAGCGTTGCGGGAGGGTAGGATCTCGGGGGCGGCGACGGATGTTTATGAGGTTGAGCCGGCGGGGAGTGGGCAGGATAGTGTGTTACTGGGGGAGGAGGCAAAGGGCTTAAACTTGACGCTGACGCCGCATTTGGCGTGGTGCGCTGATCAGACGAGGGTGAATATCCGGAGGGTTGTCGGGGAGAATGTGAGGTTGTTTTACGGGGGCGGGAAGGGTAGTAATGTTGTGCTTGATATGCGGTGAAAAACTTAGACTATTCGGATCGAGGGAATGGGATAGATTCATCTCATTGAAGCCGGATGGCTATTGTTGAAATAGTATGTCGACGTCTGAGTAAATGTCGATGGGATTGAGTATAAGCCAAAAGACTGATGAGGTTATTCTCACCAGAGATCACAAGCTTCCACCCCAGATTAGAACGCCCGGTCGCTGCAACACCCCACACTTTGCGCCTTTTAAATGCCCGAAGACGACCTCGCGTCTCATTGGTGCTTTAGACGGCTTCCAAGTGATGCCAAGACATCTGCTTGATCCCGGCGAGCCTCAAAGGTTAATCGAGCAATAATCGATCTCAATTATCAGCCTTCATGAGAATCCCGTATGCTGAAGCTCGGGCCAGCGACTGGATCGACGCGAATCACATAGAGAAAGCCCTCGTGCGAGGGAGAAGCAATTCCGACGAAACCTACTCAGTAGAGATCAGGACGTTCAAAGAACGAGCAAGTTTGAAGTATTCACTAGATCAAAAGATGATCGTCTCGAGGATTGACGCGCCGCGTAAGCCTCACTTCTATCTCATCTGTCGTACCAAGCTCCTGAAAATGTCGCGCATAGAGTGACTAGCAACAACACGACTCACGCGAGTTCCGTCGCTCAAAATCATTCGAGCTTTGTTATGCTTGAAACATCTAAACTTCTCCCACTTGTGCCGTCCGCCGTGCCCACAGTGACACAGTTTTGGCGAGATTTGCTTCTTTTTTCGCGACTCGACCTAAGCAACAATTTCTCACAAACATGCAAGAGCCTGCAATTCACGGATTTTTAGAGAGCGTCGTCATCAAAGATAAGTTGGTACATTTGAACGATATTTTGTCTAAGCCACAGTGATGCGTTCACCCGTTTGGTGAATGAGTTAGTGAACGGCATCGTTCGCCGTGCGCTGGAAATGCAGGACGCGGGAGTCCCCACTGATCGCCTTTAATTTCCTCGACCCCTGGGCTCTGCTCTGGGCTGAGTTGAGCTCACCTGTCCGGATGAAACGTCAGCTGCTTCCGAGCGTCTTACCTCAAGTAGGGATATTGACTGAGTGAGCTCCTGTATCCAAATGTGAACGGCGGGCTGCAGCTCTGCCTATTTACTTGATGTGCTGGTTCGTCTGATGAACTCTCATGTTGAGTTCTGAGAGACATGAGATGTGGGTGAGTGGAGGTCTGTCATGTCATAAAAACAACAGAACACGATGTATTAGCTGGCCAAGGCAGTGCCGCGGGATCCACCGCGGGAAATGTCAGATTGTGTGGGGATTTGGGACGATGGGTAAGGGGTGTCAGCAGAAACTCTCACTCAGGAGAGCCAAGCCTTTCTTGTTCTCCCAGGTTGATGACTTGGCATCGAACAAGCTCTCGACGTCCGTCAGGCACCGTCGATTCTCAAATGGCCTCTTGATTTGAGGTGAACGGGTCTGTCTGATGGAAATAGAAACCCAAAAGGTCTAGAACCCGATTTCGAGCGGGAGACTGGGATGCTTCCCGCCCCGCCGGGACCGGGTGCCGCGCGCTCAGGGGCCGGCCGGCCTCCAGGCGCTCGTAATGCGTTCGTTTGTTCGAAACGCGGGCCCCAGAATCAATTTACATTGGACATACGCTACCACCCACAGAGAACACCAGACCAAGATGAAGGGAAACAAATCCCAGGGATGGGTCGACTTTGAGCAATCTATATATGAACTTGACGCGACTTTCCCTTTTTCCTCCGAAAGTCTCTTTTTGATCTTGCTCTCCATTCTCACACACCACCGTTCATTCGTGCTTCAATTCTTTGCAACTCCTTGGGCTGGACTCGGATAACTCTCGTTTACAACACAACCGGAAACACATCACACTCGTTCTTACCCATTTTCCGACCTCTAACCGCCTCAAGATGCAGCTCTCCGCCCTCTTCCTCCTCGCCCCCGCCCTCGTGGCCGCGACCCTCGACCCGGCCACCTCCAACACCAAGGGCAAGTGTCCCTCGAGCTACAACTGCAGCGCCACAAAGGTCTCAAAGGCCATCCAGGCCGCCGAGTGCTCCCACAACACCCGCACCAGCAAGACCCAGACGTTCGCCGTCTTCGAGACCGACCACCAGTACGACGGCAACAACGGGTACCCCTACGGTACCTGCTCCGCGTACACCTGCGAGTCCCCCACCGAGATGATCACCGACGACGACTGCTGGACTTTCTTCTGGAGGTGAGTTGCGAAAAGATGAACCAGTGATGTTCTTTTTCTTTTGCTAGTAATGGAATGGTGGCTGACGGGTTTACGATGTATAGCGGCACCGGTGAAGAGGACGGTGTTGGCACCGGCTGCATCAAGGACCCCAACACGGGCGTCTGCGGCTGCGAGAACTCTGACGGCACCTTCATCTCCGGCGCCAGCGACTGCACGTAAAGAACGTCTGACTCATAGGTGACGTTCGTGGTGGTTGATGGGAGATGTGGTCATGCTTGACATGAGCCAACGGTGTGTGCTATTCATGTACATATATGATACAAAGACAAAACATTTTGTACAAAAATGATCAAATTCTCATTCACCACGTGGCCTAGATGGGGCGTGGTCATCATCATCCCGGCGCAGAGTCTGCTGCTCTATACCGCTTATTATATCGTTCTCCATCTTGCTTAAGACTCGGGTCTCGATGTGGCCCGAGCCATCCTTTTCATCGAAATGAGGCTGAACCTAAATAACCTTTTGACTTTGATCTCGCATCTCGCAATTACCTAATGATGTAATCCGCCATTTCCCATTAGCAAATGTTAAAATGAGATCTGGAATTGATTATTACGGAGTCAGGTTACTCGGTACTTACAAAAGCCGCATTCTAGGGCAAACAGAGGATGGATGATATTCTCTCGGCCTGATTATATCTCGGCAACCCAGTGCGGGTCTAGCCCGACCTGCTGGACTCTGCGACATGAATAACTAGGCAGCTTCTCCGTACATTTAGTACTTCTATGATGAGCTTGAATTGCGTTTTCACTCGATCATCGATGGATGCTGAGTGATTCAAACTCGAAACGCCTTAGTTGAGGCTGTCATGCCATGAAGGTTGTGTGCAACGAGACATGCAATTTGAAGTGTCTTGAGACAGCAATGAACTCACCCGCGCCTTGAAGAGGAAGGGAGTTTACAGGAGAGAGGATGCTGATCAATGCTGGGACATGATGACGCCCAAGAAAGATGGTCGGGAGGGGGACGCGGCATGCTCTCACTGCTCACGAGTATTGTGCGAGAAGTGGGATCCACCAACCTCTGTAGCGCAGATAGACGCATCGGAACACTCCCCAGAGTTTTTTTCTCTAATTCATCATCTCGTTATGACCACAACGCTTTGTCCTGACCTGGTAAACGGTTTGTGAGAGGTGAGAAATAAAACTGCCTTTCAGTCCCGGTGATTCGCTATCTAGCTCCTGCGTCACTGGACCGAAAGCTTCGCGGAGCCTCCCGAAGTTCAATTAGTAACCAGGAGCTGAAGTACCCTGCAAGTTTGTGCCACAAGACATTGAGTTAGCGGTGATCTGACGGGACTGGGACATCACATTATGTCAGTGTCAGTTGGCCTCTCCAGTAGCTGGCTCGTCCAAGGATAACGGCAGCTCGTGCGGATAGCCGCGGACCCGGGCTGCGTTCCGAAAGATTACTGTACCCGCCACCATTCCTTTGTAGGCACGATGAACCAGTGCTCTGGGTTTAACGTGCTCTGATACGTGAGGCTCATTCCTATTTTGGGATGCACCTCCGTAAAAGTGGGAACAAAACGCATGCAGTTGGTCGTCTTGCACCAACAATGTTTGCTTCCACGCGCATGAGCGGAAGCCAAGAAGAGGGGTAATTGTGGAAAGATCTTGTCTCTCAATAAGAGAGAGAGCGTCCAACCAAGTATTTGGGAGGAACCTTCGAAAACGAAGTTTCAAGTTCTGCCACGACCAACTACCTATTACCGCACTGGGTTAACAACAGGCGTCACCTGGTTCGAGTCCACCCTGTTAAGGTGCCTCTCAAAGTCTTCCAAGTACAGAAAGAAGACGTTGAAGACACACGATGTGTGAGGATAACACTGGAAACAACGCGGCTGCTGATGCCAACGCTCAGCCCGACCATGAGGTTATTTTGCTCGCCGAGGATGAACAGGTGAGGCCAATGCACCTCGTCCACAAAGCATTGCGCGAAAATACTAAGACTATCAAACAGAGCGATACGTCCTCAGAAATTGGAAGCGTAGGCTGAGGGACCAACTTCCAGTAATATGTCACCTTACTAAAGAACCGTCAGAGTGTAGCTTCTTCGAGTGCAAGTGTGAGCAGTTCGATTCTAGACTACCGTTTGGAAAACGGTAGAACCTACCACAAGTATAAAGACGGGAGTAAGTTCTAACAAGGAAAGGGGATGAGATGATCATGATCTCTTTGATGCTGATTTCAAAAACATCAAATAGAATACTGGTTTCCAAATGATGAGAGAGAAAACGATCGTCTCGGTATGACATGAAAACTCCAAGGAACACTTTTCAAATCAGCTCTTAACCTATTTCACACAGATTTGCAGCACAACTTATTCATCCTGACCTTTGATGACAGACTCGCAACTGCCCCTCCAAACGAACCTGACGCAAAGGTGGGAAAGGTGTTGGACGTTGGCACAGGTAGTGGCATATGGGCCATTGACTTTGGCGAAGAGCATCCAGATGCTGAGGTTTGATACCCAATTGCACGTAACACAACTCACACACCTTTTAATAAAGAATGTAGGTGCGAGGCATTGATCTTTCCGCTATTCAGCCGGAATTGTATGTGCTCATTCTCATCCCATTTGGCTTCCGATACAGTATACTGACGATCAAGTACAGCGTGCCACCCAACGTCAAGTTTGAGATCGACGACATTGAACAACCCTGGACATTTTCTCACTCATTCGACTACATTCATAGTCGCATGATGAACTCATCCCTCAAGGACTGGAACGCATATATCAAAACTTGCTATGAGTCAGTCACACCTCACACCTTCAAAGATATTTATTTTTGACAAGTTGAAGTAATCTGGAACCTGGAGGATACCTCGAATTGAACGAAATCGATGTCATCCCCACATCTGATGACGGGACCCTGAAGCCAGAGTCTGCAATCTCCAGGTCTGCCAAGTTACTTCATGACGCAGGCGAAATCATCGGAAGGCCCTTCCTCGAGATGAGCTCTCTCAAGGATGTGCTAATCAATACCGGGTTCGAGGACGTCCACAGGCAACTGTACAAGTGGCCCACGAACTCCTGGCCCAAGCACGAGAGGTACAAGGAGTTGGGAATCTGGAACCACGAGAATCTTGTTGCTGGTTGGGAAGGCTTCTGCATGGCCCCTTTCACAAGGGTTCACGGTTGGAGCAAGGAGGAAGTCATTGTTTTCATGGCTGAGATCCGAAAAGAGTTCCAAGATCGGTCGATCCACGCGTACTTCAAGATGTAAGTTGGTTCCTGGACGAGGCTCTTGCATTCAACGCTGACATTTCCAGCTGGTCCATCTATGGAAGAAAGCCTCTGCAATCCGAAACGACAGAGACCGCGTGATTGCTGTTCAAGACTCTATCTGTCGCTGGCAATCTACAGGGCGACCCTTGATATAAGAATGTTCATCTGCTCAAGTTCAAGTTAGGTTTTAGTAGACAATAGAATACTACTCGGGATTCCGATTACGTTCGAGCATTACACTCAAGTGATGTTGCTACGAAGATAGACAAGTTGGAAGAGTCTTCTGTGCACAAGAAGTCTGCCGAAATAATCCAGTTTCCTTCAAGTTTGGACATAATTAATGACGTACTATAGTAATACAACACAAATCTGAGCTCTCGTCTGTCTCCATATTGATATACTCTCAAAGCTTTTCAATGTACCATACGAGCCACGCCAAACCAAAGTTTGTGACGGGAAGCCAATAGGGCATGTCGGCTCGCATCTGGCTCCAGTATCCAGAAGATGTCAAAAAGCTTCCGAGGAAGAGGGCGAAAGCCCCCCCTCGGGTTTGTGGCAGCGCGAGTAGGAAGCCTTCCGTGACCATTAGCGCTCCGATGTATTGCATATGAAGCTTGATCTTGCGTTGATCAGTGAAAGGGTAGAGTGGGTGGAGGAACGGCGCAGTCTTCTGAGACTTTCGGTAGATTCTCTCGTGAAGCGTCTTGAAAGGCCAAGGGCCGAGTCTAGGAATACCGCCGACGAAGTATTCGAACGCGAGAATAATGCGCGGGATGGCGAGGAGAATGGAGGCCATGATAAAGGATGTTGTGGTGCTAAGGCGGAAACTGAAGCCTTTCCTCAGGGAATATGTAAAGTGGGCTCTTGAATCAAGCCATGCGACTAGTAATCAGGCAACAATATCTAAGAGGTAGAGTGAATATGGTTATTCCGAGGCGTCCGGGGAAATGGTTGTGTTCAAGAATCGTTCAACGGTGATGATGTAATGGTGGCGCTCACCACGCAAGTCCTGAGACATAACCGCTGCACGTGAGCAGAATAGCCCAGATCCAAGATCATGAACACCAACAACAGACCCGAGGATTTCGTGCATAGGATAAAGTTGCAATGTGTCTCAGATGACTGGAAATTGGTTTTTGACGATGTTAGGCCTTGATCATTTGAATATTTGGAGATTACTTCTGCACTTTCGCGATCTCCGCCATTGTTTCTGCAGCTCCCCGGGCTAGTATCGCAGAGTCTTGTCCTCCAAGGAGAAAGCGGACGCCTAGTTCATTAATCGCCCAGTCATGCAGCTCATGGTTGTTGTAGATACCAGCCAAGCCCATGATCTTGCCGTGTTTTTTGCATGCTCGGCTCACGATCTCCATAGCTTCCCGGAAAACTGGACTCTTGAATTGGCTCGGCGCGCCTAACTCGATAGCGAGGTCATTCGACCCGACGAGGAGAACGTCGGCGCCTTCAACAGAAGCGATCTCGTCGATGTTCTCAATACTCTCCTTCGTCTCGATCATCAGGAATACAGTTGAGCCGTTGGCGTTCGTCTCTGAGATTATGGTGCTCTGTGGCACAGCCTTTAACGAGAATACGGGCAGTTGGCCAGTGATGGACCTCTTTCCTTGCGGCGGATATTTGCAGATCGAGACAGCAGCCATGGCATCAACTGCAAGGACTTTGTAAGTTTCTCTTGCCAACCGATTGGACGCGGAAATCCAGGTAGGAATCTCTTGTGGTACTTACCGCGGCCGTGAATGTGAGGAAATACAACTCCCATGGCTCCTCCATCGAGAACCTTTTGAACAAAGCCATTGCCGCACTGATAAGGTACTCTGACAAAGGGCGTCATACCCAACTGAAGACCAACGATACAGTGCTGACTGGCATCATGAATGGATAATGTCGAATGTTCGAGGTCAATGAAAAGAGCATCAAACCCTCCGTTTGCCGCCAAATGGACAATTTGTGTATTTGCCACAAGGCGAATGCCCATTGCCTATATCGTTATGTCAGTAGGAGGAGTAACACTATGGCTCTCTTCTGAAGCATACCGTGCATAGCTTTCCCGACGCGCTTAGGCGAGTCAAGCTGTTGGAAAGGAGAGAGGCCATTTTAGATGAACGAAAAGATTACTGAATTGTCAACGTGCAGTACTTCATCATGAGGTATCATGAAGATATTATTTAGTATTCATTGCTTCCTTGGGCCGAGGATAGTGTCAGCTTACTTGTTGATGGTTCGGCTCCTCTTCCCGCCAATCTGAGCGATTCGGCCAGCCTTCCCGATAATAGCGTGCAAGTGTCAAGTGGAGACTCGGTAGCCCGCACCGCCGCCAACTCGGCGATGGATGCTAGTTAGCCGGGGAATTTGAGTCGCCATTTGCTCGCTAATATTTGAGTGGTAATTCAAAAAATTACAAGAAAGCTCGAAGGCTTACTTGCAAAAGCCTTCAACGTTTCTTCATTCCAGCTTTGGCATTCCAGCTTTGCCACGATGTTTGGACACGTACAGCCCGGTCCTCCGGACCCCATGTTCACCCTCAAAAGGGATGCAGACAACGACACAAGCCCAGAAAAGGTCGACTTGGGTGTTGGTATCTATCGTAACGAAGAGGGTAGTTACCAAGAGCTGGAGGTTGTCAAAAAGGTATCGTCAAAAGTTTCTGCCCCAGTACTAGAGACAAGAAAGGGCAAGCTTCGATTGGAGTCAGAACTGATCAAAATGTAGGCCAAATTAGAACTAGATGAGCTGGACCTAGGGCATGATGTAGGAGTCTAAAACCCAACGTTTTGGAAAGTTAGTAGGCTGAGATCTTTGTCTAGTATGAGTTGACGATAGGAAATGCGGATTTTCTCCGACTTGCCGCCGAAGTCATGTTTGGCGCGCACAGCGATGCCCTTCAAACAGGCAGAGTATGTGGTTGGCTTCGTAGTCTTCTGAGATCAAATGATATCCGAATAGATTCAAATCACTTCTCAGGTTAAATACACTAACTTCAACACCCAGATTTCTTCAGTTCAGACCATCTCCGGGACAGGGGCCAACTCTCTGGGAGCCCTCTTCATTTCAAAAGTTATGGAACCGAAACCCAGAGTCTACATCGGAGTTCCCACATGGGGAAACCACATTCCGATTTTCCAAGATACCGGTCTGAAAACCACCACTTACTCCTATCTCGAAGCGTCAAAACATGCTGTCAACTTTACCGCTCTCCTCGATACTGTACGATCGGCTGCGCGAGGCAGCATTTTCGTATTGCAAGGTTGCTGCCATAATCCTACAGGAGTCGATCTAAGCCTAAAACAATGGAAGGAGTTAGCTTGTGAGATGAAACATTACGGGCACTTGCCGTTCTTTGATGTAGCGTATCAAGGCCTGGGTGACGGGCTTGACGAAGATGCCGCGAGTGTACGCGTTTTCGTAGATGCGGGGATTGAGATGATGGTTTGCCAGTCATTCTCAAAGAACTTTGCATTGTATGGGGAGCGTTGTGGCGCCCTTCATTTTGTTGGCAACTCGCAGGAGGTAGCTGCAAATGTTCAAGATAGGCTTCGAAGTTTGATCAGGCACACGTACTCATCAGCTCCGGCCTACGGTAGCCGTCTTGTCAAGATCGTACTCAACGATGCCGACTTGCGAAAAGAGTGGTAAGTCGGTGTTCGAGAAGTCCCTATTTTTCATCCGCTAACAACATGCTTTAGGACTTCAGAGACCGATGGCATGAGGAAACGTCTGAAGAGAAACCGCCAAGCTCTGTATGATGAGCTTGCGATACGTCTCAAGGTACTTTGCTCCGAAAGCAGATATACGTGCCAGGATTGACTTCAAGTAGACACCCGGAAATTGGTCATATCTGGTGAAGGAAAAGGGGCTGTTCTCGTCAGTAGTGCTGTGTTCTTAACGGTGGATGGTTACATCGCTAATCTTGTGTATAGGTGCCTGGCGCTGTCACCATCTCAGTGCAGGGAGCTAGTTGAGGCGTATCATGTTCATCTCCCAGGGTCCGGAAGGATCAATCTTGCTGGCTTGAGCGAGGAGAATGTGAAGCGCGCAGCACAGGCCATTGACAAGGTCACTAGGACAAATGTGAATGGGAAGCTCTGAGTCTGCCAAAGGTTCGAAATGGTTCTAAAGAATAGGTGACTCTAGCACTTGATGCACGATTCTGTACTTCGTCTTTATCAATATGAATGACAACCACAACGTACAAGTACAATAGGTAGAAAAACTAGGAGGTTTAGGGAAGCTCAACCTCGATCAGACTCTCAACACCTTTGCCACCACCCCAAATCTTGACAATCTTCAGTCCTGCGATGATCTCCAACAAGTGGTACCAGTCACCCTCAGTACGCTCCTTTGAGCAAAAAAGCGTTAGCATGACCATGTCAAGAGCCGACGTCTCCCACCATGCTCCTGTTGAGGGAATGACATTCTCATTGATCAACAACTTGCTGTACCCAGGCTTCATAGCAGCCTTGATCTGCTTCAGGATAGTCTCACAGACGTTATCCGGCCAGTCATGCAGACATGAGTGCATGTAGTAGGCGCGAGCTCCCTTCACGGGCTGCTCTGTCAGAAAGTCATGGCCCATTGGCGTGATTGCTGGCGTGAGCTCTTGGATCTGGCCAATAACGACTGGAAGATCCTGCAGGATCAGCTTGCCTGGCGCCTCAGGGAAGTACGAGTGGAACTCAGCCAAGTCGTGACCGATGCTGCCGCCAATGTCCACCAAGAAGGGCGCGTCGGCGTCCGTGCTAGCGCCCTCGATAAGCCTCTCCTTCACGGGGAAAAAGCCGGGGGCCATCCAAGGATTACGACCCTGGCGGTAGCCGGACATGTGGTGGTTGAAGTGAGTACCGTCTATGTAGATTGCATGTTAGTGCCCATCTGTCACCAAAGTATGTTGGTAATTGTACTTACATCCAAGGTCCTGCTGCCACGCAAACATATCCTTGTCAGTGTTGTATGCGTACATCATAGGTGTGTCCTTGGCATCAGTGGGGTTCTTGAAGCCCCTCTTGCGAGAGTACTCGTGGAATCTCAAGGGCCCAGCGCCAGTGCAAGATGTCCTTGGGTTTCCAAGAAGTTAGCAAAAGCATTGATAAAATGCAATAGAGCAACTAAGTATGCGAAGGCAGGGAGCCCAATAGCGAGCTAAATAGTTCGACTTACATCGCGATATACCCATCTCCAATCATGGGGAGGCTCAATGACTTTGAGAAGTTGGTAGGTTGGTACTCATCAAGGCTCGTCTCCTTGATATAGCCCATGGCACCAAGATGGCGCATGAGGCGGCCTGTAGAAATTATGAGCCATGTGAGTAGTATAAGAAGGGAGCTCACTAACTGAGCAGGGCCGGGTCGACGCCGAGAGCTTCAGCAAGCTCCTTCACCGTCTGTGGCCTGTCGCCGTTCTTGGCCATGAGCTTCCACAGACCCGTATCTACGCCAAAGTTGATACCAGCAATTGCACCGGTCTTAGATGAAAGTCAGTCATATCAAGTAACATGTATATCAGCTGACCACCTGGGGCTTACCTGTGCCCAGCAGTGCTTGATCATGGTCTCTCTTGGAGCCTCGAGAGCTTGTACTATAGACCGAGCCTTAAGGAGCAGCTCGTGACGCGCATGGTGGTCATCAGCAGACAAAGAGCCAATGTTTTCGTTGAGATCCTTGAGCAGACGAGGAACCGCTTCCAAGTCGTTCGGACGAGTGGCGATTGCTGCATCAACAAAGGAGGCTCCTTTGGTGCCGTTCGAGCCGTTTGTGGAAGACATTATAAATTTGAGTGATGTATCACAGTGAATTGAATGACAGATGAGTGAGAACTCGGGGGTAGCTAGGCATAGAGTTTGCAAGACGTGTGCTTTATATCTGCCTCAGTCATTTCAGCGGAATCGGATCTTGGCAGAAGTCAGGGGAGACGACGCGCAGACATCCCCCACATCCTGCAACCTTCTGTCCGACAACTACGCACACTTACGATAAGAGATAGAATCCTCAAGGACATCAGTAGGAAAGAGAGGTGGAGGAAAGGGCGCCTATCCGTCAAACTGCAGGACTCAGAAAACACCTGTCGAGTCTCGATTGCTCGAATCCTCCACCAACCGTGCCGTTCGCATTCGAGCCACTTTGCGCAGCCAGACGAGGTTTCACTCCTGCGTGCTCGCCAAACTCCTTGTCACTGATACGTATGCTGAAGAAGTCTTACACCGGAAACTCGCAAGAGGCCGAACCGCTCACAAAGTACCCTGGCCTGGGAGGACCGGGGCCCCGGGTCGCCGGGCCCAACGGGAGGAGTCTTCCGGACTAGGTATGCTCTGGGCAAATGTTTGTTGGTTTGCGCCAACATGAAATTCGTTGGAAGCCAACCATACAGAAGACCAACACCCTAGTATCTATGCGAATAGAAAGCCAATTTCGTCAAGTCCATGCTGATCGCCCCGTCCAACGGCCGTTTGCTTCATCCGTTCATCATATCTCGGCCCACATCTGCCTTTGAAGCATGAAAGAACTCTAGGTCCCCGTCACAGTCTCTCAAGAAAGCGAATCCCGTTGAATGTCCCCTAAGAGATTTTTCTATCACTACAAGCGCTACTGCATAGCTCTTTTGGTCTGGGTTTTGTCTCAACACATTATTGCTATCATCTATTATCGTGGCGGTATGGTTGAGATAAATCGAGGGCCGAAGATACATTAGCGGCGAGTGCTTTTGTCCTCCATTCGACGAGGTGTGATTCTTGACACTTGGCTGTTGGTGCTCAACCAGGGTCTTTACATAACGGGAGCCGTTCCACGCCATCAAACACCCCATGTTGCTCCTGCATCCGCCGATTTTAAAGTTCCACCTGAACTAAAGGAGCCGCCAAGACGACTACTTCCAACGTGATGAGAACTGCGATCTCCTTTCCAAAAGGGTCAATGAGCTGCGGGCCGCGCGCCGCGGCTCACGTCGAACATATCACGCCGTATTCACAAGTACCCAAGCGACTCAAGATTTCCAAGTTGATTCTTCGTTCTGCACGTACGCCGTATATCCCCTGACATGTTTGCTTGTTGGTGCAGGGTTTGATACATCCTTGGACTTTATGTGCCCATGGTCTCGCAGTTTTACCCCTCAGCCGATGCTCTTTTTGTCAATGGAATCCAGATCTTCAGGGGCGAGATATGGAATGATTGCAAAACCGGCAATGCTACATGAAACTTTGAGCAAGACCCTTGAGTTGCAAGCTGGCTTTTTCTTTTCTTCCGAAGGAAAGGTCGAATAGGAGATTGCTCCGTCTCCAGCTACCTAACGACACGACACCTGATCACCCCGAGCACCCCAATACCTGGTAAGAATCCCAGGTTGCGCAAGATCTGCACGTCTTCGGCCAATTTCTTGGTCGACGCTGAAGAATCGCTCTGCAAGGCATTATGCCGCAGTCTGCTTTGCATTTATTCAACAGAGTCTTGGTTGCGCCTAGATCAGCTCTTGTTTCCTGTGTCACATTTCTCGTGATCGATATATTCCCATTCGTTGCTTACTACAAATCCAATATGTCGGCTTCGCCAGCGGAGGGATCAGATGAGTGGAAGGCCCAGGACAAAGGGCCAATCATCGTTATCGTCTGCTGGATTGTCACGGCCATCAGCACTTGCTTCGTCTTCGGTCGTGTCTACGTGAGGGGGAAGATAATGAAGAAGTTCCAGAGCGATGATTGGTTCATCATATTAGGATTGGTACGTGTCTATGGTTGTCTGTGAAGTTCCTGTCACGAATTACACTCTCTTCGCTTGCCTCTTTCGCGTCAGCAACTCAGTCTAATTTAAGAATTTTCCCAGTTCTGCGGTTACATATCAACGGCTTTGTCTACGATCGCAGTCACCTACGGAAACGGAAGGCACATGTCCCTATTATCGACCGAGCAGCAGCAGGGAGCCATTCTCTGGACTACGGCAGCTTTCTGCCCTGGTATCATGTCCTTCGGTCTCCCCAAACTAGCTGTTGTCTCCTTGTTGGTTCGACTGATGAACCCTGACAGATATCATAAGTGGTTTTTATGGTGGCTGGGGATTTGGTGCCAGTTGACGCTGTTCGTGACGGCTGGTCTCCTACTTGGACGTTGCATGCCGGCCAGGTCCTTGTGGGACTTTTCTGTCAAGGGCACCTGCTTTGATGTCAATATTCTGGTGGCCTATTGCATTTATGCGGGATGTGAGGCAACCCTTTTCCATAAGTACTTAGAAAGGTTCTTGAGTTTTGCTAATACTGTTCTACGACACAGCTTTTTCGGCCTTTGTCGATGTATACCTCGCTGTTTACCCGGCAATTGTACTATTCCGCCTTCAGATGGCCACAAAAAAGAAAATTGCGCTTTCTTGTGCGCTAGGCATCGGGTCAATGTAAGACTCTTCTTTCTTTCGGCCAGTTTGCAGCTTCAACACATGATTCATACAACTAATAACTTGAAGATCTGGTATCGTTGCTATTTACAAGACGACTCGCATCCCGTCCCTTGCGAGCAAGGATTTCTCATGTGGGGCCCCGCATTTCCTGTTGAATAAGTTAATAGATCTTACTGATCTTTTCCGCATAGACGATACCTCTGATCTGGTGATCTGGACAGTGTAAGTCTAGCCCCTTCTTTACAACGTAAAATCCGCTTCAGGAGGCTCACGGGAAGAAACACCTTACTGAATTTGGATTCCGGTAGTGTCGAGGGCAGCACTATCATTATCGCAAGCTCAATACCTGTCATGCAGCCGCTTCTTGAGCTCATTCTTCGACGCAACCCCTTCAGCTCGGCTAAGGGATCCAAACAAACGCCGCAATATTATGAGGACTACGGCTCTCAGAGCAAGTCAAAATCTCGGGGAGGAGGAGGAGGTATTGAGCTGGGACAGCGCAAGCCAAAAATCAAACCCAAAGATGAACTTGGTCTCACCATTGTCGAGGGCGACAGCCAGGAGAATATCCTTACGCCAGCAACCGACTCAAACCAGGGCATATCGGCTTCTTTAAATGCCCCAACTCTCACATCCAGACAAAGTGACTCAAGTCAGCGTCCTTCTGACGGAAAGATTATTCGGACCGACTTCGTGAGCGTTACTTACGAGGAACAAGGTCCGGTTCGCGATGTATCGGCTTCGAGCCGATGGAGAGCCGTCTAGAAGACCAATTGGTCATGGCAAAATTGAACGATAGATCCTTTTTGGGCGCAAGCTGGAGCCCTTGGTTGAACTTATGAACTAAGACTTTGTGGTAAATACTGCGGTAGGATGGCAGGAAGAGCAAGAATTATAATCTCATCGGCTTACCTAACCAAATAGTTTAGCATTACGTGATGTTAATAAATGACTACTCCAATGATCTTTCCATTTCTTCTATGACCAGAGCACGTCATCTTATGTCTTCTTTCTTGAACAGTGTTTGTTTCCTAGCCAGTCAGTTTCGACCGGCGAAGATGCGCCACACCTCGCCGAGGTCGCCGAGGCTAGGTACCGTTTTGGAACAGGAGTCTGAAAACCCCCATGGTTGCTCTGCGCCGGAAGAAAGAGAGACACATCATATTGTCTAGGTATAGTAAAGGATCGATGGCTAGATGAGCAACTGTTACCGGGTGCCGGAAGGGCGTGGGGGAAGGGCCAATCGTAAGTTCGAATTGTCGGATCGCGGCAGGCCGTTTTCGTCAAAGACGAGCACAAAGTGGTGCGGGCAAACCGAGCTTACGTTAGATGATTCGTACAGAAACGTTTCCTGTGTCTTCGATTTCCGCCACCCTTACTCGCCTTGTCTCACCCATGCCCGGATTCGATGGTTTCGGAAACGCGGCGAAGTGGGGCCGTCCCGGCGGAGGCCCCGAGTGAACATGCGGCCCGGACACCGGGGTCCCTTCAGAAGCAGCTTGTTCACTAGGTACCGAGATTTGATACATGGAAAATTATGGATGAATATTAGAGTCAGTCAACATCAGCTCTCAAAATCCAACCTCGGGATGGGTGAAGGTGATTTGACTTCTGACCTATATGTCTCTGGCGAGCCGCGAAGATCATTGAGTAAGGTATCTACCTAAGTAGATTCATCTCATCATGCTAAATATTTCCACGCGTTTCTCTCCGTGAAGTCTCCAATTCACTCGACGGAAATGTTCAAAATACATCTAAAAGGGTCATTGTTGGATTCAAATCGATCAGCGTGTCGTCAAAGCGAAAGAATCCGTATAGAATACTGTGTTGACTGTATAATGGCGTGCTCTTGAAACGTACCTTTAGGTCTCTTGCCCAATGATTGCTATCTGATGGGGGAAGATCATACGTCCGTACTCATCAAAACATCGGAAAGTGCTGGTCTAGAACGGCTACGCAGCGAGTGGGCCACTCTTCGGGTTCTCCCAGGAGCTAGTTCCCGTTTCGAAAGGCCGAAGCCTATAAACAACCTGATTATTCCACGTGCTGCCCCGGGTCTAGTTCACCACATTGGTCTCGGCGCGGCTAGTCTACATAGATTAGGACTGCAGCCAAATGGTAGCGTGAGTGATCAGGATAGAGCGGCTTAGTCTACGTAACTATGTGCTGCGATGTGGCGCGGATCGCACAGACTGGTTCCATGGGCACCGTTCCGGCCCGTCAAATCAGCTGCACGGGTACGGACGAAACGGAGTGCGCGAAACGTATGCGCGGAGTTTGGCTGTTTTGAACCCTTTACTACCTGTAGATAGGCTCACAGTGGCACCAAACTAAGGCTCGTAAGGGCTCAACGCATCTTGTGTTTTATTTGAAGAATTCCGCGGGCCGTTGTCTTTTCGGCTTCCCGAACTCGATCCCGATCGAGGAAGGGCCGCAAATGAGAGGCATCCGATGATATACTTTACCGGCGCTCTTTGAATCTAAGAATGAATTCGGCGAGCGGGGTGTCAGATCTTGAAGCAGGCGGTGACACGGGTGATCTTTTGCATCCAAGACAATACTCCACGTTGCAGGGGAAACAGCAAGTCAGCCGACCAAGACACTCATCTCAGACCCCTGATGCAATGAATATGCAGAACCCGCTTGAATGGTCCACCTCGATTCAATTGATGTTCTCTCTATAATAGTTGGCACCGGCATTATCTTCACAATGAGTTCATGCAAGCCATGTCCACATCGTTATGCATCCCTTTGGAGGACGCCTGCCTTGCTGTACTTGTGTTCTTGCAGCGCTTTCACGCATGTGCAAGAGGATCTAGGGTCGGCCGATGGGCGCGACTTTCAAGGATAAAGTTGGAGCACTTCCGAATCCGGACGATGAATTCGGTATCGTACGTATGTTTAGTTCGAAATCGGATAACGGAACCAGGGCTAGTATGGTTCTCATCTTACGCTAGGAGTCAGTCTGTCTCAACTAGCCCACGCAGGAATTCAGCTCTTTTTCCATCCTCTTTTATAATTCCAGACGCCCACTTTCTTGACGGGGTTCAACAACGTGCGTGAAGATGTGACGATGGATAATGGCTCACTTTCCGACCCCAAAGGCGGTAACAATCATTGTATGTCAGATCTCAGATTATGAATGTCGGGGCCTTGGAAATCGGAACATGATCGCTGACCTTTCTGGCACGAACGTAGACGACGGGATGGGTCACCATCTTGACCGCCGGCGCAGTACTAGCTGCTTCCCTTCATCTCCGAATCAATATCCAAGGGAGGAAATTACAAATTAGCGATTACTTCCTATGCCTAGCATGGTGCTCTGCAGTTGTAACTGCCTCATTCGATATACAGTTCACAGTCATGGGCGCTTTGCATCAAAATATCAAAATCAATCTCGATGGATTCGACGGAAACGACGACGAAGTTATGCTAATTATGAGGGTAAGAAAGAACACCTTCTTCATGATCAATTCAGTTGTACTGACACTCCGTGCCTGAAAGTTGTTTTGGGCCAGCAGCATACCATTCTTCACAACATTTTACCTCTGCAAAGGAGCCCTTCTCGCCGTCTACATTCAGATATTCCCCATTTTTATGTACTATCGACGAATGATGTTATGGACTGCTATAATATACGTTGGGCTGGCGTACTTGGTCAGCATGATTTTGCTTTTCACTATTTGCCTGCCCCTTAGTAAGAACTGGTCAGTCAATCCGACAGAGAGAAATCCCGTTTTCAGGCATTGAAACTGACTTCAGCTCTCGGCCAGGTCTGTCGAAGATCGGGTCGTAGGAACAGAAAATGTTATGTGCTCGGCTTCGTCTCCCGCAATTGTGTTCCAAGTCGGTTGGGCATTGCATTTCTTCGGGGATATTCTGAGTAAGTAAACAGAGACCCTGGTATTTCAGCTCAAAGATTTCCTGACTTTCTACAAAGTTTTCTGCCTTCCTTGGCTCATCTTACCTGATTTGAAGATCAAGAGAGCCCTCAAAATCGGCGTTTATTGTACCTTTGGTCTCGGCATCATCAACATGACCTTCTCTCTCGTTCGCTTCATTACGATTCAGACAGCATCGGTCGAGGCCTTGCCTTTCGGTTTGGTTGGTGAGTATTTGAACATGCTGCATGTCTCTATAGGCTCTTTGATACGTGTGCTGACGGCTGAGTCGCAGAACTTTGGAGCGAGCTAGACGTCAATATTGGTCTTTTAGTCGCGACATTACCATGCCTAAGACCATACTTCCGATCGAACCGAAACGCTGGCTATTCGGACAAGTCTAACGCTTACAACTACAAATCAACCGTCAAGACGCTGCAAATAACACGCATGAGCAGATTTGATGTCGTCAGCGAGCCAGCGTACGACCTCAATGTCGACCTTGAGCATGTTGCGGCTTGCTCAACCACTACGCAATCACAGAAGTCCAGCGAGACGGTGTAGAATCCTGGAGATGCAGAGATTTAGAAGACAGCTTGATGATACCCCAGTGCCACCAGAAGGTAGGCCAGCATTTGAATAAGCGTGGTTAGGTAACGAGCATGAGGCTATATCAATTGAAATACACCATCGAGGTGTTGATGGACATAATAAATGTTTTATGACCAGTAATACCCAAGAATCCTTCATATTCCTGTGCATACATTCAGCTGATATGCTCCTTCTCTTCACTCCTTGGTATTCTGACGAAGAAACCACATATCAAAGCGCCTGTCAGAGCGGTCGCCAGGCTCAGCCACCAGATGGAACGCAGGGCCATTAAGTCTAGGGAACCCCCCGGCTGCCCTGTGATCTTTTCCCCAATAGTGTCTCCCAATGCCGCGAGTACAGCGGTGGACAGATTTTGCGCAGTGATGACCAAGCTTCCTGCAGCACCTTGGTACGATCTGGGCACGTTCGACGTGATGAACACGGAGACAGCTGCGAACGACATATCCGGCCCAAATGTGCTTACGATGAAGCAGGGAAATGAGAGCGCCCAATAAAGTGTACCCGCTTGTTGAGGTAAGAAGAAAGCAGGGCCTGTGGCAAATGCAAGCATACTTCCCATCATGATAACGTGTCCCGGTATTATATGAAGCGTCTTGGATACAATCCACGACGCAAGGGTTCCGCTTACACCGATAGGGAGAAGATAACATGCGACAATGATGGGTGGCTTTTGCTGGATGGTAAGCAGAAAGCGCACCGCATAGAATTGCCAGGCTCCGGCATAAGCACCGTATCCTAGGAAATAGGACGAGATCAAAGGAAAGAATCCAGGAGTCTTCCAAAGGCGATTGTCGATCAGCGGCCGCCGTACGCGGCTCTCAATGAGACCGAAGCTGGCTAAACAGGCAACTCCGATGATGACAAGGGTGTAAGTGTATGGAGTCCACTGCGCAGGCGATCCTTGAGTGAGACCAAAGATGAGCAATCCGCATCCAAGAATTGCTGCTGCAGCTCCAATGTAGTCAAAGTCCTTCAAAGACAATGATTCATTGGGGAGAGAAGGAATACACCAGATAGCGGCGACGAGGCATGCCAGAGACAAGATGGATGTTGACCCGAATATCCAAGGCAAATGTGTACTTAACGCACCGCCCTGTATGAACCCGATGGCAAACCCGAGGGGAATCATGGCACCCATCAAAGAAAATACTCGGTTCTTCCGTAGACCGGGATTGTAAACCCTCCCGAGCATGCTCATTGCCGCGGAGCAAAGGGTTCCAACGGCCAAGCCAGACATTGCTCGAGCGACGAAGAATAGTATTATTTTCTTAGGTATGACAGAGAACGCACCGATAAGATTCCAAAGAGTAAGCCAGATGAAGGCCGCACAGGTGAGATGTTTCGGACTAATAAGATCTGCCAAGGAGCCCGAGATCACAACGGAAACTCCGTTAGCGACGAGATATGAACCGATAAGCCATGGTGTATTGAGCGAAGTCGTTTTCAGAGCGTCGATTAAAGTGATTTGATTGACAAAGATATGCGAAAGATGTATTGCAAACAGCAGCTGGCCCATAGAGCATATGCAGACGAACCCGATTTCTTCCGCGAAGGAGGCGAACTCTCGAGGGATGGCAGAGGCTTCTAGTCGACGGGTGATAGCTGATACTCGAGTTTCCGTCTCCATGCCATCGTCTATTGGAGCCGAGCCAAGTTCCATTGCATGGGGTTGAGTGGTTGTTACTGTGGTCGACATGACCAAGGAAGCGTAATCAAAAGAAGAAGTTCCTAGTCAAAATTGGCAGCAAAGAGCTTTGGATGTATCTCCAGGCAGGCTGGGATTCTTCAATGGATTGATGCCTTTCTTATTGGAGATCATGTCCCTGAGATTCTGGATGTGATTTATCAGCCATGATACATTACAAATCGTGTTTTCTATTAACAATCCGGGGGGGAAAAAACTCAGGTGACGTAGAGATGGGGCTCAAAAGCCGAAATCGCGGCCGGCTACTCGGTTTCTTGAGTACGCCCTTTGGAACACCACCATAAAGCCGAAGTCATTTTACACGAAGAAATTTGTCGAATAGAGTTCGATTCTTTCGAAAAGCTGTAAATACGGTAGGATATCAAGTCAATACGAATGGTTTGGAATAGATTTTGATCAAACTTGGTCACCGGTAAGAGCGAGACAAACGCGCCCAGGAAGAATTGCTGTTAAGGTAAGATGCAAGAAATTCTTTGGATCTCTATTGATGCTAATTAAATGATTCTATACTTGAGGTCAATTGACCCCGGGCCCTCAGACTCTCGGCTCTTCTTTCATATAGCTCAGATGCGAATGCATGACCCTGCCATCCTTCACAACAGCCAATATAGACTCCTGAGACTTGTCCAGGATTGTGATATCATCCAGAGGGTTACGATCTAGAATCAATAAATCTGCCATGAATCCTTCCTTGACCTGGCCAAGCTTGTTTTCTTGGCCAAGCAGCTTGGCGGCATTGATAGTGGCGCTTTGCAGAATCTGAAGAGATGTCTGGACTTGACTGCGAATAGAGAACTCTTTCGACTGAGCGAAGTGAGTTGGACCCAGCAGATCTGTTCCGAAACATACTGTGACACCGACCTCAGTTGCCATCTTGAGTGTAACTAAGCCCTGTTCAAGTACAGTGGTGACTTTGGCCTCTGACTCAGCATCTAGGAAATGTGACTCCTTTGATACGAAGTGAGTGACAAGCGTCGGCGTGAGAAAGGTCCCCGTATCCGCCATCAATTTTGCAGTTTCGAGATCGATCAGGTTGCCGTGCTCAATACCCCTGACGCCCTGGTTGATGGCCTGTGTCACTGCCTCTGTGGTATAGCAGTGACTCGTGACATATGTCTTTGCGTTATTTGCGACGGTGACTATAGCCTTGATTTCGTCGTCAGAGAACTGAAGCTGATCGATGCGGTCAGTTGGACTGGCAACGCCACCACCGCCCATGATCTTGATGAAGTCTGCACCTTGGCGCAGCTCGTCTCTAGCAACACGGTAGCATTCCGGCACCCCATCTACGATTCGACTGATGCCCGAAACAGCGCCGCCGCAGCAAGGGATGGTGTCGTGTCGCCCTCTCATGTCGCCGTGGCCGCCAGTCTGGGACAGAGCCTTTCCAGAGATGAAGAGGCGCGGACCGGGATAGATGCCCTCTTCAACGGCCTCTTTCATGGCGAGAGTTGCACCACCGCAGTCTCTGACAGTAGTGAACCCGCGCTGGAGCATTGACTTCAGAACACTAGGCTGCCGCAGAAGGCTTTTGGTTTCAGTCATATCTCGGTACGACGCCAGACTGGCTGCGCCTGGTGTAACTGCGATGTGGACATGGCAGTCGATCAGACCGGGGCAGACATATTTTCCCTCAAGATCGATAATGTTCTCTGTCTTGATCTCAAGACTATCCGACTTTGCTGGCTCGCCTGCTTCAACGGAAATAATCTTGCCGGCGGACAGGGCGATAGTGGCATTGCTGCTGATCGATCCATGAACAGGGTCAACAATTCTGCAATTTTTCAGGAGGTATGGTTGCTGCGGATCAAGCTTCCACGGAGTGATGTACTTCGACATGTCCAGACCAGAAGACTCGGGTTTTGATTGTGTGGTGACCATGGTTGTGTGAGAATCACCGGACAGTTTTTGACTAGGTTAATACATGCCCATGTCTGACGATAAGTCACGCATGGAGAGACTTAGATATACATTTTGACGCGCTTGCCATCCACCACCGACACATGATACGAAGAAAACATGAGACGAACCAAAGTATGAAAACGTCACAGGCAGTCGGAACAGAAATGATTTGGGGCGTTTAAATGATGCGACTTCCGGTGAGCAGACGATGTTGAAGAATCCGGAAGTAATTCAGGCAGGGCGGATGTTGAGACATTCCGTCTGCGGCTTGAGAAGTTCGTGGTGTGGACCCTTCCTCACCGGTGAACATCGGACGCATGCGGCGACACACATGGTCTAACTTCAAGACCCGCTCGCCGAATGCCATCTTCAGTTAGCGTGTTATATGCGAGAATACGAAAGCGTTCTCGTTCAGCTTGAATCTCGAGTCATATCCTCGGCTATCAGTCCTACATTGGTGAGTGGTCGTTTTTCAAGCACCGGTTCGGCCAGATCGTTGGGGCTGGACCATGGTGCTGATTCAGTGATTCCGATCTTCCAGGTACATTTTCGTAACCCGTGGGTGAGAGGCTGTTGGGCGAGTGCTAATTGGATGTGACTACAACTTGACCGAAGATGCATCGTTACCTACCTTGTCGTGTGAGATGTGGTGTATGCTCCAAACTGCCTTGTTCAGTCTAAGCGGGGCGATGGCGGACTTCTGACGGGCCAGCGCACCCTGGCATTCATCAGCTTAGGTCTCTGACGGCTCACGTGCAGAGGAAACAGTCTTTTCACTAGAAGAGTTCGGATGCGTTCGAAAAGGCTCGTCAATAGCGAGGGTATGGTCTGACTAAAGGATGTTACTGGCGATTTAAATGTCAATTTGTCATGGTTGCAAATGACAATATGTACAAATTAGTAGTCTTATGTGATGGCCTAGATTGAATCTCGAGAGACAAACAACAGGACGTTTTGTTTCGAAAGAATGCAAACAAAAGTCTATGCGTCAATGCCATTCGCCAGAACGGCCGTCTGTAATCTATCTGAGCAACTCGGCAATAGCCAAGCAACTTGTTGTGCGGCAAGATAATCGAAGGGATGTACAAAAGAAATGTGATCATCACTAGGACATCGCTTTTACCAATTACAAGCGAACACCGGCTTGACCGATGACAGCCTGACAGGGCCATCAACCACCTGCACGGAATACCGGCATGGAGAAGAAGAAATAGGCTAGACCCGAAGACATGGCATTTGAAGCAGCCCTGTCTCTTTTCACAATAGATTCCCACAACGCGATCCGTCCACGTGGGATCCGAAGTGGAATTCTGCTCACGAACAGGCCGTGCAATCTGAAATACGGCACCGCCCGCAATATCGCGACTCATGTCCACTATCCACTCCGGTCCAGACTCGCGGCCAGTAACCATCCCTTTGGGTTAGCATTGACTATTTAGTGAAACGTTGAACTTTAAAGCTCCCAATTGGCACGCTCCTCCACCAAGGGATAAACCCAAAGTCGGCAACAAACCGTACGACGCGGATACAAGCCCCCTTGACAGGATGACACCTATAAATTAATGCAGGAAGCCGGGGAGCCGACGAAGCACAGTCCGCTGCTAGTATAGAGTAGGAGGCAGAACAGGCCCATTGTGAACCTCTGTGGCTCCGTTTCCCGATCGCGTTTCCGCTTGCTCCGCGCTCCTAGCGCTACTTTGACAAATTAGAGGGCAGAATTCCCCCGTGTAGTCTCACATGGCAGAGAAAGGGGGCTGTTATTGCTGAGTGGCGGGTTTCTGATAAGTTGCAAGAGCCATTAGTCTTTAGGGATGATACCCCAAAGAGTTTGTCATTCGGGTGAAATAGATTAATGAATTGAGTATTGTTTCTTCTGTGGGATGCCGCATGGCTGACAGTATGTCAGCCCGTCCCTTGAGACCTTCTTCATTTGGTTGCGTGCTTTAAAGTGATTGGGACAAGCATCGTGGGCTTCCTGGTATAAATCGAGCTGGCTTTCCTGCGATCTCTTCCCAACCAGCCTTCCATCCAGTTCATTCTCACTTGACTTCCAGAATCATCCCCTCCATCCATCAAGATGCACGGTCTCATTTCTCTCGGTACGGCCCTTGCCGTCATGGTTCAAGGCACCACCGCTGCCACGAGCGCTGTTGCAACTTGGTATGGTGGAAACCTGAACGGAGGTAACTGCCTGTTTTCCGGTTACACGTTGCCATCAAGCGTCCTGGGTACTGCCTTGTCCTATACCAACTACAACGGAAACTGCGGTACTTGCCTCAATGTGAAGGGACCCAAGGGTAACACCATCAAGGTTATGGTGAGTATCAATAATCTCTTTCGATCACATCTACGAGCCATTTTAACTCGGTCTTAGGTCGTCGATAAGTGCCCCTCAGGTTGCGGAAACGGCCAACTCGATCTCTTCCCCGACGCTTTCGCCAAGCTCGACGATCCCAATAAGGGACAGATCAGCGTCTCATGGGAACAGGTTCCTTGCGGCATCACCTCACCCTTGATCGTCCGAAACAAGGAAGGAACTTCGAAATATTGGTATGTGTCTTTTATCACGGCAGTGACCCAGATAGTCTGACTTACATAACTCCTAGGTTCTCCATGCAAGTTGTGAACCACAACTACCCAGTCACCAAGTTCGAAGTCAGTACCGACAGCGGCAAGAGCTGGCAGCCCACCGTCCGTCAGGACTACAACTACTGGCAGAAGAGCAGTGGTGACGGCTTCCTTGTGGACACAGTCAGCGTCCGCGTCACCTGCTCCAACGGTAAGCAGGTCGTCGTAAACAAAGTTGGTACCAAGGAGAAGGCCTCCTTCACTGCATCGGGCAACTGTTAGAAAGGGATCATTGAACAGCCTGCCTCAGGGAACATCCGATTTTCGTACCCCTAGGCTCGGCGTGTTTCTTTAATTGACACACCACGACTCCTCAGTGGGAAGTTTTGTACATAGCCTTTACTTCTTGCACATAATTTGACAGTACATACCTTTCGAATGGCACCATGAATCTGGGTTAGACCGGTAATTTGGATCCCTTTTGGGTACTACGTCTTCTTATATCTTCACGCGATCTCTGCCCCCGATGCATGTGTAGCATTCACTCGCGTGGATAGCGGGAAACCAACTCTGAAGGCCTCGTAAACAATGTAAGCGGTACACCATACTTACTGTTACATCGAGTGCTTTGTCCTGTTAAAACACCAATCAAACAAGGACAAATGCTCTATAAATTTGTAGGTTCCTGTTTACCAAAATCCTTTGCCCTAGGTAAGAGATTCAGTTTTAGAAGATATCGCGTAGACATAGACGAGAGCTTTTGTTTTTAGACTCCAAGCTGTCAACGAGAGCGACTCTGAGGCAGGAGGTAGTCCATTGCAACGTCCTACTCGCAACTCAACAATACCAAACAGAGGCCACGGCAAATGGTCATTTGTTGCTGCGTTTTCAGTGCTTGCAAGCCTTTACAGTGCAGTCAAAAGCATGTTCAGTAAGGTAGGTAGTCTATGCTGCCTTGCTTTAGCAAACAGGTGACTAGAATTTGCATCCTCGTGAATGGAGAGACCCTGATGCCGTGACTTTGCTCCGAGCCATGGCATCGGTAGAGTGTCCCGTTACAGTAATTTGTGGCTAGAGTGCAGGCGGGCCAGGAAGCCGAGTCAAGGAGCAATCTTCGGCCCAGTGAACCGAGCTGAGGGGCCCTACTGCTCCGCGCTATCGGGTTATCAAGCAGTAGGAAGAAGACAAAGGTCTAGTATTAGTCAATGCCGAAAAGAAATTAAAAGATATTTAAGAAGAAAACAGAATGCCACGTTCAATTAAGGACAGAGTAAACTCAAGCCTGAGTTGAGCGGAGATACTGACTTTGGGAGACTGGCTTCTGACTTGTTCAAAGCACGCTAAGGTGCGCCACAATCATCACTGTGGCTGGAATTGGAGATGCAATCAACATGTCTCCGCACCTCATTCCATCTCGAGATTGACAATTACAAGACTTCAACGAGAGAAAGTAGACAACATAGGGCAAATGCACCCATGAGACCTTTTTGTGAATAATTGAAAATACCGATGTGATGGCTGGCGAAGGCGAGAGTCCAAGCAGCTCAGCCGAGCAAGAAGCTGAGACGGCAAACTCTGTCCCGCGCGGCAAGCGAGCGAGCAACGCGTGAGTGCAGCAACCTCCAGGCTCGGCATCCTCGGATGTGAGAGCAGGTATCAGTCAATCGGATTCTAATGATAATTCAAGTTGTACGCGGTGCCGTGAACGGAAGGTGAAGTGTTCGGGCTCATTACCTTGTGCGAATTGCCTGCGCAAGTCGGTGGAGTGCGTCTTTGATAAAGAAGATCGGAAGGTTGTCGTATCCGAGAGGTAATCCAGACCCGCTTTTACGTGTCTTTTGTTTTTCTTTGAAGCCCAAGATCTAACTATCTGAAGGTTTCTTAACGAGTTGAAACGCAAGTCGGGATATGGCGTCGAAGGGGAAATATCGACTTCACCGACAGCGAAACGATCTCGACATCATCGGTCCACGTCGCCCGCTGATGCTGGCCTTCGTGATGGTAAGCCTTCATCTTGTATCGCGTTACTTAGTGGGATTTCACTTATCATAATAATTGCTACATGTAGTGGTTGATGAAACAACAGCACCAGTGTTGATAGAGGTCGGCCACGGAGCCTCGCCGCCGGCACGTAGTTTCAGTCTCGACGACGGCACGACTATCGTCGGCGGTGAGGATGGCCCGGAAGAACGCCGTGGTTTCTCGAACATGCGGAATCCATTAGCGAGCGGACCATCAAAGTTCCTCACGGATGCAACAGGTAGAAGGAGTGAGTAACTACTTGGCGTCATCGTTGCTTCTTTCAATCTAAGCGGCTTACAGGATGGCTGGGGCCTTCATCAACTTGGGCATATAGCCGACAGGTACTAAACATGATCCAGGGTCATCTCGGCCAACACGAATCTCCAGAGGTTCCTCTCAATGTTGATGCTGAAGCATTCAAGCTGGGCTGGCCCTCGTCTAGAGGCATCACCCCGCAAGCCACAGTTGACATTCCCTCCCTAGACTATGCTCTCTATCTCACGAATACGGTCAAGTTTCACCTCGGGCAGACATACCATCTCTTTGACGAGGAAAGCTTCATGACTGGGCTTCACGATCTCTACAGAACAGGACCGAAGCTGGAACCGACGGTAGATTCCAGATTGTGGTATATCCAATTCCTCATCATCATGGCTTTCGGGAAGGCTCTTTTAGTCCCTGGAAACCCAAATCAGACCCCTCCTGGAAGTGGTTTGGTGACGAGGGCTCTCGAGCTGCTTCCTGATGTTCATGGACTATATCAAGACCCTGTGCTATCCGTAGAGATACTATGCGGTCTTGCTCTATACTTGCAGTCGGTAGACCACAGAAACAGTGCTTATACCTACGTGAGTTGATGGCCAGCCTTAGTCACTTGCCGAGCCTTGTCGCTGATTCTAGCAGATCGGTCAAGCATTTCGGATTGCCATTTCGCAAGGGTTACATCGAGAACCACTAAGAAACCAACTCAACGACAGCGAGGCTAACAGACTCCGCTGCGTCTGGTGGACCCTGTATATCTTAGACCGCAAGATGTCATCCCTTATGGGCGCTCCCAATTCGATACAAGATAGCGACATCACCGTTCAACTGCCAAGATCAGACCCGGTTGTTCACAAGTATAAGGCACTCGGAATCCACGTTGTCTTGTCTCAGCTGCTTGCCAAGGTGTTGAATAGTGAGTTTAGAGAGCCCACATACAGGACTGGAACTCTCTAACCGAGACATAGCTGTATACGGCGTAGACGGAAAACTCGATCCTTCCTTTCTGAAGAGTGTCCAGGAAGTTTTAAGAGACATGGCAAGGCTAGCACCTCAGCTTACGGCGGGGTTCGAGTTCAAGTTCAACAACTCTGAGCCTGCGTCCAGGGTTTCCGCTACGCTGAACTTATGTTATCACCAAGTAAGTGAATTTCGAGAACCTTACTAAGTGTCTGGAAGCTGACTATCTCAAGTGTGTCGTTCTTGCCACACGCCCAATCCTCATGTGCCTCTTACAAGATGTCCTAGGAAGGCGAGGAAATTTGAACAGAGGCCTAGCGAGCCCAATCAAAGCACTCTTGAAGACATCATCAGATTCGGCAAACAAATCGCTTCGGATTCTGTCAACATTACAGTCTCAGCACCTACTAGGTAGGCATACATATGATCTACGAGCGGTCCTTACATGAACTGATGTGCTAGTCAGAATCTTTCCTCCCCTTTGACTTGGAGCAGGCGTTCTCATCAGCTTTCGTTCTTACTTTGATGACCTCCATGCCAAGTCTTTCCGAGCGAGATAACCGCTATATGCAAACTACGACTGATATCCTTGATACCATGATCGCGCGCGGTAACGTTGTGGCCCGGTGCCGGAAGGAAGAGCTCGAAAAGCTCCAAGAGATGCTGTGTCTCGCTCAACGTCAGCTCCATGCTCCACCGTCAGTTGCAGGTGACGGCAGCAGCGGTATGCAGGCTGAGAATCAGTCTTCACTGCGCATAAACGCCGGTGACCTTTCATTATCAACCGAGCAACCCACAGAAGCCGGCCCGGCTACTGGCAGCACAACAAATGGGCTCGCTTCAGAACAGATGCTGTCCATAGCGGGCTTGCTCGATTGGGAGCCGAATATCGCCGCTTTCGACGACGATCAGCTCGCGGGGAGTTGGTTATGGACCGAGGCGATTGCCCCGGATTTTGATTTTAGCGGGGGCTTGCTATGATTGACTAATAGGACACAAGACTGACCCTCGGATGTGTGCTTCCGAAATCAGGTCTGGAGGAATCAAGACAGCTTACGAAACTAGGCTCGCTGAAGAAAGAAACGCTTCGGAGAGAGGGTCGGATCTGCAGATAGAGACAATCTAATCCCGCGGGGTAATCGTCCCATCGACGACGGCCAACAGCCGGCTTCAACACGTAGCTCAATATGCAGGTACTAAGGTAGTGAAGGCGCCAGGAGAAACCTTGCAACAAGCCCAAGTTAGATGGCGAGACTCTTATCAACTAAACTTGAACAAGACTCCGCGACATTCCAGTTCTCCAGATAGGGGCTTGTCCGAGTCAGTTGACTATCTGATACCAGCTTGCGGGTTGACAATCCGAGGATTTCTCCCCGCGTTTTCGACGCCTCGGGACCCACTCCCGAATCGCTTCCCCGGACCCACGGACTCGAGATAGTGACCAAGACTGGGGTGTCAAGGACTTATCTGGCAATTGACTCAAGTGAAGGCTCCGATTATCAGACTTTGATATAACACTGGCTGTTCCGGCCTGGTGCTTCTGGGTTCATAGACACAGGAACTGGTCAACTTGGGTAAACTCTTTGAGTTTCTGTCGAGAAACAACACTCCAAAAATTTGGATGTTGCCATTTTTGCAGCAGTAGACACACCAACTCTAACAGTCCAACTTCAGACAAGTCAACGATGGACCAAGAGAAGATGGAACCTGCGGGCTTGGAGAACCTGTGCCATCAACAAAGTGCGAAGATCGGCCAAGTCGAAGATCCATACATCCAGCCCGGCTATGACCTTCACAAACGTCTCGAAACGCGCCATGTCACGATGATTGCGCTTGGCGGTGCGCTTGGAACAGGATTGCTGATTGGAACGTAAGCTGTCTCCCCGTACGAAAAGTTACCGCCCTGGCGTTCGTTCTAACTCACCAATTTACAGAGGCTCGGCTCTAGTCAAGGCAGGCCCAGCCGGCATCCTCATCGACTACTCCATCGTCGGCTGCATCGTCTTCCTCGTCATGGCCGCCCTCGGCGAAATCATTTCCTACATGCCCCTCTCCCACGGCTTCGGCGGCTACGCGACACGCTTCGTCGACCCGGCTCTCGGCTTCGCGACGGGCTACTGCTACTTCTTCAAGTATCTCCTCGCCACGCCTAATCAACTCTCTGCCTTTGCCCTGATCATGAAGTTCTGGGTAGGGGACCGCGTCAACCCGGCCGTCTTCATCACCATCGCCCTGGTCCTGATTCTCCTGATCAACAGTATCAGCGTCAAGGCCTTTGGCGAGTTCGAGTTTTGGCTCTCATCTCTGAAAGTGGTCATCATGATTGGCGTCATCCTGCTGCTCTTCATCCTCGCCGTGGGCGGCGGTCCCACCGGCGACCGTCCCGGCTTCAGGTACTGGTCCGACCCGGGTGCTTTCGCCGAGTACAAGGTCGATGGTGCCCAGGGCCGTCTTCTCGGGGTCTGGAGCGCCATGGTGGCCGCCGTATACGCCTTCTCCGGCACGGAACTCGTCGGCGTCACAGTCGGCGAGGCCAAGAACCCGCGTCTGTGCATGCCAAAGGCTGTTCGCCTGACCTTCATGCGCATCGTCTTCTTCTACATCATCTCCGTCTTCCTGCTGGGCATGGTTGTCCCTTATAACAGCGCCGAGCTCGTCTTCGCAGCTAAGGCCAAGACCAGTGCTGCGGCCTCGCCGTTTGTGGTGGCCATCACCATTGCCAAGATTAAGGGGCTCGATCACGTCATCAACGGTTGTCTTGTAGTTTTTGTCTTCTCGGCTGCGAACTCGGACATTTACATCTCGTCTCGCACGCTGTATGGCATCGCTGTCGATGGCAAAGCCCCTCGTATCTTTTCCAAGACTACCAAGGCCGGCGTGCCCTTCGTGGCTTTGGGTCTATGTGGTGTCTTCTGCTGTCTGGCGTACATGTCTGTCAGCTCCGGTGCCGCAACCGTCTTTGGCTACTTGACGAACGTCGTCACTGTCTTTGGTAAGTCTATCTTGATGCTTGAATGAAAAGACCAACACTAACGCGTAATGTACCATAGGTCTGCTTACATGGATGTCCATTCTCGTCTCCCACATCTTCTTCTGCCGCGCCCGCACCGCCCAACGAATCGATGCTGCCTATATCCCGTATCGCGCTCCTCTGGGCTCTTGGGGCTCCTATGCCGCCCTCGGCTTCCTCATTGTCCTGACCTTGACTAAAGGTATCGAAGTGTTCGTCGGCACTTTCGACTATAAGAACTTCATCGTTCAGTACATTGGGATCCCTGTCTACCTGATCTGCATTTTTGGGTACAAGATCTTCAAAAAGTCCCATCGCGTTCGGGCTGAGACAGCCGACTTGGTCACGGGCGTGCCAGCAGAGACTGTTGCCGAGGAGAGAGCAGCGCTTGAGGCAGAAAGAAGGGAAAAGGAGGTAGCGATGGGGAAGAAGAGTGCATTTGCTAAGGTTTACCGGAAGGGGTTCTCATGGCTATTCTAAGACGAGTTAATAACATGTAACACTCCCATGCGAAACCTAAGGCTATACGCATTACACATAGTCAGTAGCATTATTTGGGCAAGTCGAATCTTTCAAAGCGGTCAGTTCGTTCCGTGTATGGGACATTTATGTGTGCAAGTTCCCCCATCGATCTCTCGACCCATTCAGATCGGGTGCTCAATCACAACTTTCTCCAGCGAAGCACCGCCATAGGCCACTCTCTGGATCTCCCGTAACCCGGCTTCGCCACCCTCGACAACAGTAATATTGGGGTGCTTCGGAGCCCTTTCGGCAGAGCCCAGAACATGTTCCATGACCCTACGCAAGCGAACCGGAAATTCAGCGTCTTGCGGGTGACCCATGGCACCAACGCTACCAACGGGCCGGTAGCACGTGCAGAAACCAAAAGCCGGATCATGGGGCATGGGTTGTGTGCACGCAAGCTTGATAGACTTTTCCTCGACGCCTCCAGACAAGCTCCTACGGAGAAGCGTCGGCGTAGACGTCTCAGGGTCGGCGTTGGGGCCATGCAGACCGCTGCCAACAGTATCGAAGCCGGTAGTCAGGCTCACGCCGATATCCTTGGCAGCAGCCCGTATATCGCCAGTCACATCGGGGCTCTTATAGTCGAAGCAATGTGTAGCCCCGAGCAGCTGTAGCGCGGCGTGGTTCTTGACGGACGCAGTCGTGAAGATAGGATTGAATCCTGCCGCCTTTGCGAGCTGAATGGCCGCGACGCCGACGCTGCTGGCCCCGCCCCAAATCAGTATCGGCTTGCCGGTGCCATCAGTCCCGGTGACGCCCGCGGCGGGGAAGGCGAAACCGAGAATGTTGAAGATGGCGTCGGCGGCGGTCTGCGTCGTGAGAGCCAGGCCCCCGGCGTCTTTGAGAGCGAGGCCGGGAGGCAGCTTAAGGATAAGATCACTTTCGACGATGGCCTTGTCTTGATGTGTGCAAGCCGAAGATCTTTGGGGAAACCCGACAGGCGAGATACCGAGAACGGCGTCGCCGATTTGCAGGGTGGATTCGGGCCCGACTGCCTCGACGATGCCGGCGAACTCGAAGCCGGTGACGAAGGAGTTGAGGCCTACGTGAAAGAAGTTGAGGTCGCAGGGGTTGATGCCCGAGTACTTTATTGAGACGAGGGCTTGAAGTTTTTGAGGTGTATAGTCATCCGTGACTTGCTTGATGGTGAGTTGGCCATCGGCACCTAAGTAAATTGAGCGAGACATTTTTTGTAAGTTGTTGTTCTTGGTGATGCTGGTAACTTAGCTCATCTTAACATGAACCTCTCGCAAAATTGTGAGGTTTTATATCTGACTATTCAATAATTAAACGATATACAAAGAGCTCGTATGGCTCGGCCTGGACATCACAATGGGCCGCGACCATCGGCGGTTCCCACTGTTAATGTCCGCTTCTCTCGGGATTATGAAAGAATACTGTCGTTGCGCCGAACGCCCCATGGCACCGGACTTAAGAACGTGCTGGGGTTGTCTAAAACGGCGGCAAATAGATTGGGTTTGTCTATGTGATCGATCAGTCGAAAATGATGAACCTTGGACAAGGCCGGAAGACAGACGATTATGCGGCCGACCGGAGCTACCCGGGATGCTCATCCGGAGTAGCCCTTCGGTTCAACGCCGGTACTTTCGGAGTCCGTGGCTAAAGATAGGCTAGAGGGCTTGCACACAGCATGATCAGACAAAGCTTGACGTTTAGCTTTCAGTCAACTCTGCAATTTGTTCGTTGATGATTTCTTTTCTTTTTAACTGTGAAAAACCTCCGCATCAGAATATCATGTCCTACTACGTACACCCGGTTGGCAATCGCCAAGAAAATATTATGTTTAGCCCATGCAATTCTACAATAACCAATGAACAGATCTTTTCCTCGAAACGACAACCCTTAGTTGTTGCTGAACGTCGGCTTCTTCAACAAGTTGCACCGAGCAACCGACGAGCTTTACAAGCTGAAAGAGCTTAGGTTTGAATACAAGAGGCAAAGTCGATCTTTGACATCATCAGAAAGGGGAAGAAGCCCCTACTTCCGCGGATTGAGCTATAGGATGTTTAGTTTCGTGCAATTATTTAGCTAGGGTATCTACAGGGTTGCATAATTATCACCGATATGGCAATTCCAAATGGTAAGTTCTTCATCTCCATCACCAAAGTTCAACAGACCAAATCAAATTCCCCTCACCCCTCCAGACTCCGTGGTTTGACATCCACAACCTTGTAGATCGAGCTGGATGCCTGGAGCACAACCCACGTTCGAGTTCTGCACACTTTGCAGATCTGGATCAAGCACCCGGAGTCTGTTGCTTTTCCGCGACAGGCGGTGCAACAGGCGCATACTGCGACGGCACGAGACCGCCTCCAGGCTGCGGCGAGAAGACCTGGATCGTCCCGTCGTAAGGCCTCGTGGCGACCTTGTTCTTGCAGTTTGAGCAAGTGTAGTGCATGTCCTCACACCACCCCGCGATGCAGGGCACGCATGTAAGGCAGATGCAGAGGAGGCAGCACAGAGCACCGGCAACCCTGAGTAAGTCCGTGTATTAGCTAAACTGGTTCATGAAATACTCCCATATGATCAAAATTAACTTACATTTGCATGGCAGTACCCTCTTTTGCAATGACCGTCTGCGTCCGCTGTTTGCAAAAGGGGCAGTCGATCCATTGCGGCTCGTCGCCCAGCATGTGCAACGGCGTGACGGTCGCTGGGTTGGCGAGGGGGGTAATGGTCGGACCGCCCTTTTGTTGAGCGGGCATTGGTGTTGCTGGTTGTCTGCCCAATTTATCAGTATTTTCTAAGAAGATGACGGTGCTCTAGGAGACACTTACTCAAGCTGCACTAGGTTCGCTGGCATCTCTCTGGCAGGGGCAGGACCGCTTCCTTGCACAGTAGATGTCACTGGTGATTCTCTCTCATAGGCTGGCGCCGGCTCTTGAATGTCGATCGCCGGGGGAGGAGCAGTCTTTTGTTCCGACATCTTTGATTTTGAGGTCTGGTTAGTGGTGTAAGATAACAAAATTGCTGAATTGTTGGATATCACGGCTGTACGGTCTGTAAGTCACTACAAATGACTTGGATAATTGAGGAAAAGTTGAAGGAAGATAGATCAATGTTGAAGAGAGAGACTAAAGGAAGAAGATGATAAAATACAGACTTTTGAGATGACGAGCACTTGTTCCTTTTCCACTTCATGTAAAACTCTCCCTCCAGGTAAGATTGCCTCCAGTGCGCGTGAGCACTACCAAGGTGGCACTAACAGCGGCACAGCATCACAGGAATCCACAATCAGGCAGAACCGTAACATCGACAACGATCGCCATTGGTGCTTACGGGAATAGACTCGCTTGGCAGGGGACAGATGTCTCTCCCGGGTCGCCCCCCCAAGGCTCTACGAGTTGGTGTGGGCGGCGCAGCCCTACAACGAGGGCGATTGCGCCTCGTGTATGAAATGTGAGGGTTGTGCCGTTGTGGTAACCAGGGCCAGAGCTGAGAGACACCCCGGGAATCTTACACCCACGCGCTTGGGATGACCAGATGATAGGTGGTCTTACCTGCCTAATGCAGTTTCAATGGCGAAGCAATATCCGATGTTACACCACTTGCTCCCGTCCTCCATAATAATAGTGCAGGGGGAGCAGACATGACGATCGGATAGCGCAGCCTTACTTCGACTTCACGAATCCAATGACTTTTCTGACACAGCCTCTTTCTTATGCAGTAGCGCTCCTTTGAACTTCATCACCACTCTAATTCAATGATCAAAAGTCGGTCCGTTGATGCAGCTGGGAGTCCACGTTCAGGACATGTTGATGTAGTCCCACCAACCCACTGGCCTCTTTGAAAGTCACCCCAGATGGACTGAGCATCCACAATTCCAACATCGAATTGCCATCGCAACCTCAAGATGCGCTTAATTAAAGCTTCATCCATACACAGCAGCAACCTCCAGCTCGTCGACTTCAACCCCGATCAGCTCCCCCGGTACGCCATTCTCTCGCACACCTGGGGCGACAACGAAGTCATCTACGCCGATATTAGAAACGAAAATGCCGCCACCAAGCCAGCTTTCCAAAAGGTCCGCTATAGCTGCATTCAAACCCTAGCAGACGGCCTCGAATACGTCTGGATCGACTCATGCTGCATCGACAAAAGCAGCAGCGCGGAGCTCTCCGAGGCCATCAATTCCATGTACGAGTGGTACATGAAGTCAGAAGTCTGCTACACTTACCTCTCTGGCGTCCCCGCCACCGTCGACCCTGTCAAGACGGACGGCGCGTTTGCCTCGTGCCGGTGGTTCACGCGCGGCTGGACGCTTCAGGAACTAATCGCCCCGGCCGAGATGGTCTTCTTCTCCGAGGACTGGGTGAAAGTCGGAGAGAAGACGACGCTGAGCAGGCCTCTATCCGTCATCACAGGCATAGACGAAGACATCCTCACGGGCCTCAGACCCCTCGAATCAGCGAGCCTCGCCAAGCGAATGTCCTGGGCCGCGCACCGGCAGACGACGAGGCCAGAGGATGTGGCCTACTGCCTGATGGGCCTCTTTGGCGTCAATATGCCCATGCTCTACGGCGAAGGCGACCGCGCCTTCCTCCGCCTCCAAGAGGAAATCATGAAGCAGTCCGACGACCAGTCTCTCTTCGCCTGGGTCGACCTCTCCGCCTCAACCGAGACCTACCACGGCCTGCTGGCCAAGTCGCCGGCCAACTTCGCCTACTCCAACTCCATCATGCCCTACCAAGACTGGGAGCCGCGGCCGCCGTACTTCATGAGCAACCGCGGCCTGCGCATCGATCTACCCCTGACGCTGCGCGACCAAGACATCTTCGTCGCCGCGCTCGACTGTCCCGCGCCGCCGGACTACGAAGACTCTACCTTCCTAGCAATCTACCTCAAAAAGATTTCGAGCGGCGGAGATCAGCAATTCGCCCGCGTGCGGGTGAACCAGTTCGCCAAAGTCCAGGAGCGAGGGAACAAGCAGACGCTCTACGTGCGGCAGACGTTCAACGGCGTCGCGGACGCGGAGGGTGTGTTTCCGCAGCACATCATCCAGCTCCGAAAGGGTCCGCCGCGTGACCAGTACTCGGTGCTGAATCTCGTGCACTCCAAGGAGGCCGACAGAGGGGACCGGCCGGCGGCGTGCACGTCGAGCAGGGGTTCCGGAAGGGACTTGATCCACACGGCGACGGGGAAGACGATTGCTTTCCGCATCCCGAAGGCGGCGGGCCAGCTCGCCGGGGCCGTCACATTCGCGCGGACGGACGGGTCCCGGCTGCTCATCATGTTCGGGTCCACGGACGGCATCCGAGCCGGGTTCCACGCCCGCGAGCTACCGCCTCGTTTCCCGGGCATGAACCAGAACCAGAACCAGAACCAAGCAAAGAGTACGAGCTCATCAAAAGCAAAGGAGAACCAACAACAAGAACCACCAGAAGTCACCTTCTCATTCGACGACTTGCAGACGATGTTCCGGCCGACCCCTGCGGGCGTCGACGTGGAGCTGGAGCGGTTCCGGGTGCGCGTCGACGTGGAGACGGTGATTGCCAACGCGAGCAAGTACCTCATGGCCGACGTGCTCATCGAACCCGTCAACCGGCCGTGGGACCCGTTTGAGCCGCTGGACGCGGCTCTCGAATGGTACGAGGGGGCGACGGGGCGGCAGAATCGGGGGCAGGCTGCCGCAGCTCAAGCGGCGACGGCGCAAGCGACGGCGACTACTAGTACTAGTGTGAAAACGAAGAGAGCCTCTTCTGGGTGGAGGAGGTTGATATCGTGAGTTATGTCTGGCTTCGATGAGATTGCATGTTGCGATAGCTAGGACACAAGAGGACTTGGATATGAAGGAGGGAAAAGGGGCACATGAATCGAGGGAGATACTACATGGCTGAAGAGAGTATACTGGCGTTCAAGGTGTACATGCTAGCATTCTATAGGTGATTGAATTTCAAGAATTAAGATAGGGCAATATGCCCCCTTTGATGTCATAAAGTCCGGTATCATGTTCAGTTAACAACGGTATCAAGAGTCAAGCTCCGAAATCTCTCCCTCTTTCCTTGCTTCAGGGGCCAACCTAAAAGGCATCAGCGACTTACAGGTAGAAGTCCCCTTATCCTCTCTAAGAGCCCTTTCCACAACCACCATCACCACGTGCCGGCAGAGATGGTAGAAAGGTCAAGATCAGTATGTGCTGACCTTGCGGTTGCTGACATTGCACGCGCTGACGATGCACGTGGCTGGTCCGCAACAGGTGCAATGATCAAGGTCCAACTGCTTCAATGCTAAGGCATGGAAGAGATAAGAACTAAAACTTGAACATGGTGGATTAAAAGAGAGGTGATCCTGGGAAGCCCCCTCTTGAACTCGGTGGTGATAGGTATTGCTATCGCAAGGTACCGGGTAACTTTCGTCGACTCATACCATCCATCACGTGACCCTGAATGACTCACCAATACAGAGCTCTATCACTTCTTAGGTAATCGACATAAATTGGAACTCCCTCCGATACGGAGCAGCTCTTAGCTAACTTTTTTTGAAGTTACTCAATTCAACCCCTCTAGATACCCCATATACCCCCCCGCGCCAGATACCAACGCAGTCATCATGGCACCTGGAAAGACGCCTGCAGAGAACATGCTTTGGGGTGGCCGCTTCACAGGTAAGCTTGTTTTTCCCCCAATAAGTTCAATTGGCAAGTTCAATTGCAGTTGTGCTAACCCAGAAATGAATAGGCGGCCTCGATCCCCTCATGCTCAAGTACAATGCGAGTATAGGATACGACAAGCTCCTGTTCAAGGAGGATATCCTCGGCAGCATCGCGTTTGCGCGCGCCAACGCAAAGTCCGGCATCATCACCAACGACGAGTTTTCCGAAATCGAGAGGGGACTCCGGGAGGTGCAGAAGGAGTGGGAGGCTGATACCTTTGTCATCATGCCCAACGACGAAGATATCCACACTGCCAACGAGCGCCGGCTCGGCGAGATCATCGGCAAGGACATCGCCGGCAAGCTGCACACCGGTCGCAGTCGCAATGAGCAGGTCGCCTGTGACATGCGCCTGTGGCTGAACAACCAGATCAAGGAGATTGAGAGCCACCTGGTCGCCTTTATCGAGGTGATTGCCGCCCGCGCCGAGGCAGAGGTGTAAGTCTGAGCATCACCCCGCAAATCCGGCAACCTCCCCTTGCTGATCTTTCAAATAGTGGCATTCTCATGCCTGGATATACCCATCTCCAGCGCGCCATGCCGGTCCGGTGGTCGCAGCACCTGCTGTCGTACGGCTTCGCCTTCCAGAGTGATCTCGACCGTCTGCGCGAGGTTTCCAAGCGCGTGAACAGGAGCCCGCTCGGTGCTGGCGCTCTCGCCGGCAACGGCTTCAACATCGATCGCGATATGATGGCCGAGGAGCTGGGCTTCACAGGCCTCCTGTGGAACTCCATGGGCGCCGTCGGCGACAGAGACTTCGTCACTGAGTTCCTGCAATGGGGTAGCATGTTCATGCAACATACTTCTCGATGGGCCGAGGATCTCATCCTGTACTCCTCTTCAGAATTCGGCTTCATTTCAATCGCCGATGCGTACTCCACTGGAAGTTCGTTGATGCCGAACAAGAAGAACCCGGATGGCTTGGAGTTGTTGCGCGGAAAGGCTGGTCGAACCTTTGGCCACATGGCCGGCCTGATGATGACCCAGAAGGGTCTCCCCAGCACATACCAAAAGGATTTGCAGGAGAGTTGGGAGCCCATGTTGGACCACGTCAAGACCATCTCTGATAGTCTTCAGATCGCACAGGGCATTCTCGTCACTCTGACCGTCAGGCCAGAGCGCATGAAGGCTGCCCTGGACCCTTTCATGCTGGCTACCGATCTGGCTGATTACCTCGTGCGAAAGGGCGTCCCCTTCCGCGAGACGCACCACATTTCTGGCCGATGCGTCGCCGAGAGCGAGAAGCGCGGTATCCCGATGAACGAGCTCTCGCTGGAGCAATTGCAGGCTATTGACAGCCGATTTGGGGAGGATGTTGCGCAGACGTTTGACTATGAGAGGAGCGTCGAGATGAGGGCGTCCAAGGGTGGTACGAGCCGAGCGAAGGTTCTGGAGCAGGTCCAGGTTCTTAAGGGCATGCTTGCTTAGAGAGGTGTTTGATAGCTGGGACTCAAGAAGGGCAGGTTCTAGAGGGATTCAAAAAAGGCGTATTGGTAGAAAGGTGTTAGGTTCCGAAGTAGCCCGTCGGAGGGACTAGAAGGTTGAGGTGGTTTATCAAGGCGATTTTGAGCAAGCGTGATCAAAGACTGAGCGAAAGCGGCTCCGCCTACTTGGCTGGCCTGGGCCAAGCCTCGTCCAGTTTTCTTCTGGCTCTCAACGGATAGAAAAATAAAACAGAATCACATACTTATCAAACAATCAAACTGTTCAAGCATTCACCAATTGCTATTAACACCGTCATTTTTGAGATAAACTTCGAGATCTCAGTGTTATAGAATAGCCTTTCTCTTCCTCGATCAGGTTCATAGTCAAGCTCAATGGCCTCAAGGTGAGAAAAGCTTAGTAGACACAACCTCGTCCAGATCTCGTGGTAGACTACCCGCCAACTAGCCCAAGGTAAGTATTAGCGTACCGATACGTGAAAGACGAAGAGAAAAGACCCGACCCACACAGCCACTCGCTGACCGCCGTTTCCCACGGTCCCCCTTCCCCGCCCATCCTTCCGGCCCCAGAACCCGGCCGGGTGCTTTCCCACCCCCGTCCTCTGCGCAGCGTAGCGCCGTAGCCTCCCTCACAGGCTCACAAGCTCACAGCTATACGTGAGAAGTCCAATCGGTTCCAATCGGGTAGAAAAGTCGGGCAGAGGAAGGAAATCGGCTCAAACTCGCAACTCTCTAATTTTGAGGTACAGGAAATGTACCCGACCTATCCTTCGAGTTACATCGCTCGTCACCAAAGATTCTTAGGGACGAAAAATGCACCGAAAAAGCTGAACTACCCGCTAATTATCGCGCCTTGCTGTAAGGTATCATTGTGCCATTCAGTCGTTGGAGGAAGGCTCGCACTCTTGGGAGTCAAGTATCATACCTGAACCGCTGTAAGCGAATGCGCTTGCTGACCCTGCCTATTCACCATCATTCGATTCTTTAGTATAGTTGTACACATGCAATTCGCAGACGCATAGACGCAGCGTGGAAGAAGAAACACGTGCAAATCCCACCCCGTCTCGTAAATTCGGCCGGCGAATCGGTGTCTGCCCGCCTCAAAATCACCCGGAGACTCGACCCG